>NC_059072.1:203749590-204053340 GCF_020497125.1 Mauremys mutica | reverse complement strand
TTTCCTAATTATTATTCTTCTGTGGCTCCTAGAAAAATAACATTCATAGGAATACCAAAAGGGGAGTAAGTGCCTTAACATTGATTCTGCCCTATTCCAGCCACAGTCTTCTGCTGAAAGATGACTCTGCAGAGCAGCCTGCTTCCACAGCTTTGAGGTTGAGTAGTGCCTGTGCCTGTCTTGAAAAGTGGCCTTTAATATTGGAATTTACAGCAAAACAGCCTGATAGTCTCTGGTGTTGACATGTGGTTGCCAGACTGTTTAATAGTGTCTATAATTACTTTAAGATCTGATGCACAGTATGAAAATGCAGGAGTGTGGAATATAAACCATATTTTAATAATTTGACCACCTGTACTCTATCCCAATCTTAAAATAAAGAACTTGAAATCCTCTGTACATTTATTTGTAGCAGATGTTAAATCTTTGGTGTGTTTTACACATTAGGCAACCTATATTAAACATGACCCTTACAAAAATAACTCAAAGCATATTTATTTCAAAGAATTAGAACTCTTTGTATGAGGAAGTGGATACAGGAAACTGTATCCATTGTTGTGGTTGGTTTTTAGAGGTGTGCTCACAATGGGATGAGAGATTTCAATCACTACTGTAGTTGGGCAGAAGTATTTCAGGGTTTAAAAGATAAAAGCCTCTTTATTTTAGTAATTCTTCTTAGCTGTTATTTCTAGTGCAGATATTTTTTTTTCTATGCCAGTTACCTCTCTGACATTAAAGAAATGACCCTGCTGCATTAGATTGGGGGTTTCAAGCTCTTTCTGAAGTGAGGGATAAATTACCCTTTCATTCAGTCTCGGAGTTGGGAATGAAAAGTTTGCTGGCAAGAAGCAAATTTTGCGGTCTTATTTGACTGCAGAATGTAGCTTTTTAGGTAGCAAAGCTAAATGCTACGATTAAAGACAGTGTTAAAAAGTAAATGCATTTATGCAACCTTCCTAACCTCAAGTGCCTCAGAATCAGCTGCAAAAAACAAAAACAAAAAAACAAAAACCTTGGCTTTATTTCCCTTGTTGGTTTTTTGAGCTGTTGTGGTATACATGGATTGCCTTTTCAACCTTTTTCCTTAAATGATGATGATTTGAACCTTTACATTCTCATGTAATCATGACCTTTAGGAGGGGGGCTTTCAGAACATCACCAAACATCACAAGGCTTGCAATAAAATCATGAACTGCTCTGCCTTCCCTCTGCCCCCATACATTTTATCTCCCTTCCTCCCTCTGTTAGGAAATATACTCCCCATATACTTTTTCTTATCCCTTTGGGGGAAAATCTTACCACCCACTTTCTCTTTTCCCCCCTCACGTTTGTCTCCCTCTTCTGAGGTAAATTCCTCCTTTTCCCTATCATTTACCTCCTCCTTGCGGCCCCCCCCCCCCCCCCGCCAATTTTGTAGAATCCTTTTCCTCTATCCATTTTGGGCATTTTTGTGGGCATGGGTGGGGAAGGTACCATATAGAAGGAGTCACCTTCCTTTGTCTACTGCTGCGGAGTTCAGCAGTAGCTGCAAAGTTGGTGGGAGAATAGGAACCCAGTTCTGTGAGCACAACACTGGTAGAAGCAGGGAGTACAGCAGAAAGGGGACTGGAAAGTAATCTCCTGTGAGCCATGGTGATGGTTTCTCAAAAAGCCACTGGTTGGCTGTGGTAGGGTGATTGGGCACAGACACTGGAATCTTACCATGTGTGAGCTCTCTCCAACCCCTTGAGCTGTAGAGCAGGTCCCCTTTGAAGTGGACTGGGCAAGCTGTGGACTGGAGAGAATGGCCATGGGAGTCCTGGCAGGGGTGGCTCTAGACATTTTTCCCCCCACAAGTACAGAGGGTCCGCTGGTCCCACGGCTTCGGCGGACCTCCTGCAGGCGTGCGGGAGGTCCACCGTAGGCACCCTGTCTGCTGCCCTAGCGGTGACCGGCAGAGCGCTCCCCACGGCTTGCCGCCCCAGGCACGCGCATGGAGCACTGGTGCCTAGAGCCGTCCCTGAGTCCTGGGACCATATCCAGCCTGTGGGCCACATGTTTGACATCCCTGCTCTCTTACCATGTGTACTGTGGTAATGGCTATGGGCCCCAGTTATGGTTTAGGCCCCATTGTGGAAGTCGTCGTACAAACACATTTCATTATGACAAAAAGTTGGACATCCAAGCCCAAGTTTTCAACACAGGCCACTGATTTTGAGCACCCCAGTTTTGGGTGCCCACTTTGCCCCTGATTTTTACACTTGCAGCTCGAGTTGAAGTTGATGAAGTTGCAGATACTTACCACCTCTTAAAATTGAGGCCAAGATGTCTCAAGTGCTCAAAATCAGTGGCCAGTGTTGAAAATTTTGACCTAAATCACAATACTGCTTGTGCCTTCTATAGGAGAGGCCCACATGGAGTGAGCTACTATATGCATTAAACGTGGACTCTCAACTATAATGAGGATATTAGCCACTCTAATAGTGTACAATGGGCTAGTTTGTTTGCAGTGAGAATTCTACCCGGCATGAATCTCTGTTGCCTGATCTAAAACACCCAGGTCTGTTAGCCACTACTACAGTGGGCTCATCAACTTCTAGTGATGATTGGGCACATGCAGAGGGGCAAAGAGCATTACACTGAGTGGAGGTGTGGTTTACACCAGCAAGGATGCCTTTCACAATTCTGGCAAGGATGGGGTGGACTTGCCTTCCCTGTAAATACCTGTGCATGCAAAACTTTCCCATGATCATACAGAAATCTACTGTGTTCATAGCATCCTTGTGCACAGTGTAATAATGAAAGGTCACTACAGTAGTTCCATTTTATTTCCAAGTAGTCAGACCTATCCATTCATGCATGTGCAAAGAGCAAATTAAAAGGGGGCATGAAGATGTCTGATTTGAATAGGGCTTAACACTTAGCTCTAATTGCAGGTCAGGTAGGGGTGTGTGTGTGTTTAACTTTTTTTTTTTTTTTTTAAGTAAAAATTTCTCTGGACTGAAACTTGGCTTACAGGGATCCAGCACAGGAAAAAGTGAGTTTTTGTTTTAATGGTGATTGGTGTAGACTAAGCTTTTTTGTTTTCTAACATATAAGCATTAGTTTAAAATTGCCAGGATATGTATTGCCAGGACCAGTCATTCTGATCTCTGAGATAAAACATTTGCATCATCATGAATGTCACCAAAATATCCACTAGGGGTTCTTGAGTACATTGGCCTCTGTTAAGCACATGCTTGTGCTTTGTTGAACTGGAGCTAAGGGGGAGAGAGCTGTTCTTATTTTTTTTGTTTTTTCTGTGTTTTTAAAAGGCTTCTTTTGAATACATTAGTACTTGGTAAACCTGAAATGAACATAAAAATATTTCTGAAAGAAAACAAGCTCAAGAAAACTACATTTCAAAGCTTTTTCTTGGTGTATTTGCAGATGTATTTCCTTTATAATGGTTGTATTTTTCTTCATTTAAAAAGAACAAAAACTTTGAGTCAAGGACTAATTCCTGTCTTGACTAAGGTATGTCTCTGATAGAGAGACTGTATTGGCATAGCTACATCACAATAGCTATGCTGGCATAACCCTGTTGTATAAATGTAGCCTACACCAGTGGGATGGACACGTCCATCAATGTAGGACACCACTCCCTGAATGATGGTAGCTATGTCAACCGTAGTATTCTTCCATTGACATGGTGGCATGTACGCTTGGGGCTACGTTGTCACAGCTATATTGGTCAGGATGTGGTGGTTTTTAACACCCCAGAACAAGTCTAACATTTCCTGGCTTAGAAGGTTATTAGTTAAAATTCATGTGGTGATTGTACCTAGAATTATTGTGCACCGCAATCCCATGAAATCACTTGGTCTGAATTAGACTGTGTAGGGCCCTTGGATATGTAGCATGTCCATAATGTATGTTGGGTCAAGACAGGTAATGGGGATTTTATGTTTCAACCACCCTAAGCACTTCATGTGTCTCTAACAAATTCTGTTTTGCAAAGCATCTAATTGTTCTCCTATTGAAAACCTCTCTAAATAAGCAGCAAAGAGTCCTGTGGCACCTTATAGACTAACAGACGTATTGGAGCATGAGCTTCCGTGGGTGAATACCCGCTTCGTCTCTAAATAAGCTTTGGGTACAGCTGTATTAGCAGTCATGTTTCATAGCACGGTTATGTTTTTTGATCATATGACAATTAACCCACTCCATTGTCACCCATGAAACCCAAAGAGATCTGGGCTTTACCATCTCTTTGACAATTTCTGGTCATGAAACTGATTCTCTCCTTAGGGAGCCCAGAACCATAGGTCACTGTTACCTCTCCACTGTAGCAAGAGAGAGCTTTACTGGAGCTTAAACTGGGAGACCGCTCCCTGCCACATCAGTCTGCTTAACCAGCAAACTCCTTGAGACGCTGCAGTCTCAACCTTGCCTTGCAGGTAACATTCGGGGAACCCCGGAGATGTCTCTGCAGTGTCCAGTCCCCCTCTCTAGACTCTCACAGAAACTATTAAGTCTGCTGTCTCCTTGGAGACAGCACACAGACACACTAGCCTGTTAGCCCAACTGAGTACAGGCTCTTTACCTTTTATACACAGCACTGAGATGGTTTATTAATAAACTTATTCTTAGTTTTACTATAAAGAACATAGATTTAAGTGATACTAAGCAAGAGAAAATGGGACCAGTATGGTCCCAAACAAAGCAATCTTTCTAGTGTGTAACTTGCTAAAGTTTTAGAATCTCTAAGCAGCTTTCTTACTTGCATCAAGCTCTGCACCTTCATCTCGTGATGTAGCAGAATCCGTTGCTGACAGAGGACAAAGTGGTCAGTACCCTTTGATTCTAAGTCAGGGGTTCTCAACCTTTCTGAGCCCCCCCCCCCCACAACATTCTATAAAACACTCCAGGGCCCAGCGGGGGACTTGGGGCTCCAGGACAGAGGTGGGCCCTCGGGCCTAGGCGTAGTTTGACCCCTGTTGGGGAGGGGGCAGAGGCCAGTGGGGCTTGGGCCAGCTCTGCCCAGTGGAGTCCAGGAAGGCAGCACCACCTCCACCCCCGGCTCACCTCAGCAGACCACCCAGCCTGTCTGGGTTGTGTGTGGTGGGAATTCAGCTCAAAAAGTTTGAGAACTGCTCAGGGTGCAGACAAGGGGTAGCTAGGGGCTGTGTGCAGGGGGTAGTTAGGACTGGAGCTGTGTGCAGGTGTGGGAGGGGGGTAACTCAGAGTACAGGGAGGGTGGTAGCTAGGACGTGCTCCCTGAGGGCTCTGCTGACCACAGAGCTGGGTACCCTGCCTGGGTGGCTCTTACCAGCTGTGTGAGCTGAAGAGCAGCTGCAACCCTGGGCACCAGCAGCAGCCCCCGGGGAATGCTGGGGCTGCCTGCTCCATGACACCAGCCAGAGCAGCATCTGCCCTGCACTGCCTGACTCTGGCTTCCCACCTCTGAGCTGGCCAGGGTTTGAGGCCTTGTGGGAGGGGAAAGGAGGAGGGAGCTGTGTGTAGAGCTTCCCTCAGGACTGTCCCACTCTGGCACTGCAGTGTGTGTAGGGGGAACCAGTGCTTGGGGCGGGGGATGAGGGGGTCACCTCCTTGGTGAGGGAAACCTGCCGCAGGGCTGAAATCCCGAGCCCTGGAGGCTCTGGGGCTTGGTCTCTGGGTTTCAGCTGCAGGGTCCTGCAGACCCCTGGTTGAAAACTGCTGCCCTGAGTGATAGATATCTAAGGGATTCTTTTACCTTCTTTATATAGTCCATAAACCTTTGCTGTGTATTCCTTTGAAGTGTATACACCAGAGAGTTCTTATCCCCAACTGATGTGCGGATGCCATGCCACCTCCTTCATATTCTGGTCAATTTGCTTTTTGGATTGGCTTATCACTTTGGTTACTTTAGATGCAAATGTACTTTAATTGTCCTTTGCTTGTAAGCAATGCAGACTGGCGTATCCCCATTCCTTTTTCTAGGACAGGCTTGTTTATAACTACTTCCAAAATGTATTTTAAAAATAATAGGTATATCTCCATATATTATCTCATAGAGCTGGAAGGGACCCTGAAAGGGCATTGAGTCCAACCCCCTGCCTTCACTAGCAGGACCAAGTACTGATTTTGCCCCAGATCCCTAAATGGCCCCCTCAAGGATTGGGCTCACAACCCTGGGTTTAGCAGGCCAATGCTCAAACCACTAAGCTATCCCTCCCCCCACGTATTGCTAACATACAAATCCCTCCCCCAAATGTATTTCCAGCATACATATGTACACCTCATGCAATGATATTCATGATCAGCATGTCACCAGTTTTTACATGACACCTTACAAGACCTTGTTTGACTAAATACCTTAACGGTGTATTGGTTGTGCCTTTTGCCAGTTGGTATGCAGGGACTCCTAGGGTCACAGAACTCAATTACTTATGCCTTTGTTCCAGAAACAGTCCTAAGGTTTGGCTAAGTCCAGATTCATGAAGGAAGAATTTAATGGCATGTTGGGAAGAGACTTTCGTTCAGAAACCAACATCTAAAGACCATCAGTGTTGACTATGTGCCACACATGTGCTTTGTTTGCCAAGACAGCATCTCAGTTGTCCTCCCCAGGGTCTTGTTCACAATGTTGTAGAATTCAGCCATTGTTAATCTTGATGGAATATGAAATGTAAATAAGAGCAAACTATCCCAGCAGATTATGGGCCCCAAGCTGCAAACTTTTTCATTCAGAAATAAGTAGGTGCATTGGCTTCAATGGCATTACTTGTGTGTCAGGATTACTCACCTAATGATTTACAGTTGGGGCTCAGCTCCCCCTAGGAAGTCATCTCCACAATCACCTTTCCAGATCAAGGAAACACTGTTCAACATTCCAGGCTTCCCTGTCAGGTAAGATCCAGAGCACTTTGACAATCTGCTTTAAAAACCTTTCTTAAAATTCTTCTGTAAAACGTTTAACATTGGATCTGGTCTTTGGGCTCTCATGTGTTTGTAATTATGGCCACATGCTGCACTGAGTTTTATGCAGCCTACCTCTTCTCAACCTAAGCAGCTGGTTTATATACATACGGCAAAGGAAAAATGGCTCAGGGGTTAGCAGAAGCACTGTATTTTTCCAGCTGCATAATAAGACCATCTTCTGTCTAGTTCTATGTAACACAGTTTCAGGGTCTTCACTGCATTGCAAATGACATCTGGGAGGTGAGAGTAACAAATGTTGTTGTTTTTTCTGACGAACACAGTTCCAGAAACGTTGCCACAATGTAAAGTCCAATACTTCATCATCTATAATGGTAATTAAATGCATTTTCCCACTGGAGCACCTGTTGCAAAGTCCACTAAAGTAAATTTATACTCTATTGATTTCAATAGGCTCTGGATCAGCCTCTTAGTACTTAATCATACTTGACTTTACTTTTTATCTTTAATAATGGAATTTTTTTATCTCCAGCTGCCATTAATGTATTGCAGAAGACATGAGCTTAATATACAAAACAATATATGGCTGCATATGAAATAATTCTCAAACCTTAGCTTACCAAAAACAAACACAAAAGTTTAATCTTGTAGTGTAAAAAACAAAACAAAACAGCCACCAAAAGTTTACCCCTAATGTCCACCACTAAGAACTATGAAGATCTGTTTTAGTGGCCACTTCAGTCTTCTGCACAACTTTAGGCTCATAAAATATTCAGTTACTAGATAACACTTTTTAAAATGTAATGGGGAAACTAGGGATCACATCCTTACTAGGAAATGCTACTCTGTTTTGTTTTGTTTCTCTAAGGCTTTGTCTCCACTACAAAATCTTACTGTCCTAGAACATGACTGTGAAGAGTCAGACTAACTACTGTGATGCGGATCACAACTTTTCAGTCAGTGTAGACAAGGACAAGCTATGGCCAGCATTGTGGCCAGTTAAGAAACACCAGTTGCAGTTAAAGGTACTTTCTGAAACACGTCAGTGTTTGTTAGCTGTTCAAAAAGTTATGTAACTATGACTTTTTTTCCAGATTGCTGGCTGGGTAAAATGATCAATGTTCCTTCATCTTGAAATCTTCTTTTGGTGTTAGGATTTTCATCTTCTTTAAATGTCCTCCTGTCTATTTACTTTAAATGTGTGCCTTAAACTGCTAAAAAACCAAAGAGGAGTCTTCGCTGTATGACAGTTTTTTCTGAAGGGAAGATTATACAATATTTATGGCTTTAAAATAGAGAATACATACCTATGGAGTTCTTAAAATGCAGGTTGTTTTAGTGAACCAATAGTGTGAGCTATTGACTGTCAGGGGTTTTCAAACTTCATTGTACCATGACCCCCTTTTGACAACAAAAATTACTATATGACCCCCCAGGAAGGGGGACCAAAGCCTGCATCCACTTGAGCCCCACCACCCCAGGATGGGGCAGGGGGGCGTAGGGAGGCAAAATCCAAGCCCTGCCACCCTGGGCAGGGGGACCAAAGCTGAAGTCCCAGGGCTTCAGCCCCGGGAGCAGGGCTTGTAACCTGAGCCCTGCCACCCAGAGCTGAAGCTGCTGGGCTCTGGCCCCAGGCAGTGGGGCTTGGGTTTTGGTCCCGGGCCTCAGCAAGTCTAACACCAGCCTTGGCGACCCCATTAAAATGGGGTCATATGACCCACTTTGGGGTCTCAACCCACAGTTTGAGAACCCCTGGGCTAAGTGACTCTGAAGGTTTATTCTACTGAAATGTTAGGTTACAGTTTCACCACAAGAGGGTAGTATTGTTTAGTACATGTTTTGCCCACTCCAGAGTGTATCCTTTAGTAAAATGAGCGCATCATACTTCAGTGGTCAGCCTAACACCTAATATTGTGCTGTTTGCCTGTATGATAATCCCATGCAGTTAGAAACCCAACACTAATTCTGTATTTAGAGGCTTTTACAAATATTTATAATATGACCTATGAGACTGCAATGGAATTTTAATTAGACTTTGGCTGAATCTTTCATCCTTCCTTACAGATGTTTACAAGGATTCTGCTCGTGAGGCCATAAACTCTGCTAATCTCTGAATTTTCTCAGGGAGTAGTGTCTTCTGCTAACATTATAGTCACTTAAGCTCCTCCTCCCAAAAGTACTTATGTGCTCATTTACATTTTCACATGTGTGTACAGATTTTTATAAATGCATATATTTTGAAACTCATTTTTTTCACGCCAAATGTTTACAGTTGTCCTAATTTATCTGGGACTAGCTACAATCTAGAATTTAATGGTAACTGTGCAAATCTAGATAATTATTAATGCCATGCCTCACCATTACTTTTTGAAGTGGGCCTCTCATATTTGTATTTTCACTGTGTAGCTCTGAAAAGCATTTCATCTAAAACTTGCTGGTATGTTAACTATTTTAGTTATCAGTGTTCTCCATCAATATTTTGCTGTTTTGATTGGCACCAATTTTACAGGACTTTGCTTTTCCTGCTGCCATGGTACATATATTGTGCCATGTTTTTAGATAGTGGCTGATTTCACCATATGGCTTCCATATGGGAACATGTTGCTCTTGTTAGCCACCTTAGAAGCAGCCTGTCAGCCAGGTCCCCACTCAGAAACAAATAAATTGTCTAGTGTCTACTGTATTTCCTTTCAGGCTGCACTCTCCACTTGAAACTTGGCCACATTTCAGAGCAATCAAAATCCAATCAGCAGTCGTGCGAACTCCATATGTTTTATTTCCAGACTATGCTATAGAGAGGAAGCTGAAACTATTTTCAATATATAACAATGTTAGGCTGACATGCCACAGATCTCTTTACACGTTTTCCATTGACTATAAGCAAAAGCACCATTCAGTAGAACAGAGCCACTCAGGTTTCATGTAGAAAACTGTGGTCAGCCAAATATTACACATCAAATTAACTTTCCTGAAAAGCAGAGCACCTCTAATACAGAGTGATACAAATGTAAATTACAATTAGTCTGACATGTTGGAAATATGGTAGAGTCCTCTGGGTCTAAGCCTCAGATCTTAAGCAAGTTTGACACACTAACTTTTTTACAATAGTGCTTTATAAGTAGCTAGCACTGAGAGTTTCCACCAACACATTCCGGTTGATCTTTGGGCCTCTTCTGTTTAACTTGGCAGCTTGTGCTAGTACAAGTCAGCCTGACCTTCATAGAAAAGAAGGACAAAGCCCATTTCACAGATCATTAGACTGAGGCAGAGAGCAGCTATGCCCAGTACTTCAGAGAGCCATTAATACCACCATCAAGCTATTTGCATGGATTTTAGAACAAATAGGTTGGTTTGCCTCAGAATCATGAACTGAACAAACTTTCAGAATGCCCTGTTGGTAGGGTGATTTCAAAAGGCAAAAGCAGGATATATGCAGGAGCCCTGCCCAGGCCAGAAGCCAGAGCCGGGCCATGGTAAGTGCTGCCTGGGGAGCCCCAGACCCTCCATCTGCCCTGGACGAGGAGAATGCAATGGGTCTGGCTCATTGACCCAGCTAGACATACTTCAGTTTCTGAGGTAAGCAGTGGGGGGAGCCCCTGTTGCCACATCTGAGGGGGATGGGTGGGGGGGATCTATGCAACTGCTCTCTGGGAGGGATGCCCCTCTACAGTGGTCATGCCAAATGGGATTCAGGGGGGCAGAGGAATGTCCAGAAGGACCTGTATAGTGGTATGCATAGGGCCTTGGATTATCTTAATCTGACCCTGATTAGAGGTATAGAAAGGCTGAGCAGCTGCTCAGCCTGCCCGGTGTAAACTGTACATATCTAATTTATACTGTGTAATGTGCATGATGATGCTTGTTAGCTAGGCAGGATAATATTCCAGCCAAAAGTGATCGCTTGTAACTACCATCAGATGGTGCTGTGCTGCATAGATTTGAATGAGCTGCAAATTAAAAACTGCACTGTTAAAAGAAGCCTTAAAATTGACTCTTTACACCTTATTGTAGGTCTAGCTTTAGGCATTTATATTTATATAATTTTCTTCTTGAAAATGAGCTGGGTTGCCCAAAAAATGTGGGCATGATTTTTAAAAGAAATCCAATTTGAAGTTTCTGTGTTGCAGCATTCAAAATGGACCCATTCTTCATTTTACACTATAGTTTTTATTTTTACCAAAATCTTCACTGATATTGTTTTTTGAATACTTTAATTGAAATGTGGATTTTTGGTAAATCACGACTTTTCTGTGTGTGTGAGGAGTGTTTTTTTGTGTGTGTGTGAGAAAATTTCATGAAGGGGGGGAGAGGGTGGACATGGGAGAAAATATTTTTGTGAAACACTTCTCCCCCTTCCCCCCAAAAAAGCTATGTTTCAACAACAAAGTAATTTAGTATGAATTTTTCATTAACTCTTAAAAATGATCTTTACAATAAGAGAATTAAATAACCTGTCTTAAAACGCACGCTAACCTAAATTTATTTGTGTATGCCTACAGCGATAGAAAGTAGCATGCATTAGCTCTGGTCTATAGATCTTAGAGTTGGGTAAGAAATGGTTTTTGCAGGGACTTGAACCCATGCCTTCTGCATCCAAGGTGAGTGCCCTCACCTGCTAGGTTATTGACTTTTCTAGCATTTCCCTCTCTCACTTTGACTGGCAATTCCATCCTGGACCCTTTTGGGTTCAATGGCTTTTCATTTTCCACCAAAAAATCTGTTTGTATAACTTCCAACCAGCTCTATATTTTTATTCCCCACTGTTGCTGCAAAACGTCAGTTTTAAAAAGACACACATCCAGGTAAACCACAAAGCCAATGTTTAAAAGTAGTGCTGCTGTGTCTCAAAAATCCTCTGCTTGAGTCCAATCCTGCTCCATTGATATCAATGGGAATTTTGTTTGACCAAATATTGCTAAATTGTGTATGTCCCATATTCATAGACCTTGTTATATTTCGTTTGCACCTATGTCCCCTCTGGCTCTACAGCAATGATACTCCAACTGAGGCTAGCAAGCCGCACGTGGCTCTTAATGTGACTCCTGCAGCGATTTGCAGCACAACATTAAAACACCGATTTTAATTATTAACCAATCGGGAAGCTTTTACTATGTTGCTAACCCAGTGTAGTTGATAAAATACTTGGTCAGTCATTTTGTTGAGATTAATGTATATAATTTCCTCTGGTTATACTGTTTATGTACGAGTGTATAATACATTAGTAAATGAAACAATGTCACGCTACCGTGACTCTTTTGGATAATGTTGATCACTAATTTGGCTCCTGAACAAATGAGGTCTTAGTATCCCTGTTCTACAGGGTATTTTCCCTTTTCAAATCAATGAATTACTGAATTATTAACCCTTTACAACCCCCAGAAAATGCATCACAAAACTGTGCCTATATGCTGTGATTGTTGTGACTGGGGAGCATTTACAGCTAATTTCCTACAATATACGTATGTAGGATGAACACTGGTTTTAAAAATAGTGATTTAATTAAAAAAAAAAATACTTGGGACCCAGTCCTGCAACTGGGCCTGTTCAAATGCATGAGAACTGGTCAGTTACTTACTTGAAACTGACCAAACAAAAGAGAAATGGATTAGTCAGTTTTCACTGTCTACAGTGAAGAAAAGTATAGTAAACAATAGTGTAAATGGAAAAAGTAAATTAGAGTTTCAACATTCTTTTAGCTTTACCAATCTAAGGAGTGCTAAGCTATGGCTGTGTGACTCGGTGGTTGAGCATTTTAGGAGGCTGCCTGGATTTTTGTTGGGTTGCTTTCTGATCCCTCTTCCGCCAGGCTTTAGTTTGTAGTTTTGGATGACTATACTCAACACCTGGGAACCAAGTGTTGTTATCAAGGGCCACTAACAGCTGCAGAAGGTAGCCATTAAGGCAACAGGAAGTTGTATAAAGATGAGATCAGAGGGTCAGTGAGGCATGGGGAGTAGGTATTGTCTGGAACTTTACTAGTCAAACTGACCATGCTGAAAACTCCAGGGATGTGTTTTGGAGGATGCTGTACTGCCCCTAGTTCTAGGTTTTGGGGCAATGTGGGTGAGAGACCTTCTACAGGTACAATCTGTGTCCCCTTAACTCTCTAGCTTGGGGTGCCATTTACACTGCTTTGCTTTCAGAACAGCCACACCCAGCCTGCTTATGCAGCCTTCAGCATGAAAATTCACTCTCAGTTAAATACAGGAGCACTCAGACCAGTCACTCATGAATTACATACAGGGAAACAGCCATAAGCTCTCTAGTCCCAACCTGGTTTCCTGAAAAAATGTGCATATTGTACTATCCAGCACATTACTGAACAATGCAAGCTCATAGAAAGTCTGTAATTTCATCAAAGGAAAATGATATATGCACCAGCCTGGGTATCCCGCACACTTTAATCCAAACACAATAAAGATAAAACAATAATATCTTTTAATAACTTAAAATCCATCTTTCTATAGTTAAAAGTGGTGATGCATAAAAGTCAGAACTGGTTACAAAAGAAAATACGCATTAGCTTGCATATTACTCTTAACTTAAAAGCAAAGGTTTTGTCTCACCATATGCTGTTGTAAATTTCACAGGTCTCCTTTCAGTCTGGGACCCCTCCTTAATTCAGCTTCTGTGAGAGTCATTGATCTCATAAGCAGAGATGGGGGAGAAGAGGTGAAGTATTTCTCTCCCTCCCCTCTTTTTATAATTCAATTTCTTGTGCTAGAAACATCCTTGCTGAGTCATGGTGACATGCACTCTGTGGATGAGAGGTATGAATTGTCCCTGTGATGAAATGTAAATTTCTTATTTACACCTTTTTCCCCCCCTTCTGGAGGATGGCTGCTTAAGTAGCTGATAGACCTTTAACACCTGTCTGGGATGCTAGTGTGTCTTGGTCTCTGAAAAACCAGTTTGTGGGTGTTACCCAGAACATAACATAGGAACAGCCATGCTGGGTCAGACCAAAGGTCCATCTAGCCCAGTATCCTGTCTTCTGACAGTGGCCAATGCCAGATGCTCCAGAGAGAATGAACTGGTAATAATCAAGTAATCCATTCCCTATTGCTCATTCCTAGCTTCTGGCAAACAGAGGCTAGGGACACCATCCCTGCCCCTCCTGGAAATAGTCACTGAAGGACCTATCCTCCATCTAGTTCTTTTTTGAACCTGATTATAGTCTTTGCCAGAAGATGTTGTGAAGGCCAAGAGTTCCACAGGTTGAATCTGTTTTGTAAATAAATATTTCCTTTTGCTTGTTTTAAACCTACCTATTAATTTCATTTGGTGACCCCTAGTTTTTGTTTTATGAGAAGGAGTAAATAACACTACTTTATTTACTTTCTCCACACCAGTCATGATTTTATGGACTTCAATCATATTCCCCCTTAGCCGTCTCTTTTCCAAGCTGAAAAATCCCAGTCTTATTCTCTCCTGATATGAAAGTCATTCCATACACCTAATAATTTTTGTTGCCATTTTCTGAACCTTTTCCAATTGAAATATATCTTTTTTGAGATGGGGGCAACCACATCTGCATGCAGTATTCAAGATGTGGGCATACCATGGGTTTATATAGAGGCAATATAGTTTCTCCCTTAATACAGAAAATTACAACATATTTCAGTAACAATCATTACAGTAGAATCTATAACTTTGCATGTAGTGTTGCTATACATATTTTAACAGGACAATGATATTCAGCAGATTATGACTTTTCAAATTATATCTCACAATGCATACTTTGAACAAAATGTATCCTAGTCTTGTAAAAGTGGTGACCATAATAGTATAGACTGTTGGGGGGGGGGGAGAAGGGAGGAGGGAAGGAAGGTGGGAGGAGAGGCATAGAATCAATAAGGGAACTTCAGTCTTTAGTGGTCTAGTTAGGTGGTAGTGTACTTCCATATTACTGAAAGGCTTGACTGTACAGGTTGCCTTATGGAAGTGTGTGAGTGTGATATCTCTCACACACACAGACACACACACACACACTGTGTAATATATAAATAAAATAAAATTTTATTTTAACTTGACAGTGTCCCTTTTTAAGAGCAAAATCAAGTCCTTTGTCCTTATAGAGCCTCCAGATCAATGCTCTGATAGAGGCCCCATTGACTATTAAAGTTCTTGAAGTTAAACTTATGCTTAAGTGCTTTGCTGATTTGGGATTTTACAGTGGTATAAATGAGGAGCAAATCCACTGAAGTGAATGGAAATGCATCAGTGTGGAACTGGTGTAGGTGAGAAGAATAGGGTCCAAAATATTCAGACTGTGATGCATACATGCACAAAAGTCTGTCACTGCCTTGCCTTGGACACAGCTGCTCCTCTTCTAGTGGCTGACCTACGCAATAGCAGATAACATTCTGCTCAGACATACTCAGAGAATGGAATGCACTCTGATAGATGGCATACTTTTGAAGTACATTAAATTTCTAGGAGGGACAACGTAGCAATCATGGGATTTTGAGATTGGAAAATACCAAAGGATGCCGAGCAGAGGCTTATTGAATGCTTTCTTTTAAGTGTCTTTGGTTTCCAAGGGATTTTGGTGCCTCGGGATCAGAATAAAATTGGTCTCTAGACCCTAGGACTGCATTCACTGCACCTCCTTGGAAGGAAGACCTTAAACTAGCAATGGTACACACTGATAACTGTGCCTTCTTCTGAGTTAGTCAATGACAGATCAATGAAGATGTGTTCAGCAAAATAAAAAGTGCATTTTCCGCACTGCACCAAGCTGTCCGAAGTGAAATGTCCAAACAAGAGTGCAATGTTATCAGTAATTTTACATCACAGTGTCTTTCATATGCTGGACTCAGCTGCAGTAATAAAGAGAACCTCATTATGGATTTAACTGTCTGAAGTATGTGTTCTCATTCTCCGCTGTGTTCCTGCTCTCATATGTTAAAATGCTCAGAGTAGCTTCATTTTGACAATCACTTAACACACCTCTGTGTAGTGATAGTACAATCTTTCATAAATAAAATCTCTATCTTGAAAGAAGTGATACTTAAGGCTATGATTCAGCTTCTCAAAAAATATTTGCAGAAAAGATTTTTTTCCACAAATAGGTAAATAATACATGGCACTATGAAGGGAATACAGCAATCTGGAACTAAGGCACTTTGGACCCAACTCTCTGATGCTCTGCACCTTGTGTAGTTACTTGCAACCCATGCACAACCTCTAAACTGCATTTTACACCCACTTTGGTGCAAGTGACTACACAAGGAGCAAGGCATCAAATTGAGCCCATTTTGTTCAAGCATCCATTGTATAGTATGATCAGCATGTGGAAGACTGTACATTCCAGATACCTAGAGCTCTGTGTGGATACAAAATTTGTATCCGTATCTGATCCATGAGCTGCAGACCACATTTGCAGATATTCGCAGGGCTCTATAGATCTCGCCAGTGGAAAGGGCATGATAACCACTGACTGTTTCCCTCCTCTCTGCAGATGAGTGCTGTCATGTCTGCTTTCTCTCTGAGTGGCTGTGAGACCCCAGTAAGCAGACCATATTGCTATAAAGAAAAGGAAGATCAATTTCCTGGCAGAAATGGGTTTTAAGGAGGGACTTTTAGGAGAGGGTGGAGCTTTATGGACCAGACTTTGCCTACAGCAGGGGTAGGCAACCTCTGGCACGTGTCCCAAAGGCGGCACACAAGCTGATTTTTCAGTGGCACTCTCACTGCCCAGATCCTGGCCACCGGTCTGGGGGGCTCTGCATTTTAATTAAGAAGTTTCATTTAAAATTAAAACATTTTAAAAACCTTATTTACTTTACATACAACAATAGTTTAGTTATATATTATAGACTTATAGAAAGAGACCTTCTAAAAACGTTAAATGTATGACTGGCACGCGAAACCTTAAATCAGAGTGAATAAATGAAGACTCAGCACAACACTTCTGAAAGGTTGCCGACCCTTGGCCTACAGTATCAGTGGCTAATCTTCATGACAAGTCCTGGTGAGGTGTGGCTGGCTGAGTCCCCTTCACTACATATGCTCTGACTCCAGGTGGAATCTGCATGCTCCAACCCCTGGTCTGGCTCTAGTGCAAGTTAGAGAATGCCCAGGTGAATCAGGAGTGTCAGGGAAGGGTGGACATTGGTTATCACAGCTGAGATATTGGTCTGAATCCTCCTGCTTTATATCACTAAGGGCAAATCCAGTCACTGGTTCCTTGTCTGAATATCTCAGCTGGGAATGGGGGAAAACTGCAGGTGAAGTGGAGTGGAAATCTTCTCCTTGCCTTCAAGTGGCAGCAGAGAGAGATCTTGCCTCTGTGGCCCTACTACACCCACTCTGCTGAGAGAACAGACAAGACTAAGTATATGTGCAATGGAGGGATTTTTCTGGCCTTTGGCTCAAATATTCACCCTGCATGCTGTGGTGCAGGCAACCACCACAGAGCTGGTCTCTGTACAGGGGGCACACTCCCTGCACAGCCTGTCCAGTCCTGAAACCCACCATCCACAAAGTGTGGTGGTCATGGTGTTTGAAGTACCAGTCAGGCAATAGAATGACTTGTGAGGAAGGGGGAATGAGGACGTAGCTATCCCTCCTCAAGGAAGGGCTCTTGAGAGACTACCCAACAAAAGAATGGGTCAGAATTGCAGGGGGATGACTTGTTTTCCCTGCAATGCTTCTAGGACGACAGGACTTCCTGTTGTGTGCGTGAGGTGAATTTAGCAAGGGGGAAGATGTTCTATTACTGTGTCTGGGGTATGGTTCTTGGTGTCCTGAGGGGCTGTCTTGGAGGGACATGACTTTCTATGAGAAGATATTACACCTCCTTCCTTGCCAGCCTCTATCTCCACTTTATCCCAAATGCTTGTCTAAAGTAATCAGATCACACCCCTCCATGCCTTTCCTGCCCTCACTTGAATTGCTTCATTGTCCTCCTGTTTCCTACCACTTCAAATTAAACTCTCCATCATCCTGTTTAAATTCTGCATGTTCTTTCCCTGATCTCACTTCCTCATCCCATTCCCTTGATCCCAACACACTTACCTTATTGCTTCTATTAGTCTTCTTTCTTCTTCTCTTCTCCTCCTGCCGTGCCCTGTGCTTGGTACAGGATCCCACGTCCTCTCCTGGGTTGTCTCCTACTCCAAATCCCAATCTCTGCTCATTATCCCTTCCCTGAACTGGTAGCCTCTAGTTTGTGTTTGTCTGGTATTGTTTTGGGCCTGACTTCAGTGGGAGCAAGACTGGGCCTGTGGCTTGTTAAGCCTTTGTGGGTGGGAATGTCTGTCTTTCTGCTTGTTAAATGCTATGTGCATTTACAATGCTGCCACAAATAACCTGTAGTAATTGTAATATTTTGTGTGTGCGTGGATACCTAGGGGAGAAATATGTCCTCCAAGTGCTATAATGGTGCCTTTTTTATAGAAACTAATACATAGGGGTGGATTTTTGCCGAGTGTAAATTGGGATAATTCTTTTGGCTTCAATGTCTATTAATTCCTCTTTGGTCACGGTTTGTATTAATATATCAGGCTAATGAATGCAGCATGCTAATGCAGACATAGAATACAGCAGATATAGTATTCACAGAACATAGAGGCTTAGCAGACTAATTCCCAATGTGGCTTTCAACATCCCAACTCAAAATACATTTCAATCATGCTTCACTCTTAACTGCATTGAAATGTATCCTATAAAAATGGTATTCATGGTATTGCATAGCTGTGATCTTCAACCTACAAGTCGGAGACGCTGCCTCATAGTCATTGGTTGGTGATGATGAATCTCACAAAGAACCTCTGAGTGCTGGTGCTAGGAATGACAGAACTTTGGCAGCTTCAATCTCACTAGTAAACAGAGTTGGCTAAAAGTATCATGTCTTTGCCAGCGTGTATGGGCCAGCTGTGGCAAACAAAATCCGTCTGCCCGATGACAGAAGGATTGCTGATAGGGCCCTCACCCTGCAGTGTACCAAGAGAATGGCTGATGGGATGGCTGTGGCATAGGAAGAGAACAGTGTGTATTGTGAATGGCCTATAATGTTATGTCACGTACCCAGACTAAGGAACGTAGGAGAATAGAAATGAAATATCCCATCAGAAACAAAATTGCATGTGGTAAAGGGAGACTGAGCACTGCACTAGTGCAAGGGTTCAAGTTGCGCTATTTCAGTTTAGGCAGGATAGTGGAAAAGCCCTGTTATAGCTGTTTTTTTTTTTTTTAAATGTGAATTGTTCTAATATATTATAACTAAAGAAGCATCAGTGAAAAAGGCATTGACCTGGGAGTTAGGAGACCAGAGTTCTAATCCCAGCTCTGCCATTGACCTGTGTGTAACCATAGGCACGTCATTTCAATTCTCGGTGTGCCTCAGTTCCCCATCTGTAAATTAAGGATGATGATATTTTCCTGCATCTACAAAGATCTCTGAAAATGTAGATTTCAAAGTGCCCTACAGGGATTATTTCATAGTGCTTAAGATTTAGGCTCCAGTTCTGGAGACGTGTAACTTTTATGCACACGAGTATTCTCACTGAATGCAATGGGACCACTTCTGTGTACAGATACTAATGTGTAAGTGCTTGCAGGATCAGGGCATCAGTTTGTTTGGATTTCTGATACATTAGGGAGAAATGTGTCCAACAGACCTAACTGTTTTTTAGTTGACATGTAATATAAGAAACAGAGAAATTGCACAGTAAGAAACTTTTAAATAAAAACCTTGGAATGTTGCATTATTTTAGAAATGTGTAACATAGCCCCAAAATCACTTTGGTTGATATGTTGTTTCAGTACTGCCACCTCACTCTCCCAAAATTCAGCATATGCATTTGAAAGAGAAATATTTTGCATTTTTATATATAAAAATAGTGCTTTTTGGCCTCAGATCTCAAAGCCCCTACATATGTTAATTAAATACTTTTTCAAAATCTGTGTGAAACATTTAAGTATTGCTATCGGTTCTGATTCTCATTTACCCTAAAATCCCCTCTTCTGTGCCTTACACACACTAACATTTCCAGGGCAGTGGAAAAACTCACCTCTTCCCTCATGAAGACAAGGCCCAAATGCAAACCGGGTCTGAATTTTCAAAAGAATACTGAGTTAGGGCTAATGCCCCACTTGAGGTGCTTTTAGGGGGCATCTGATTTTCAGAGGTTGAGTGCTCAGCACTTTCTGATAAATCAAACCCCTTGAAAGCATCTCAAACACTAAGACTACCAAAATCACTTCTGAACATTCAGGCCACTAATGTTCGCAGGTGGGTAAACTTTGTGTTGTCAATATGTTGGGGATAATGATTTTTATTTAGGAAAAAAAAAATCTCTAACTCGGCTGCCAGCAGGTCTTGAAGTGCCATATCATAATCAATGTACACATGCTTAGGAAAAGAGGTACGTAAAGGATGTTGGCTGATTATTTGTTCTGTGCGACCTGTATTTAAAAGGGAGAGTGAAGTTACTGATTTGGTGCCTTTTGAAATAGTTTTCATAAAGAAGGGTGAAAAATAACACCAGCAATAGACAGGCAACTGGAAACAATCAGCAGGCTTGCAGCCAGCATGGGCAGAAGGAGTAAAATATACCCTCCAACCTTCTCCAAGACAGGGTTAGTTGGGCCATAAGGTAGTCGAAACTTTTGCTGAGAAAGCATAAGATTTCCCCAAAGATCTTTACAGTCTAGAATTCTATTCTTTATTGTTCGAGTGCCTTTATTTACATATATTTATTTATTTTAAATACAATGTGGCAAATTCAAGACTTGGACTAGTTTTTCTGAAAATAACTCACCACTTGGGAGGAGAATGAAGGGTGTTAATCTCTGATCCTTGGCTGAATTTCCGATAGTTTTTTACTTCTCCATTCCTAAGAATAAGTGCAGTGTTTCCTAAGAAATAATTCATATTCACAGTGTTACTCCCTGTATAAAACTACAGTGCACAACTAATCTCTAAAAGGAAAAAGTTGTCCTAAAAAAAAAAAAAAAAAAAAAAAAAAAAAAAACCTAGCAGACTCTGCAGTACCTAGTGTACATGGACTTGAATGCTAAGTAAAATGTTGAAAGAATTTAATTTTTTTTCCCCCTCCCTGAAATATATTTAAGAAAACTCTTGGCTAAATCTTTTACAGATGGTAGACAGCTTAATTGCTGTGGTAAACTTGTCTGACATTTTTGGAAAACGTTGGGTGCTAGAATAACCTGTAGAACCCAGCAATAACAGGTTTCAACTCGTACAAAGACACGCACGTGTTTTAGAGTCCTGGCTTTTCCCCTAAAGTTTCATTCAGGGGGTGTGATTGGGTTTTTTCCTCTCTTCTTTTTTTCACTTAAGTCCTTTTAACCAGCATGAAAATTGTACATATATTATTTGGACAGCAAATCAGAGACCCTAAATGCAGTGAATGAGGGTACAGTATTCCCTGTACTGTATAAAATATCTTCCTGGAAAGCTTTATGCTGGACAGCCCTCTTAAAAAAAAAAAATCACATGTTAATAAAACAGCAATTCAGGTGTGTTATTACTCTGTACTCCTAGTTCAGTTACCGGATAAACATCAAAATGAAGGCACATAGTATTCCGTTCTCAGTTCATTGTTGTATGGCTGAATCCTTTGTGTGTCACCAAGACACAAGTCATGCATTGGTTTGGTTTGTTATGCAATATCATGGTATTTCTACACTGAAATGTCTATTCAGGGCTAAGTAATGAACAAGCTCTTTACTGGTCATCTGGGTGTCAGCAGAGAGAAGAGTGGGGGGGAATCTCCAAGGCAGCACTACATTCAGGCTTTATTCCTTTTTCCACGTATGCCTTTTCTCAGCAAGCACTTGATGAAAATAGTTCTAAGTTCCTATCCATAATCACATTCTAGCCCCCTCTATGAAGAGTAACGACTGGCACAATAAAACAATTCTTATCTCATAGAATGCTGCTACTGTGCATATTGCATGCTAGTCCTCACAAACAGACAGAAAATTGCTTAGGGTTTCGTTGTTAGGATGATCTAAAATGTGCTTTTCACTGTTTTTGAATTGTGCTTAATTGTGTAGTGCCTGATAATACAGTTATTGCTTTGTGGTAGTTTAGACAAATATTTTGTATTTATATGCAACCTTTCATCAGAATCTTACAGCACTGGAAAAAAGTAATAATTAAATGTTTCTTTTTTTTAAAAAGAAATCTTATTCCTCAGAAATGATCCAATAAATTGCAGTAACAACTACATTAAGTAACTCATTATGAGTTCTTTTTATTTGCCTTCTGGCTTTTTAGCCTTCCATGATCATATTTTCAAGCTTTTTTTCCTGTAACCACAAGGCATAGAAATGCATTTAAAAGAAATTGGAGTGTCAAGTGATCTCTCATGACTGGGACCTTAAGAAAACCCCCCAAATATCATGAAACTCATGATAAAATGTCAAGAATCTGCAACACTGACTATATAACGCAAGTTCCATATTCAGTGTGGTGGAGACCAGTACTGAGGCAAGACCTGGCGTGGCACTTCCCATGAAGGATATGACTACATTGTGTCTGGTAGCACACTTCCCAGTTTGAGTAGACACACGTGCCCCAGCTCTGCTTGCCCCAGCATGCTAAAAATAGCAGGGTAGCTATGGTAGTTCAGGCCGTGGCTTGAGCTAGCTGCTAAAGTATGTAACCAAGGTATCCAGGCAAATTTGTACTTGGGCGGTTGGCCTGAGCTGTGGCTATTTAATGATCTCTCTGGGTAAAGAGAGGGTTTGTGTGAGACCAGAGAAGAGAGTGTGGATGACAAGGAGCCGGTGGGACTATGCAGAAGTAGATAGGGAGAGGGTCTGAAAAGGAACAAGCAAGTTAGGAGCCACCAGAGCACCTAGTACCACTGGATCCACTGACACAGATGAGGCAGTGGTGCCAGCTTACCCCACCCCTCTGGATGATTACAGCCAGTACCAACTCTGCTAAGAGAGATGTCTGACACTCTCCAGATCCTGCTGGAGGAGGTTCAAGATCCTACACAAGCTGCTGGATGTTCTCCAGTCAGTTGCTCCCTATTAACGAGGCTGTTTTGGAAGCTGCTCAGGACATGTGTTGCACACCCATTATCTGTGACCTTACCCCACCCCCAAGAAGGCTGGAAAGAAAGATTTCATTATCCCTAAGGAGGCAAAATGTGCATTGTGTGGAAAAAATACTTTCGTTTGTTTGTTTGTTAAATCTGCTGCCTATTAATTTTAATTTGGTGACCCCTAGTTCTAATCCCATCCCTGAATGTGGATGACTGGTTTGCAGCTCTTGATCTAAAGGATGCCTGTTTTCATACAGATATCCACCTGGTGCATAGGGCATCCCTGCATTTTATGGTGGGTTTAGAGCACTTCCAGTACAGAGTGCTCCCCTTTAGCCTTTCCATAACACCAAGGCCTTTTACAAAGGTCATGATTATAGTAACAACACACGTGTGCCATCAGAGCTACTGTTTGTTACCTTTTCTGGTTGATTGCTACCTACATGTCTTGATACATTCACCATCCTGCTCAATCTTTGCCTCTCTTTAAATCTTAAAGTAAACCCAGGAAAGTCCACTTTACGCCTCTTCCCCCACCCCCACCCCCAGTGACTATACAATTGATAGGAGCAGTCCTGGACTCAAGGGTGGCCAGGGCCTAGTTGCCACAGCACAGATTCCTAGTGATGAAAGAATTCAGCATCCACCTTAGACTCAGCTGTTAAATGACAGTCCAGTCCTGCTTGGCCCTCCTAGGTCACATGGTATTGTGCACATATGTGATCACCCCCTTCACCAGACTTAACTTGAGCAGCTTCCAGGCCTGGCTGAGGAAGGCCTTCATCCTAAACATGGACTCTTTGGAAAAAAGTGTCTCACTTCTGCCTAACATCTGGGCATCTTTCCCCTGATGGGAGAAGAGAGACAATGTTTGTGTGGGGTTCCCTTTGTACCCATTGCACTGACAAGAACCCTCATCACAGATCCCTTTTAGGCTGGGGAGTGCACTGAATGCTCACGTAGCTCAGGGTTCCTGGACTCCACAGCAGTCTATGCTTCACGTCCATCTCCTTGAGTTTCAAGCAGTATACAGAACATGCGAACAATTCTTGCCTTTCAACTGATCCACTCCTGTCCAGGTCAGGTCGCACAACATGTCCACTGTTTATCTAAACAAATAGAGGGGCACAAGGTCTGCACCTCTCTGCAAGGAGGTGATAAAACTTTGCAATTGGTGCATCCAACATCAGATCGCCCTCTTTGCAGTGTGCATACCGGGGGTAATGAACTCTCGAGCAAACAGCCTTAGCAAGCATTTTCACAAGGACCATGAATGGGAGCTCCATTTGTCTGTGATCCGGTAGATATTTATCACTGGGGATTCCCATCTTGGGATCTCCTCTGTCACTCATGCAAACAGCAAGCACCTGGCTCATTGCTCTTGGGACACACGTGAATGCTGCTCCACAGGGGATGCCTTCCTAATGAAATGGTCAGACTCATTGATGTATGGCTTCCCTCCTACTGCACATCCTCAAAAATCAAGATGGATTAGGTGACAGTAATATCAATGGTTCCTTGATGGCTGATACAGTTCTGGTCCACGCTGGCTCTACAGAGGGCCTCCCATCCATGCATTCACTACTAGATATTTCCAAACCTACTGTCACAGAATGGGCATAATCAAGCATCCCAACCTGGCACCATCCATCCGACAGCCTAGATTTTCGATAGGCATTGGACTTAGTGAAATCCTGCTTGAAGGAGGTCCAAGCCATCCTCAATAGCAGGAAGCCCTCTACAAGGAGGAGTTACGCTGCCAAATGGAAGCACTTTTCCCTGTGATGCCATGAGCATCCAGAGGGGGCTGGAATTCCCTTTATCCTGGACTATCTCCTCTTGTTGAAAATTTCAAGCCTCTCAGTTCATTGTGAGTGCATTTAGCAGCTAATACTTTCCATTGCCTGGTGGGAAAACTGGCTCCATTTTCATCCATGCCACAGCAGTAAAATTCTTTAAAAGGCATAGTGTGTCAAGGCTGGTGCCAGCTTGGGATCTCAACCTGGTGCTCTCTGCCTTACTGAAACACCAGTTAAGCCCTTGGCCTCCTGCCAGGGCCGGCTCTACAGTTTTCGCCGCCCCAATCAGCATGCCGAATTGCCGCCCCGGGCGGCGGGGGCAGTCCGTGTGCCCTTAGGTGGCGGCAATTCGGCGGCAGCGTCTATGTTTAGCTGAAGCCGCCCTGGACAGCTAAACATAGAAGCTGCCACGGAATTGCCCTCACCACGGAAACGCGCCTGCTGCCCTAAGGGCACACGGACTGTATCCGCCCCCCGGGGCGGCAATTCGGCGCGCTGCTTGGGGGCAAAACAGGGACTGCCGCCCCTTGCAGAATGCCGCCCCAAGCACCAGCTTGGAATGCTGGTGTCTGGAGCCGGCCCTGCCTCCTGCTCCCTATTGCACTTAGCCATGAGGAAGGATATCTACACTGATAGTACCGTGGCTGTAAGGCAAACTTGGGCTGTAGGGCAGACCCATCTTTCACAGAGACAAAGTATCCCTCAGACTGCATCCCAAGTTCAGTCCCAACGTTCTCGCTGATATATATTTTTTAAATTTAAATCAGACAGTCATCTTATCCGTATTTTACCCAACGGCACACAAGACTAAGGAAGAGGTGAAGCTCCACTCCCTGGATGTGCGTAGAACTCTAGTTTTCTAGCTGGGTAGGACACAGGCCTTTAGGGGGTCGCCATGTCTCTTCCATCCTCCTGTGGAACATGGAGATGAAGCCTTCATCTCCATAGCAGGGAGGCAGTATCCTCCAGAGACTTTCAAAATAGATTTCCAGTTGCATCCTACTCTGTTACAAAAGGGTTGGAGTTCATCCTCCATCGGGGCTCATTTGACAATCACATAGGTGGCCTCAATGGCATTCCTGCAAGGGGTCCTACTCTGAGATATGTATAGTAGCAACCTGGAGTTCCATCCACACATGTACCAGGCACTATTTGCTGATTCAAAACTCAGTGAAGGATGCTTCTTTCAGGTCAGCAATACTCCAAACTGTGGTACAGAGCTCTTCCTCACCCACCTCTTTATAATACTCGTAAGAAGAACATCATAAGAACAGCCCTACTGGGTGAGACCAAAGTTTCATCTAGCCCAGTATCCTGTCTTTCGACAGTGACCAATGCCAGGTGCCCCAGAGGGAATGAACAGAACAGGCAATCATCAAGTGATCCATCCCCTGTCATCTATTCCCAGCTTCTGGCAAACAGACTAGGGACACCATCCCTGCCCATTTTGTCTAATAGCCATTGATGAACCTATCCTCCATGAATTTATCTGTTCTTTTTTTGTACCCTGTTAGGCTTGGCCTTTGCAACATCTTCTGGCAAGGAGTTCCACAGGTTGACTGTGCATTGTGCGAAGAAATACTTCCTTTTGTTTGTTTTTAAACCTGCTGCCTATTAAACCCACTGCCCATGGGACCAGCACTTAAAGGTAAGTAACCTTCCTTCCTTAATCTGAAGCGGTTCTTTGAGATGTGTGGTCCTGTGGATGTTATGGGACTCATCCTCTTTCCACACTGCTCAGACCCTTGCGTGATTTGTGGTAGAGTAGGAACTGGAAAGGTGGTTGGTCTGTCACTACTAATGCCCTTGGTTTGCAGCACAAGGAGGTGTAAGGGCACAGGTGTAGACCATTGGACACTGCTATGGAAGAATTTCTGGTCCTAGGCACATGGAGCACATGCAGAGTGCAGATCTGTAGAGACCCTACATCTCCAAGAACTCCAGTTACTATAAGGGTAATATTCTTTTTTGGGTGGAGAGCTGACATAGCTTAGAGTACCAGGGAGGGCCCCCTCTACAGTGCCACCTACAGAGGTGGTTTTGGAAATCCCTGTGAAACTTGGGTGAAGAACCTTGTGATCCCTGCACTGAGGGGCAAAGGAATATTGAGCTGTTTGTCCTGAGGAGGGTCAACAGTGACTTCTGGAGCCCTGCACTGCAGGGTGAAGGCTATAGCCTGGATACTGCCAAGAATGAATTGTAGGGTGGGGGTTCCCCCCCCCCACTCTGTTTACCCCAGAAGGTGAGGACTCTTTGCCAGAGGGCTAAATTGCAAATCATGCCTCAGTTTCCCTTTGAAAGCTGGTAGCAATGCATCAGAATGCATGCTGGGGAAGGTAAGATGCTTCTCGAGGACTATTTGGCACCATATTTGTGGAAAGCTGTGTTTGAAAGATGAAACCACCTTGCTTTTGGTTTTATGGGCTAATTTCTGAAGTGGTTTGTCTTTACATATGGCTATAAATGTAACTGTACAACCTTTTATAAAATTTCTTATTGTTTTAGTGACGTAACTCTGAAAGGGGTAAATCCAGCTCTTAGTGACAGAGCTCCCTCATCTTTGCACCCCCCCCCCCCCCCCGAAGCAGAACCAGCCTAGTTCTGTTAAATTAGTGATGGGAAGGGTATACACAGCAGTGCTGCATCTGGGGGTGCTGGAAGTATGGCAGCACCCCATGGTTTCACATAATAATAGCAGCCGAATGCATGGCTTCCACCATATAGAGGGTATACAGTTTTATTTAACGGCTTTCAACACCCCCACTATAAAAATTGTTCCAGCGTCCCTGGGTATGCAGGGGTTGAGTGCCACCTCTGCAGAGATGAACGGAAGCAAACCATGGAAAGGGCAGGGGTTCCAGTGCTATGTGCACTCTCCAGTCCTCTCTCTCATTGTTTTCGGCCAGCTTCTTTCTCCCACTTCCTTCTAAGTTTCCCTGCAGGGATGTGCAATTCACCGCTCTCTACTCAGGCTGGGTGATGGGTCTTTGGATTCCATCTGAAGTGTTCTAAGCACTCTGTATAAGGATGAGAGAACTAAATCCCTGCCCTGAGGGGATCTCAAGCTGTGTAGGCAGTGGATGTGTGAGATGCAAAGTGATTGAGAAGAAAAGGTGTAGTGTCAATGAGACTACCCACTTGAGTAAAGGACTTGTGTAAGCGGTTGCAGGATCAGGGTCTTGATCCTGACAAATTTTAAACTTCACACCATTGTTAGTGTTACTCACAGAATCAAGCCATATGTATCTTAAGAAGTGCAGAGCTGTATTTTTAACCATTGTCCTTGTTGATAAAATGTACAGTGAATTGCTTGACCACACTTTGGTTCGTTATACTCAAGAAATCAAATAACCAATGTCAGTCAGGTTTATTGCTATAAGGCAATAATATAGTTCAGGGAAAAAAGTTCTGTACGATACCAGTCTCTGGGAAGCTATCTCATGCAGTGATGTTGTACTCGCCTTACACAGAAAGTGTGCTCCCGAAGTTGCACATTTCACACATCGGTTTTGTCCCAATTTCCTAACTCATTGTTCTCTTCCTTCCTTATCTTTGTTCTGGATACTAGCATTCCAGGTACTCGCCCTTGAAGGTACCTCCCCCAGCTTGTACTAAGACGTAGAACAAATGTATCTTGGTTTGCTTGTGTGGTTTAAAGTTTCCTATTTGCTCATGCCAAATGCTTGTTTCAGCTAATGTAAGGTGTTATGGGATACTTAACGTAAGAGAACAGTATTATAGTAAAGGTATAGCCCAATTTAGCCTATATAACTGCCATACTATTTGTGCTTAATGCATACTAATGTACATGGGGTGTGTATGATACATATTAATAACATATTATGCTAGCCAGAATATATTGGTCAACCTCCTTTATGGCAAACTTATTGTTACCCAGACTTTTGAATCATGTATGTTTTTGTTTCTTTAATTCTTAACATTCACTTTTGGCTAGCTCTTACTGCTAGTTACACCTTTTCCTGGTGTAACTGCAAGCAGAATTTGACCAATTCTCTCTCGCTCTCTCATATATTTATTTATTTATTTATTCTGGCTCTCCTCTCTTGGCTTGCCTTGTATAACCTCCATTTTGACCCCCAAAGCATTGATTTATATAGGTTAGTCATGGATCCCATTCACCTGCTCGCATTATCCAATTACAGACGATGGAAAACTGCAGTCAGCAAGCTTTCTCTATAAACCATGTATCACGAGCAGGATAAATTTGCTCTTGTGCATGTCTAGGAAAATGAGTCTCTAATACAATAATCACCTTTTTTATTTCCAAGGCTTTTAAAAGCCAGACAGCTATCAAAGCATCTTTAAAGTCTCTTCACAAGAGGATTTGTAACAATAAATTAGCTGCTGCCTCCGAGTTGAGTGATGTCCCAGGAATGCTCCCATGTGTGAAACAAATATTTCTGTTTGTACCTGTCACTTGCTGCATTTAGCCTTGCTATCCCTGTGGGCAAAAGGAACTTGCTGATGAGCATGGCTAGTGCACAATGAAAATAACTTCTCCATCTCAGCCACTTAATCATCTGAACTGGATTCTGCTCCTACTGAAGTCAAAGGGGAAACATCCACTGATTTCAACAGGAGTAGGCTAAAGCCTCTTCTTCAGAGACAATACGACTGGCGAACAAACTTCTTGACTGGATATACATCTCCTGCTAATCCCCTTCCCTTGTCCCAGTCCCCAGCATACCTGAAAACTAGTTAATGAGCCTCTGTTTAAGCATTTAATTTTTATTTCTATCACAATCACTGCTGAATGCAGGGGAGTTGGTGCTATTCAGCATTACTCTAATTCTTCTGAATGTTAGTGTTAGCAGATAGTACTAGCCTACCCAAAGGAGGCAAGGTGAGGACCCTTGGCCACTGTAGCAGTACTGGCATAGCTGGGGTTGGAGGGTGCAGGTTATAGCCATGAAAGGGTGCAGAGCTGCTTCTCCAGCATTCCCTCTACCAGAAAATCCTAGAAAGAGCAGCTGCCTGAATCTGCTGGAATTGCTCATGAGTTCCTACAGCAGTATGGGCCATCCCCGTGCCTCCCACAGCACAAGCTATGGCCTAAAGCCACATCCTAGCTTTGAAATGCTGGGTGAAATCCTGGCACCATTTTAAAGTCAATGGGGCTGGGATTTCACCCACCATCTCTACAGTAATAGAAATCTTTCCAATTGTGGTGTCTCTTTTCTTTATAGATAAGTAAAAAAAGGGGAAACGTTTCTTTTCCATCTGCAGAACAATATTAGGATGGTATATGGGAGAAAATACATTTACCCATCACTATAAAGCAAAGGAAGGCATGAAACAGTCTTCCACTATTCATAGTCCCTCCCTGGTGCAACTTTTTTTTTAGCAAGTTTCTTACTGTAAATGTAATGATTATCGAACCCTGTGAATTATACCATCCACAGCGGAACATCTGGCAGAGAATTCTCTTGGAGGGAATGACAATTCTTTGGTCCCAAATTTACACAATAACAGAATTTTAATGAATGTGTTTGATCATTTGGAGACTTTTTTTTATCCCTGCAAAAAGAAACAGCATGTATTTCTGAGTAGATGAACCAGATTCACCATGCATTTGTAAGTTTGAGTTTATGGGCTTGGTCCATGTAATTCATTTTATTGATGCTGTTTTAATAGAATCACAGTAAAAATCTGAAGTACAAACATGTAGAAGTCTCTTTTAAACAGAATCCTGCTGAAAAACAAAAAGAAATGTGAAAAAACTACCTAGCTCTTAAAATGTTACATGAAGATGGAGAAGGCAGCTTCTCTGCCTCTCTTCCTCTGGTAACATGGGAGAAAATAGATCTAAGTGCTTGTTGAGTGTTGGTTGATAAGGTCAAAGGTTAAACAAGACTTCATGGCACTCTGGGATCATGCTGCTTCCTGCAGAGAGGGGGGGGGGGAACCTAGAGTGCTTAGCCCAGATTTCCTCTTGTGATGACCTCTGGTCCTTCACTTTTTTTCTTATGGGCTCACTGACGTACAACAGTCCCTTTTTTACTTCAGTGGTTCAGTTCACACACAGCACAAGTAAGCAGTGCATTCAGGTAGTAGAAACATGAGCTCCACTGATAGGCTTATGCAATCTTTACAGACAACAACTTTACTCTCACTTGTTTTCAAATATTTGGCTCTAGAATTGAGAGAGATGAGGTAACTCAGATATCTCAATTATGGGGCTGTAGTAGCTCTGGGAAATGACCAGTATTTGCTGGAGGCTGGAGCAGGCAGATTTGATTTTGGATTAGCAGATGATTGAATCATATAAAAAGACTAACTTGGCTGCCATTATATTTTATGTGAACTTCCTGCTCCTGAAAGGTGCCAGCTTGACCTCCCTGGAGACTGCAGTGCTCTGCTGATGGAGATAGCACTGGACAATGGCACTGCAAATTTGTCTCTGCTGCTTAATCTGTGACCTGCAGTGACCAGCTCTGGCCATGGAAGATGTGTAGGCAGCTCAGTTTTCTTGGCTTCTTTGCTCAGTTTGCCACTGATGTTGCTAATTACTGTTGATTATTTTTGTGATGTGTACACACGTCCACTGGGAACTTGATGGAGGCCACCAAACTCATTTCACATAAGTCACCAACCAATCCTCAGATGGTAACAACTGCCAGTCATAAGACCTGGGCTGGATTTGAACCAATAACGTTATATTCTTTTTATACTATGTTCCGTTTAGTAAAAGATTTTTGATGCTAGAAGAAGTCAATTAAAATATATAGTGGTATAGATAGGAACAATATTTTTTTTCCTTTTAGAAACTAAGGAATGAGAAGTTTTATAGTAGCTTAACCAATTTTTCACATCTTGTGTCCTAGATCCTATAATTGAATAAAATATCTATTCCTTTTTTCTTTTCATAAAGGATAACTTGCACAGAGATAACCTCCAGACTCAAACTCTGGGTTGTAGGTGCATTACCAAAACAGATTTGATTTAATCTGTAAAATACAAACCTTGCACGGGTGATGATTATACCTAGCTCTATAGGGTGCTTTTCATCAGTAGAGCTTAAACCGCTTTTCAAAGGAGGTTAGTGTAGTCATCCCCATTTTACAAATGAGGAAACTGAGTCGGGGTGAAGTGATTTGCCCAAGGCCCAGCAGGCCAGTGTCAGAGCCAGGAACAGAACCCAAGCCTGTTCTGTGCTCTAACCACTAGACAACACTGCTTCCTGTTATAATAATGCTATAGTTACTGTTGTATGTATACTGCAGGCACCATTCTCACTTACTGTATATTAATTGTTTAGTGTTGTTTACAACCTCTCTTCTGGTTGCTTTTCTTAGGATGCTTATGCTTCTTGCGAAAGCCAATTACAGACAGACCACAGAACACTCCAGTCTCTGTGGTTATGAGATATCTAGATGCCTCAGAAATAGGATGTGAATCTGTAAGCTTTGTTTCTTGGAAGGAGCTGCGTTCATCAGCACACTTTGATCAACACTTGATTGCGCAACAAAAGATGAAGGAAGAATGAGTGAGGTCAGTTGCTTTAAAGAATTATATATTAACATTTTAATTTGCCTGCCTCTGAAGGTGGGTTTAACTTTAACTGGAACAGAACGGGTTGTGCAATGTGCAGAACTGAATGTATGTTTCATGAAAGCCTATCACTAAAGAGACAACAGTACACTGTGTTGAATTCCCATGCAAAACTCTGGCCAAAATAAGCATGCTTGTGAGTTCTTTTACTAGTCACTTTTCTACAGTGTTGGACACTTCCTTTTGCTTTTAACCTCCATCTCTTTCTTGCTTGTAAGCTGCACATTCACTGCAGTCCATGCTCCAGGTTACTGTGCCCCAGTGATGAGTAATAGCAAGGTGAAAGAGTTCTATGCTTGCCAATCTAGTCTGGGAAAGCTCCTTTCACTTTTTATAATCTCTGGTCCTTGTGCATGCATCACTCCTGTTGAAGTGGATGGGAGTTTTGTATATGGAAGCACAGTAAGATCCAACCCTTGGTGCTGTGGTTATACTACGTATGAGCACGCTTAACAGAGAAAGGGGGATATGTAGTGAATTAATTTTTATGCCAGAGCCCAGGTTGCATTTTCTAATCGTATGCAATGTCCTAGGAAATAAGTGATTCCACGTGGATTTCTTACAATACTGTCCTGTTATCAAATTGTTACATCTGGAGTTTTACAAGTGGTTCTTTCTTTCTCATAAAAACAGGCCTATGCTAAATGAACAGAAACCCCCTAATGGAGATCAGGGCGCCATTGTAGTAGGCACTGTACAAACACACAAAAGGTGAACGGGCTGCTAAGAGGGAGTTTCACAAGGGAGTTTGGAAGGGGAGTGAGAAGGAGGCAAGGGCCCCTTGCTGTTTTTCTTAAAACTATAACCAAACTACATTCAAAACTTCTTGATTTAAACAAAACCCTTTCATTAACTAGGAGACAATGCAGGCAGAAGCGAAGCAGCAGAGTGGTGGCTATCCAGTTTATTGCACTGAGTGCTGCATGTATGATTACCTGCCCTGTGGGCAGGTGGCGTGTATGTGCATTCGGTGCAAGGAGCTCCTGGCCCTCAGAGACCGCGTACGGGATTTGGAGGCCAGGGTGGTGGAACTGGAGGAGCTAAGGGAGGCAGGGAGATATGTTGATGAGGCTTTCCGGGACACTGTAGAATTGTCCCACCTCCGGTCAGACAGCCCCTGCGCTGTTGAGGAGGATGAAAGGCTCAGGGAAGCAGAGCAGTCAACGGGAGCAGAGGGAAACCTTCCCATAGTTGAGACCCTCCTTGCAGATGGTTTTAGGGTATCCTCTCGCACTGAGGTTACCTCTCCGGGGAGGGAACTCCAGTCACTAGGAAAAGGCAGGTGTTAGTAATGGGAGATTCAATCATTAGAAACATAGCTGAGTTTGTGATGACTGAGAGAACCGTATGGTGACTTGCTTGTCTGGTGCAAAGGATTTCTCGAGGCATCTGGATAGACTTATGTGTAGTGCCGGGGAGAAGCCAGTGGTCGTGGTACATGTTAGGTACCAATGACATAGGGAAGAGTAGGAGAGATGTCCTGGAGGCCAAATTTAGGCTGCTAGGGAAGAAACTGAAATCCAGGACCTCTATGGTGGCATTCTCAGAAATGCTCCCAGTTCCACGTGCAGGGCCAGGTAGGCAGGCAGAGCTTCAGCGTGGCATTTAATTTCAGAAAGGGGAACTATGCAAAAATGCAGGGGTTAGTTAAACAGAAATTAAAAGGTACAGTGACTAAAGTGAAATCCCTGCAAGCTGCATGGGCACTTTTTAAAGACACCGTAATAGAGGCCCGACTTATATATATACCCCAAATTAAGAAATACAGTAAAAGAACTAAAAAAGAGCCACCGTGGCTTAACCACCATGTAAAAGAAGCAGTGAGAGATAAAAAGACTTCCTTTAAAAAGTGGAAGTCAAATCTTAGTGAGGTAAATAGAAAGGAGCATAAGCACTGCCAAATTAAGTGTAAAAATGTAATAAGAAAAGCCAAAGAGGAGTTTGAAGAACAGCTAGCCAAAAACTGAAAAGGTAATAAAAAAACATTTTGTTAAGTACATCAGAAGCAGGAAGCCTGCTAAACAACCAGGGGGCCCCTGGATGATCGAGATACAAAAGGAGCGCTTAAAGATGATAAAGTCATTACAGAGAAACTAAATTGATTCTTTGCTTCAGTCTTCACGGCTGAGGATGTTAAGAAGGTTCCCAAACCTGAGCCAGCTTTTGTAGGTGACAAATCTGAGGAACTGTCACAGATTGAGGTGTCACTAGAGGAGGTTTTGGAATTAACTGATAAATTTAACATTAACAAGTCACCGGGACTGGATGGCATTTACCCAAGAGTTCTGAAAGAACTCAAATGTGAAATTGCGGAACTACTAACTATGGTTTGTAACCTGTCCTTTAAATTGGCTTCTGTACCCAATGACTGGAAGATAGCTAATGTAATGCCAATATTTAAAAAGGGCTCCAGTGGTGATCCTGGCAATTACAGACTGGTAAGTCTAACATTAGTACAGGGCAAATTAGTTGAAACAATAGTAAAGAATAAAATTGTCAGACATTTAGAAGAACATAAATTGTTGGGCAAAAGTCAACATGGTTTCTGTAAAGGGAAATTGTGTCTTACTAATCTATTAGAGTTCTTTGAAGGGGTCAACAAACATGTGGACAAGGGGGATCAGGTGGACACAGTGTACTTAGATTTCCAGAAAGCCTTTGACAAGATCCTTCACCAAAGGCTCTTACGTATATTAAGTTGTAATGGGATAAGAGGGAAGGTCCTTTTCATGGATTGAGAATTGGTTAAAAGACAGGGAACAAAGGGTAGGAATTAATGGTAAATTCTCAGAATGGAGAGGGGTAACTAGTAGTGTTCCCCAAGGGTCAGTCCTAGGACCAATCCTATTCAACTTATTCATAAATGATCTGGAGAAAGGGGTAAAAAGTGAGGTGGCAAAGTTGGCAGATGATACTAAACTGCTCAAGATAGTTAAGACCAAAGCAGACTGTGAAGAACTTCAAAAAGATGTCACAGAACTAAGTGTTTGGGCAACAAAAAGGCAAATGAAATTTAATGTGGATAAATATAAAGTAATGCACATTGGGGAAAAAATAACCTCAACTATACATACTATATGATCACTTGATCATTACCTGTTAGGTTCACTCCCTCTGGGGCACCTGGCTTTGGCCACTGTCAGCAGACAGGATACTGGGCTAGATGGACCTTTGGTCTGACCCAGTACGGCCATTCTTATGTGATCTCTGTCCTGATGTGCTTATAATCTAAATGGACAAAGGGAGGGGAAGGAGACCACAGAGCGATGAAGTGACTTGCCTGTGATTAGTGCCAGAGCCAGGGTTCCTGAGTTTCAAGCCCTGCTGCCCATCTAACTTCTGTGGCAGTTTTGCTATTAGAAAGCATGGGGAATCTGAAATTTTCCAAGCTAATTCTTTCAGTTGTACTGTGATATATGATCTGAGTGGTTTTCTCTCAGGGAATATCGTTCAAGTGGCAGCCTGTACTAAGACTGGGTAAAAGCCCTACACACTGAATGGGAATACTGAAATGGTGGCAGATTTTTTTTTCTAGAAGCCTTTTCATTTATATATTCTTAACTAAATATTCACTAGGCATCTTAGGGGCAAATCCTAAAGTTCTCTGGAATGATATGCAAAGACCCAAAGTAGCAGGATCTATGTTTATGTACGATAAGGGGACTAACCTGTGGAAAACCCTGTAAGGGGAAATGTCTACACCTTTGTACTCTGTGGAAGTGACACCCATTGATCGAGTCTGGCTGCCCCTCTGCATAATGTTGTCTTTGAATGGGAGCATGAGCAATGGATCCTTGTATGGTGCAAAGTCTCACTGCCTGTAGCAGAAGCAGCTGGCCCCATCCATTACTTCTTCCTCTCTTTTAATGGAAGTTGGGGCTGAGGGTTTCTTTCCTTAATGCTACTGTGTTGTAGCTTGTTTTCAAATGAACAAAACCATCTTACTTCCGCTTTGCTTGTGAGTTCAGGAGTGGACCTTAGTGTTCGCTAACAAAATGCTAGAGCTTTTGTTTAAAGAGACATGACTGATTTCTTTCTATACTCCATAAACCATGGAAATTCCCTTTAACTAGAATTCCAATAAATGTCTTGTTGGAAACATTCTTTCACAAAGTTGTAATCACTTTGAAATCTCTATAATAGACCATTACATTTTAGAGAGAGGCAAACATTTATTCATCACGGGCATTAAGTGGCTCAGCATAGTTTGGACAGAGTGATGTGTGGGTGAGTGTGCTGTTTAATTTTAAAAAATAGTTGGGGGAGGCACCATGCAGAACTCAGTTGGGAGAACCTGTTTGCTAAAACTTTGCCTGTGTACCATACCAAGTTTGCAAGTGATTTTGGGTGCCCAATTTGAGACACTTTTTTAAAAGACCCTGATTTATCAGAGAGTGCTGAGCACTCACCCCTGAAAATGGGCCCCCTTACAGTGTCTGAGATTGGGCACCCAAAATCACTAGTGCTTTTTGAAAGTTTTAGGCCAATATATGCCTCACTTTTCTCCAACAAAATTATTTAGGTACTAGTCCATTCTTGTATTGGTTTAGCCTTCATTAATGAATGTGTGTATAATCACTCATCTGAGCGTAACCTCGTTCTTTTTCCAAAGGTCTCTGACTAGTGCTGCCCTCTCTAACTGCCTAACAGGAAAGCATTGCGTCAGAACATCAGAGGAGGGTCAGGTGGCTTCCCCCTGCCATTCTACTTACAAGATTTCTCACTTTTTCTCTTTAGTTTCATTTACGTGGTCTATGGAGACAAGGAGCTGCAGTAAGCAGCATACTATTTCATGTGAAAACACAATTATGCTTTTTAAGCAGACTGATATTTTTGTCTTTCTGAAGAAGGCCGGATGGCTGAAGTTGCTGCAAAGAATCTGATAAGTAAAAGTCTGAGTTACAGAAAGTGTTGCTAGTGCATATTATCATTAAGGATAAGATCCACCTTCCATCCTAATCTTCCTTTCTTTTCCTCCAGTTGCTCATAACTCTGTCATTCTAGTTCATTTTGGGCTGAAATTTTCCTTGCTTGTGTGTCAGGTCAAAGGGTAAGTGTTCTGGAAAACATGAGCAAAATCAGGTCAGTTGTTCTTGCGTTATATATGGGGGAAGGGGGGAAATATTCAGTCAGGAAACTTTGCACATGTGTTGTTGAGACTCCAAAGGCAAAAATATGACTCTTGGCTTATTTTGCAAAGATCATTGAGATCTGCAGCCAAGTTGGAAGAAAATCAGTGCAGTAGCTTTTTTCTTTAAAGTTATGAGCACATAAGTGTGGCAGATTTTGCGATCCTGCCTCTCCTATTGACTCACCCTGCAAGCAAGAGTTGTATCACCGCATAGAAATGCGGAGTAAGTTTTTATCCATTAGCATATGAGAGGTTGATAATGAGCCTCTGCCTGGGTGGAGTTAGGGGCAGAGACGTGGGAGACCTGCGAGAAATGCTACAAACAGCGAGGTTTAGGGAGAAATCATTGAAGGAGATTCATGTTTGATTTACCAATAAAGCCACATCCTGGGGGAGTTGGGGTGGTGGTGGTGAACATTTGGGGCTTTAAAGAGCATGTGTTTATTATTGGGAGCAGTGTGGTAGTGCCACTTGCTCACAGGTAGTGCAGCAGGGATACGTCCTTTTGCAAAAAGGAGTGAAAATGAAAGAGGTCCTAAAATGGATCTAAAATTCTCAAACTAACATTTTTCAGTTTTTCACTAAACAAATTCTGCACAATTTTTTTTTTCCAAATTGCTTTTTGGAAATTGCTTTCTAGTTTTCAGCCAGCTCTAGTTATGAGGCACCTGCCTTGTAGTGGTGGGAATTGTAGGGTATATAATCCAGAGGGCCTGATGGAGGACATTGTTCTGGGATGGGGGGAGATTGTGACTAATCACGTGACAAAGAGCCAGGCCAGCTAGGGCAGGATCGGGTGGGGAGTAAAGGGAGTTATCTAAGGCAGCTCGTTGCTCAATCAGGGTGAGATGCTAGGGAAAGCAGTTTGTTCAAGTCTCTCCCCACACGTGTCTGAAGATCCTATGGCTGAAGGTAGAGAGAAATGGGGCAAAAACCTGAGCTAAAGGGACTGTGAAACCTTGAGAAAGAGGTGCCCAGGCACAAGGGTTGAATCCTTTATTGTTTGACAAAACATAGGAGAGGAAACTGCTCGTGTTTAAACTTCAGTATTGGTGTTAAGACTTTCCTTGAGCAGGGAACTGAAGAAGGGACACGGAGGCAAGGTGGCATACTCAGGAGGAGAGGGAATAGTGGCTGTATGACACCACCATCTCCCTGCTCACAGCTGAGAATAGTGTTGTTTTTGTATTCGGGGGGGGGGGGGGGATCTTCTAAAACTTGGGAAAGCTGTGGCCACAGGTTTGGAGTGACGCACAGACTGGGTGGGTGTGGGTGGATAGAGACAATGAATAATCCTGTTTCTTAGGAAAATCAGTGACAAACTTTTTCAAACCTAGCAATTGATCACTTTAGATTTTCAATGATCTCTTCACAAGGAGCGGTGTTAGGATCTAATTTCTTAATAATGAAAGATGTAATTAACTCTGACATTTTCAAGGGTTCCAAAATAAGAGAGGCCTGTGGTTATGAGCTTTGTAAAGACCAGCTCTGACTTTGCAAACAGGGCCAGCTTTAGGAACTGCAGGGCCCGATTTGAATACCCGGCAGTGGTCCAGGTCTTTGGTGGCACTTCGGTGGCAGGGGGTCCTTCGCTTGCTCCGGGTCTTCCGCGGCACTGAAGGACTCCCTCCCCTCCCCCCCCCCCCCGCCGCCGAAGTGCTGACTGGGGGGAGGCAAAAACTTCCTGATCCCAACAATGATTGCTGCACAACCTGAAATGTGAGATTAATTACACTGATGTTTAGTATGCATGCCTGTAAACGTATGAAGGTCAAAAGTCAGATGGCGCTATCTAGTAAAAAGCATACACTGTGACACAGGTTAGGACGATGCCATAGAAATACTGTGTAAAAGCAGAGGACATTGGAAAAAGGTGTGAACATGAGCTCTGGAGGAGATGCTGATTATACTGAGTAAAGTGTATGAAATCCTCTAATATGAGAGGATCCTAACAATTTTCTGCTATGAGGTGCTTGGACTTCTGCTCTGGTTAACCTTTTAGTCATGGCTTCTCAATGACCAGAGGCTTGCTCACATTTCTTCACTACCATTATTGTGATGAGGAGGAGATGCCCACTTTAAGATGCTTTCCACATACTTGTACCCGGCAACTAGGAAGAAGCCGTCCTGATAATGGAGACTGATGCAATGCACTTGGATAATGTGAGGGGGAAAAGTGGTAAAGAAATGAAGAATTTGACATACTTGCTTATGACTTTCCGAATTAGTGATCAATGTTGCATTAGGTCAGTTAGCAGTCTCCCATGGAATGGAGGAGTAATCATTGAAATCAGCGTCTTGCCAGTGAGGATTTTGCCCTGTGTATTTACATGTGCAAAATATTTTCCAGAAAACTAGTCCTAGTGACTTGGCAATACTTGTTGTAGCGTAATTATCAGTAGCGGTATTCGTAAAGCATCAACAGGGAACTCAGTACTGTATGAGACCAACGCTAAGCCAGACCCTGCCCCAAATGTACATTCGGGAAGGAAAATAACAAATCCCTCTGAGACACTTACTCTTGGCTCATCACTATGATTTCTGAGGATCTGGTCACATTGTATAAACTGACATTGTGGGACACTAAGAATGTACTGTCTTTTCAGTACACTGATCGATGGAGATTGTTGTGGTTTTGTAAGGTGGGCAGGGCATTGTGAAGAGTTAGGCCTTACCTTTCTTCTTGGAGGTTAACTACTCCATTATTATTATTATTATTATTATTATTTATTATAGCACCTAGGAGCCCTAGTCATGAAACAGGACTCCATTGTGCTAGGTGCTGTACAGTCACAGAACAAAAGGATAGCCCCTCTCCCAAGGATACAGGCAGAGAGTACAAAGAAACAATGAGACAATTGGTCAGCACAGTAGGCAGCTCACCAGCAGCCTAACCATTACTAAGATTCATGTGGATCCTATGGCCTGAAGCCCGAGGGAGTAGACCTTACCATTGACATCCGTTGGTGAAATGGGAAAAGAGCAGCCTAGAGTTGCCTGAGCACTCCATGGGGAACAGTGGTCTCCGATGGCATTGGTTGCTGAGCAAGGAGCTGGCCTGTACTGGAAAGTCAAGTCAACCCAGCTACATCATTCAGGGGTATGAAAAATTGACACCCCTGAGACATTGTTAAGCTCATCTAAGCCCCAGTGCAGATAGCGCTAGGTTGATGGAAGAATTCTTCCAGTGACCTAGCTACCATATCCTAAGGGGGTGGATTTACTATAGTGTCGGAAGATCCCCTGGGAAACACTACAGTGGCACAGCTGTAGTGCTTCTAGTACAGACAACCTGAACGGGCCAAGCCTCACGTGCGTTTGTTCTGTGATGCTGTGGGGCATCTTGGTTAAAATACAATTAAGTTTTGATTTTGGGGGAAATGAAATGAAGGGAGAAGAAAGGAACACCGAATGTGCCTGGGGCCACGCTGACTGAGACTGCAGCCCGTCCCAGTTGGGTAAGGGAGCCTGGACAGAGTTAAAAATAGAGAAGGGAGGGGGGGGAAAGAAGACTGCTGGTGCTGGGAGTGCCATTCCGGTGGTAAAGATTCACTTAAGAGTCCTGAATATCACCGATCCCCCTCTACATAGCTGAGCCCAGCCAAGCCAGCTATAAAACAGTGGACAGTGAGGAGCTGAGTTGGCTTGTACTGAAGCTGTGGAGACAGCAACAGGGATCGGGGTGCTGGAATAATTTGTACAGTGGGGGTGCTGAGGGCCATTGAACCAAACTGTAAACCCTGTATATAATGGGAACCACTTCAAGCCAGGGGGTGCTACAGCACCCCCCCCCCCCCCGACCTCTAATTCCTGCACCTATGGCAGGGATTTTGGTGTGGGCCTCCCTACCCAGCAATTAAAACTGAAATCACTTCAGCTGGATCAGACAGCAGAGTCCCCAGGCACCACTTGACCTGCCAGAATCCTTGGACTCCAGAACATCCAACTATGATTAGGGGAGCAAGAAAGTGGTTAGAATGCGTTAGTCCTACTGATACTTGAGTGACTGAGGTTGGGACTATAGTTTTAATTAAGACACTTCCATAGGGTGGGAGTCTTATCTAATATCGTTCGTTTGTTGGTTGCTGGCTTTTCCAAGTTTGTTCTATTTGTCCGATCTGGCCCCTCCCCTCCAGTCAACTTCTGTTTTAAACCTCCTGACTCGGTGCTTGTGAGTGGGCAGGTACTGCCCACCCAGGGTGCCATCTGTTGTTTCCCAGGTTTCCGGGTGAAGGCTTGAGCCTGTGTTAGTCTTTAGTGGGACCCCCTTGAAAACTAAAGCCTGCTCTTTAGCTGCTGACAACAGCTGGCAGCAGAGTTACATTTTGTCATGGGTAAGGAGAGACTTTTAAGGGGGGATTTAAAGGGGAATAATGAGGTAGCTTTGTGGATGTTTATGGGGAGTGCCTCCCAAGTGTGAAGGGCAGCTTGGAGGAAAGCATGAAGGTACTTGCTTGAAAAATCTAACTAGTCGGCAGTGGAGGCTGGCATCTCAGGCTGATTGGAGGGGAGCACTGACAGCTCGATACCGAATGAGAGATGGGTAGGGTGGTGATGGACCATGGAAGGGTCGTTGAAAGTGAAGACAAGTGCAAACCTTCCCAGGTGGCTTATACAATATTTGTTAAGCTATGGCTGGTTATTTTGTATGCAACCCACAGAACCTAATATTGAATTTGCACTATCATCTCCCTGCCAAGCTAGATCTCAGAGTAGCAGAGGGATAGCAATTGTGAGACAAGGCTTTAGTTTTCCTTTAGGCTGCAAGAGTGTGTGTGTGGTGTGGGTTTTTTTTTAATAAATAATAATAATAATTTATTATTTGTTCTGGAAGTGAGGCAGTTATTTGGTAGAATTTGTAAAAGATTTAACGTGCCTGACACGCAGATTTCTAGTAGGATGGAGCTGAATTTGGAAAAGTCCATCATAGCTGCTGTCAAAGTATGAAGGAAAATAAGGTACAGTTGTTTTGGGATCCCAAAGAAGGTACAGTATGTTCGCTGGAATTTATTTGGTTTGAGAACTGACACACATGCATGGAAAATTACTGTGCTGTTTATGCATTCATATAATATAGTTTTTTATTTCCTGCATGTTGGACGTTAGCAATGGTACTAATGTAGGCTGCTTAGATTGGGCCAGTGACATTTCTTGTTGGTGGCAGTCTTTCCCCTATGGAGTCCTCCGTTCAAATCCTGCATTAGGTCACAAGTGACAATGAGTTAGTTTCATCTCAAGGGAGCTGCAGAATGGTTTAGGGCACGTTGACAGAACTGAGGGCCTGATCCAAACAACTCTTGCTGACTTCAGTGGGCTTTGGATCAGGCTCTAAGAGAGAGGTTGCACAGTAACTGACCCAAACCCACTGAGATTCCTGAGCCTTTCCATTGACTTCCATGGACTTTGGGACAGGCCTTTATGTGCTGCTTGCATCCTGCTTGCTCCAGCCAGCATTAACAGTATCACTTTCATGAGCACCGTAGTAACTCACAAATCATCCTTTTCAGAGTCCTATATCAACAGGCATGGTCTGTGCATAATAGACAGGCTTACATTCATCTGACCCTCTTGCAGGCTCTGACTGAGAAGCAATCTAAAATGCTGTGTCATCGTTAAAGATATTATAGATTCAAGACTTTAAGGCCAGAAGAGACCATTAGGACCATGTAGTCTGATTTCCTGCGTAACACAGGCCATAGAATTTCACTCAGGGTTAGGACTGAGATTCTCCTCCAGATTTTTCTGGCTTTAGAGAAGATTTTTAAATTTCATTCTTCTTAAACCCCAAATGTGGCACATTTTCTGTTTCTTAATGCTGGAATGTTTAACCAACCTGTGATTGATTTATTTTTCCCTTCAACATGCTCTTCTGACTCGATATGGGAGAGAGGGCATCTCATCAGTGCAAAGGGGACACATTCCTGTGTTAAACTTGTATTCATTTAAAAATACCCATTTATGTAACACAATAACGTAAGCAAAGAACTCAAAACGCACCATAGCACTGTATCAGGTGATGAAACTTTCCTTGGTGCCTGCTGAATTGGAAAGATTTGCTAATATCTGAGACCTTACAAAAAAGAATAAGTGAACTCTGTGAAAATGTAATAGTAGGTACTGTATGCTAACTTAAAACCTAATGTGTTATTACTGGCTTTTATACACCTGGTTACCCAGGGATAAAGCAATATGATATTTATAACCAGGTAGTACTTTGTAATCTGAATATGTTGCATTCACACTAGTGACTTACACAAAGTGTTTCTTCATTTCTCAAACCATTTAATGGTTTTCTCATAAGAAACCATGAAGTCAGTTTTGTTGTGTTTGTCAGCTGGGTTTTGACTGTGTGTATTTTGCTCCACAAAAGGGTTATTCAGAGCTCCCCTTTGGTCTTAATTAATTGCAGACCCTCTGGAAGGCAAGCCCTGTGGGGCTGGAGTGGTTCCAGTCTGGTTTCCATTTAGCCTGTGGGCTGCAGCTAAGCATGTTGAAGCACCGCCGGCACATAGCTGTGTGAGTTCAACTACTTCGTAAACTCTTGCAGTGTTGCTACAGCTAGTAATGAGGGAGAACGTTAAAAGGCATTCATTGATGATTTTCCAACCAGGAACCATGGCTTTTCAGTTCAGAAAATAAGTTTACATGACTTTAAAAAAAAAAGTGTATAGCTCCTTTTGGAAACTGATTTCCCATTCACAGCATTTAAATCTTAAAACTCTTAGCTGTGCTTTCTTTAAACCCTCAGTTCTATTCCAGGATTTTTTTTGTCTCTTCAAAATGCCAAGTTCTCATACCAGGGAACAAATCAAAACTTTAGATGTTTTTTTTCCAATCTGCCAAACCTCTCTAAATTCCACCATATTTTTTATTTGATTTGCAAAGGTTAGACTTGTAGCAGTATGCAGTAACCTTTTCTATTGAAAACTTCCAGATATAAGCAACAGCCATATTAAACCTATATAATGTGCAAATACTGCTGGTGGGTTAATACACTTATGACTCTCCTTATTTTGGTTTATGCATACTTATGGTCTCAAATACTCTCAGGACATTATCTGTATCTCTGTTTGCATTGGAGGTCTGCTATAGAATTCAGACTGAGAAGTAAAGCCAAGTGATCTATTCCTAGATGAATTGTGAATCATATACTCTCTAGTGAAAACAGAAGGACCATCAGGATATTGTATAACAACATTTTGAGATGGAAGGAGGAATTGTTGCCTATCTAGGAATCTATAGCTACTTTATAGCACACAGAAATTAAAAGTTACTAATGAAATAAAGCCCAGAAGGGAACAGTCACGTGTAAATGTCTCTTCCCCCCCTGACCCCGAGGATTTGGGGAGTCTTGGGGACAATTATGCATTTGGATCTGGATTTCAGCTCCAGTATCTACCCTTCCTGCATGCATAGGACTCCCATTGTTCTCAATGAAATTTTAATGCTTGGGGGAGGGGAAAACTATATGCAATACAACTTTACTTTGCATAATGACTTTCACACAAATGGCACTGCAAAATGCTTTGCAGAAGTAAATGAGAGAAATAGACTTTTTTTTGATGAGATTAGAAGAGAGAGTCAGTCTATGGCAAAGTAATCTGAGCTGAGACCAACTATGGGGATATCTGTTCTTAGATTAGTTAGATGGACAGGGTGAAGAACCCATCATGCAAAATGAGGATGAAACTGTTTAAGCAAATACGTTTTCTTGCTTTTATTTCATTAAGTGATGACGCTGTGTTTGTTGTACAAATAAGGGGGAAAATGGTCCCTGCTCCAAGGAACTTGCAATCCTAAATGGGTAGGCAAAGATCAGACACACAAATGCACTGGGAAACTCGGAGAATGGTGCTAATGTAAGGCCTTGTGGTGTGTGTTTTTTTTTTTTTTTTTTTTTTAAATAACAGATAGGGATTAGTGTTTGTTAGCTTTGTAGAAGAAGTGGGTATTAAAGAAGGATGTGAATGTAGAAGACAGCATGATGGGAAGATGGAAATGAGACATGCACAGTGGAAGAGCTGAGCAGGATTCATTGCCTGACTACCACAGGGGAAGGTATTGCAATAGGAACTGCCAGATCAGAACAGTGGTCCCTTTATTCCAGCATTCTGCTCTGACAGTGGCCAGTTTGACACTTCCAAGGATGGAGCAAGAAACCTCATAACAGAAAGGAATTAAATGAAGGCAGAGGCCTAGGCAAGGGTGATGCTGAGTGGAAGGCTGAGCTGCTTAAACTCACAGTGGAAGGCAGGGCCGGCTCCAGGGGTTTTGCCGCCCCAAGCAGCCAAAAAAAAATTCAATTCAGCGGGAGGTCCTTCACTCCGAGTGCCGCCCAGCTCCGGAGTGGCCACCCCAAGCACCTGCTTGATAAGCTGGTGCCTGGAGCCAGCCCTGGTGGAAGGTGAGATGAAGCTGGTGGAGAGATTTACAGAGGGATATGATGCTGCCAGCCAAGACAGGCAATGAAGATTATTTCAGCTGAAGTTTGTTTACTTCTTGCATTTCTTTCAGCTAGGAAAAATTTTATCACTATTTTATTGGTCACAGGTAACACACACAGCAGGTGAGGCAAAGTTCCACTAAAACGCCCCCTTTTCCATTGCTCAGAGCTTTTTCTGAAACCAATTATCTTTGTGGTTTTTTTTTTTTTTTTTTAATTTTTCAACCTTCGTCTTGGCCCAGAGGCAACTTGTTTGTTGAAAGACTGAAGACCAATAGTTCAGCTGTGTTCGTTGCTACATTGGCACACAATAGGAATTGCCACACTGGGTCAGACTAGTGTGACTGTCCACTACCAGATGATTCAGAAAGAGGAATCCTGCTTTAGGCAGCTATGGGATAGCCTGCCCCTGGGGAAGTTTTCTCCTCACCCTTAAGAATTCGAGGCTGGCTTATGAGCTGAAGCTTTACTGTTTGTGTCTCTTCTAAAGCTTTCTAAAATTTTAGTACTGTAACTGGGGATGATCTTATCCATCTAACTAGGTAACCCTTTTATTGAATCTTGCTAAGCTCTTGGCCTCAAGAGCATCTTGTAGTGTGAGTTCTGTGGGCTAAAATGGCATTGTGTGAAGAAAATGTTTGCTTTGGCAGGTGCATGAGCCCAAAAAAACCTCTTCCCCACCCATATTCCAGTGAGAAATTTTGCTCTGGCAGACTCAATAATGGTTGGCATGATTTTGTTCAATCCGCTTGTTTTTTAGATCTCATTGAAAGCTAAGGAGTAAGCCAAGTTTTAAGTAAAACAATAGTCATTTGAAATGTCAGCATTTAATGGTTTTGTGCAATCTGAGTAGAACTTGCTCATCTTGTTTTAAAAAAAACAAATTGATAGATCTCTGAAGTTAGGGAGATGGAATGGGACTCTGAAGTACTTTTAATTTTGGAATTAAATTTTCATCCACAAATGAGGGCAGCTGAATTCCAGGTTGACGGCATTAAGCCAAACAGATCCAGATCATAAAACTTAAACTCCATTGGCCCTTCAGTTACTTTTTATTTAAACAAGGAAATGCTATGTAAAAATGTATGAATGCAACATTAAGTATAAGGAATGAAGCACACAGAATGGAGCTGGAAAGCAAATGCTAAATTTGTTCACTTATGCTTTATCTTAGTGTCTTGCTATTACTATAAATTTGTTAAGCAATTCACTGTAATAGTGCAATTTGTGGAATGATTTCTTACACACTCTTACAGACAGTAAGGAACAATACAGCCATGGTCTTCAGATTTGGCTTTTCTTTTTTAGTCTCAATATGGTGAATGAAATGAATCAAGTTATAAGAACATCAGTTGTTTTTAAAGTTATGAATTTTCATAGTTAGCAAGTTGAAACTTTTCAGATAACGAGTCAAACCAGCCTAGGATAGCGGGTCACCTCAAATTGAGGTGTCTTGTCAAACTATGGAGTATTTATCATTAAATATAGTATCAGGATAAACTAACCTAGAATGGAATATTCAAATACTAATTAATCATGTAATATGCTTCGAAAGTGTATGTCATATCTTCTGTGTGGACCTGCCACTACAGGGAGATAACTGCCTGTTAGCTGGCTGTTAAGGGAGTAACTCCTCCATCTGAACTAGCAAAGGTCTGTGCTTCGATGCTAAAGCTCTGAGGTTCATATCCTACTGATGACCTGGGTTAAGGGTCATTACATGAACGTGCTTTATTAGATTCTGCTTTGGAAAAACTGTTCTGGAATCAATAGGGTTCACAAATTTATGGATGTTCTAAAAGGAGAAAACTGAAATTCTCTAAGATAATCTTGAACCAGATTTTGATACGTGACAAAGGCTAAAGATTTCAGCAGATACTCAAATGTTAAATAATTGGAGCATTAATGTATCTGAAGAATTCTCTGCCACTAGTGTCATCTAGATAATCAACCCCCAAAGGCTTCTCAAGTGTGTTACTGTTTTCTTCATCATGAAGAAAATGCTTAAGACAATGAACTGGTTATAGAACAAATGCACTTTTAGCCTGATTTACGGAGGTGCTGAGCCCCTGTAGCTCTTAATGAAATCAAAGGGATCAGCAAATATGCAGTACCTTTCTTGAATGAATATTTCACTGGCTTTAGCAATGGATGCTTATGAGCATCATTCATTAGCACCTGGACTGCAGTTGTATTATGAATTCAGTCTGTGCTAATAGAGGAAATTGGACCTTTATCAACCAGATGATAAATACTTTATCAATAAATTGGCATAGAAGATTAAATGGCACTCTGAAATAAATGAAGCATGCTCGTGCGCATGCATACACACATCCATTAATTTTCCTGGGAAGCTCTAAAAGCTTATTTAAGAGGCCTAATTATATCACACCTACATATCTAGGTTGCTCTCTGGCAGAAGCTACAACCTCTGTGCCATTGAACATTCAGACTTGCTCTGGCCTTTGGATTCTGGCTCAGTGGCCTAAAGTGGGGGGACGACAGGTCTATGGCAGCCTCCGCTTCTCCATACCTTTGCCTAGGTGTGTGTGCTGAAAGTCTTGGCAAGATGGTCGCAGGAATCCGTGAGAGGCATAAGGGCCCTGGGGCAGGTACCAAGATTTCCAAGCAGCCCTGTTTAGGGATGGCCTGCTTACCTCATGTGAGGGTGACCCTAGAAAGGTGGGTCAGACGAGCCCTGCCTTGTTGTTTACATCTTGGCTCAACTGTTTTTTATAAACCAAATTGCTTGCTGGAATATTTGTACCCCTAGATACAACTTTGATCTGAATTTGGATTTGAGAAAAATGGCTGTGTTGAGTAACGAGCTTGCACGTTTCAGAACTGAGATTGTAGCTCTTTCAGAAACTTGGCTCTCAGACACAGGTTTGTAAGGGGGACAGATTCAAGGCCGGCTCCAGGCACCAGCTCAGCAAGCAAGTGCTTGGGGCAGCCAAGGGAAAGGGGTGGCCTGTCCGGCTCTTCAGCAGCAATTTGGTGGCGGGTCCCTCAGTCCCCCTCGGATGGAAGGACCTGCCACTGAACTGCTGCCGAAGAAGAAAGTGGCACAGTGGCGCTGTCGCCGATCGCACCTTTCTTTTTATCCCCACCGCTTGGGGCGGCAAAAACCCTGGAGCCGGCCCTGGACAGACTACACTATTTACTGGCATGGCAAACCTGAAGGCGTAAGGGGAGAGTACGATACAGGTTTTGCTATTAGAAATGAACTTATGTCATCGTGTGAAGCTCCAATTGCAGTGTCCATGCATATCATGACACTTAGTTAGTCTACAGAAGGGATTCATCAACCTCGTCAGTGTCTATGCTCCAACTCTGCAGGCTAGTGTTGAGGAGAAGGATAGTTTTTACCAACAGCTGGAATAACTGATCGTCCAGATTCCACAGAAGGAACCCATCCTAGTACTTGGAGACTTCAATGCCAGAGTTGGGTCCAATGCTGAGATCTGACCTGGCAAGGGTCAGAGAGTTCTCGAGCTCTGTGCCAGGCAAGGCTTATTGGTGACCAACACATTCTTTACAGGTAACATCAGAAGACCATCGTGGAGACATCTGAGTCCAAGCACTGGCATCAGCTGGACTTAGTACTGACAAGACATACATATTTGAAAGATTTCTTGAATACATGATCCTTCCAAAGTGCAGACCGTGACACAGGCCACTTTTTTTTTTTTGTCAGATTGAAATTTCATTTGGCAGCAAAGGAGATCCAGCGTAATAAACCTGCTGTACAACCTCATATTAACTTGTGCCAAATCAATGATCCTGTCAAGAAACGGCTTTTTAATGAAGTAGCAAAGAGAGCTGGAATGAATGAAACTGCTTCAGATGCATGGGAAGTCTTGAAGACGAGTATCTACAATGTGGCAATCAAGAGGTGTGTTGTGTTTGGTTTTTTTTGTTTTTGTTTTTTTAAAAGAGTACTAAGAAAAAATGTTGACGGTTCATAGACCCTTTGGACATAGTGCTGACACTCATTGAGAAGAAAAGATCTGCCCTGATCACCTACTACTGATTCCCTCAGTAACCTAAGAGAAGCTTGTAAGGTTGTTCAGATAGCTTCCAGGAGGTGTGGTGAAGAATTTTTGGCTGGGTATCTGACTGCATCCAGCAGGCGGCTGATGCAGGTGACAGTAGAAGGTTGTACGAGGGCATTAGAAAGACCATTGGGCTGATAAAGAACAAGACAACTCTGCTGAAAGATCTAGATGGCAATATCATAACTGATAAAGGGAAGCAACTGGAGAGGTGGATTGAGCACTATGGAATGATATTCTCAAGAGAATCTGTAGTAGACCAAGTATGTTAGATGAATTGCAGGGGTTTGAAGTTTGACTCCCCTGGATGCCAAACACACTAGAAGAACTTGAACAAAGCATCAAAAAGTTTACCAACAACAAAGATTCAGGATCTGACTTTTATCTGCTGAACTCTGCAAATGTGCAAAGACTTGCTGCAAAGATTGCACGAGGTATTGCTATTCTGTTGGAACAAAAACTGTTGCACAAGATTTTAAGGATGCTCATTTCATCCAACACTCTAAAAACAAAGGAGACAGAAGTGATTGTAATAACCACAGAGAGAGCGAGTTCTTCTTAACATTGGGGGGAGAATCTTATCCTGTATTTTATCTAGACTTCAAACGTTTTAGCTGGGAGAATCTATCCTGAGAGCTGGTGTGGCTTCTGCTTGGGAAGGCCCACTATATCTATGGTCCTCTCTGTAAGAAAATTGCAGTAAAAGTGCAGAGGGAAACACTTCACTGTATGTGGCTTTTATAGATTTAACAAAAGCTTTGACACAGTTGGTCAGGGCTTTACATTGTTCTGAAGAAGCTTGATTGTCCACCCATATTGCTAAAACCCCGTGAAATCATTACACAACGGCATGAATGCAACTGTAATGTGTGAGAACCAAAAGTCTGACTTGTTCAACATCAACAATGGAGTGAAGCAGGGTTGTGTGCTGGCTCCTACATTGTTTAATATTTCTCATTATTGTTTCAACATGTGCTCTGCGATGTTAGAGAGGGTGTCTATCTTAGACATCATGGAGGTTTGCTTCACATTGCAAGGTTCAGAGCTAAGATAAAGGGAAGGAGATCATCATAAGGGATCTGTTTGCAGACGATGTGGCCCTTGTGGCTCACCGTCTTGATGCCTTACACAGAGGCAGAAACACACAGTGCCCTGGCACAGGACCCCCCAACTACAGGAGGACTAGCACTCTGTGCAGGGGGACCACTGCGGGGGGCAGAAGCAGTGGGGGAGAGCAGGGAGTGAGCCATTTAAGAGCCATGCTGGAGGCCTAGCATGCGGTACATTCTCCCAGCCGGTGAGCCAGGCTCCTGCTGCCTCCCGTGGCTCCTGCTGCTGGCTGGCGCCGGCAGCCAGGTGAGGGGCCAGCTGGGGGCACACTGTAGGGGAGGCAGGTGTGCTCCCCTGGTGGTGCGTCTGCCCATGCCCGCCCTGCTGCCCTGCTCCTCTGGATGCTGGGCAGTGCAAGTGCAGTCCCTGGCATGCACTGCTGCTGGCGGCCCCAGGGAAAAAGCCAGGGGAAGGGAGTGGCAGGCCAGTGGGTCTCAGCTCTCACATGCTGCTGCTGCCACAGTTCCCTTTGGCAGTGAACAGGAGCAGCGGGGTGGGGGGTAGGGATGTGCCCACCAGTCACCCAGGTAAGGTAACCCAATGGCCGTGACTGGGATTGCCCCAGCCCAAAGCTCCCCCCACCATGTACTCCTCGTTCCCCGCCCTGAGCCGCTCAGGGCGGGGGGCTGAAGTGGTCCCCCCACACCTCCATCCCCCTGCCCTCACTCCTGCACCTACCCATCCCCATCTGCACCCCTTGCCCCAAACAGAAGCTGCCCCAGGTAAGCGCTCCACACCCCAACCTCCTTCCCCAGCCCTGAGCCCCCTCCCTCACTCTAACTCCTGGCCAGACCCTACACCCCAACCCCCAGCCCACTTCTGCACCCTAACTCTCTCTGACACCACACCCCAACCCTGAGCCTCCTCCCACATCCTAACTCCTGGCCAGACTATAAACAGCTGTCATAGCCGATGCTTGTGTGAAAGTCTTTGAATAAGATGGCAAGACAGGGTGACAAATGTGGAAGGGTTTAAATCGTGCTAGTATGTGATTCCTGGGAACGTTGATTAGTAAGAAGAGACTCAGGTGGCTTGGACATGTCAAGTGAATGCCAGATTACAGGATCCCTAAAAGTATGCTGTACTCTGAAGCTCATGAATGGTCTAGAAAGAGGCACACTGCTGCGCAGGTGTTGGGATGCTTGCAAGGATGACTTAGTATTCTTTTTCAGGTTTCAGAGTAGCAGCCGTGTTGGTCTGTATCCGCAAAAAGAACAGGAGTACTTGTGGCACCTTAAAGACTAACAAATTTATTTTAGCATGAGCTTTTGTGAGCTGCAGCTCACTTCTTCAGATTCTTTTTCAGAATCTCTGTGGATGATTGGGAAAGAAGTACAGAATGCTCCTCTGGTTGGCGGAGTCAGCTTGTAGATGGAGCAAGGTATTGAAAGTCAGACTGGATCAAGCTTTGTGATGGCCAGCATCAGAGGAGGAAAGAATCTGCTGCTTGGATTCAGAGTATTGCTAGGAGGGACTTTCAAAAATGCTTACAAGATTTATGAGCACAAATTCCATTGACTTCTACCAACTCATAGTGGGAGCTGAAGTTCTTAGGCCTTGTCTATATTTAAGTTTCACTACTGTAGCTACATCACCAACCCCATCCTCATGTATGCAGCTTATACTGGCAAAAAAGTGCTTCTAGGGCTATAGCTTATACCGTTCTGGCAAGTGAAATAAACTATGCTGCCAAAAGAACTTCTATGCCAGTATAATTGCACATACAATAGGCTTTTGCCAGTGGAGAAATGTTGAAGGAAGTCGCAGCCCTAACTGACCCTGTACTATCCATGTGTTTCTAGTGGAGCCCTGGCCTTAAAGTCCTGCCCAAAGAGAGCACGGGCTGTGACTTGATGGGCTGTGTTCAGCGAAGATCTGTGGAGGGCAAGTTGTTGTAAATATTAGGTGAAAAACACAAATGAAAGGAGAGTTTGGAATGATGGCACAAGCACCAGGTTCTCTGCTGACAGGAACACTCCATCACAAGGCTTTAGAGATTAATAGTGAAAACCCTGCTCTTTCTAGCTTTGGCAGGCACTTGATAGACCATGTCCTGGCTTGATCTCAGGGAGACTTACCAACACACCCAGCGAGATACAAGCTCATGAGAGGGTCTCTATTGAGGAGTGGATCTTTGGTGTTCTGACTCCTTGAATAAAAATGCAAGCTTGTAATTTGCCAGGTACTACAGAATCCTCTTTAACAGCAGCTTTGAAAATAAGCATAGATGCAAAACACAATATTTTTGAGGTCCTAATTTTCCACTGTCTTGCAGCTCATGTAGCAACTTACACCCATAGGCCCTCGTCACCATAGTATCTGAGCACCTCACAATCCTAAGTGTAGTTCTCCTCACAACACCTTCTGGGGTAAGGTAGTGCTGTTATTCCCCTTATGCAGACCAGGAATTGAGGCACCAAGACTACGACTTGCCCAAAGTCAAACAGGAAGCTGGCCATTGAGTAGGAAATTGCACCCTTGCCTCCCAAGTCCTAGGCTTTTCCCCTAGCGCTTGCACCATCTTTCCTTCTCACCTGCACACAGTGCATGTAGAATCCAATTGTTCTGATTTGGTAGCACTTTGGACCCACTTTGCACAGGTGTAATGTCTCCATAAAGTGCCTGGTGCCAAAGAATCAGTCTACTGAGTCTAGATTTGCAACTTTCCAAATATGTTGCATTTCTTCTTTAGGTGAATGAGTTACCCAGGAGAAAGTCACAGTGACTAAAGGCCTCAAATACTATGGCTTCAGATAATATTCAGGGATGATAAATGTTGAGATATAACTGCAGTATTAATAAAGAACAACCAGAGTTGGGCAACGATTTCCTTTTGCTTTGAAAGTGCCATCTTTTGTGAACAGGTGGACTCTGACTTTGTGGACGTTATTTCATGGGTTTGCATGTGAACCAGGCACAAGAACAAGCAAGCCTTAAGAGGGTTAGTCAGAAAAGGCCATATTGCACTAAACAGAAAACTAGGGAACTGGATGCAGAGTGGAAGGAATATGCTGAAAAAACCCAAATGTGTTCAGGCACTTTTGCAGCAGCAGCATTTGCAGGTTTTATGAGCCCTCTCTGCACAATTATAGTTTTGTTCCAACCCTACTGCAGAGAACGTAATTGACATAAGGTGGAACCAAATGAATTATTTGTAAGTTGTCCTCAAACAGATCACTGTTTTCTCTAATTAATTTGTTCAGAATTATGCACCATATGAAGTTTGGGCTGTAGCTTATTTGGAAGCACTTCAGTGTGGATGTTTGAATTTCAAAGAGTTGAGTTGTTTTGCTTTGATATCCAGGACATATGATCTGATTCTTTTACCTGATTGGATGAGCACAACTCTCACAAGCACGTTTCTGATGCCAGCACTCCTGACTATAAATTTATAAAAAATTATTTTCCACAAGTATTTTTCATTTCCTGCTTGTAATTAGCTGTCTTGGTGAACATTCCTGTCAGTAAACCGGTTTACTATATTTGCAGAAAGTGAAAACAAAGTGGTCATGAACAGTTAAAATGGTGCAAAAGACAGAATTTTTAAATGAATTAATTTAGTCATCTGTTACTAACATTCTTAACTACATGGTGGTAGTAGAAGAGATGCTAATTATACAATTAACTAAAATTGTGGGATCAGTGGCAGATTTTAGAGGATTTGGGGAAGTGCTTTTTCATCAGCATTTAACCCCTCACTCCCATTTATAGGGTTGGTGTTTCACAATAAGATACAGCGGGAGTTGAAGTTTTTTTTGACTTCTGACCTAAACAGGACCCAAACATGATAAAGAATGGTGTCTGCCTCAAACAGATGAGAATGAAATAATTCTTGGTTACTTAAAAAAATAATCTACTACTGTTCAAAAGTAGGTGCCAAACAAGCATAGTTAAAACCTGATCCAGGTCACTAGCCTCCACATTGAAATCAACTGGCTTTGGATCAGGCCCTTACTGCAGCATGTAGGAAACCCAGAAGATTGCTCTGGGGAAGTGTGTAATCAGGACAAAGGCTAATGAGTATTTACGCTTAAAAAAATGTGTTGGGGGAGCTAGTAGGTAGCATGGAAAGATAAAAAAGCAAAGTAATGCCATTGAAGTAAGACCCTTAAGGTCCTGTAATCAAGTAAAACAAATTATATACACCATGCCCAAAAGCTGTTAAAACTGATACCAAAATTTACCTTTCACATCTATGGCTTGAACCTTGATATCAATGGTCATTCAGACTCTAGTAGGAGAGCAGAATGACTGAAATGAGACCTTGTTCTTTAGATGAGAAATGTTATGCCGGAGTGTCACTGATGACAGAGAACACAGAGGGCTCTCCTCTCTGATGTCCCTGTGGTGTAAATACAAGCTGGAGTTAGTCAGATGACATACTAACAAAGGTGAGACTGCAGCTATTTCTTCAAGACATGTCTAATCACATAATTAGGGTACCACTGAGACAAAGTGAAGCTCCGTGAGGAGCTTTCTGTAGCTAACTAACCTTGAACTGTTACTGTCCTCATAAAATGGCAAGGGAACTTTTTCAGAAGCTAATGAGTCATTGAAGAACCACAGCTGCACACGAGTGGAGCTTTATAACGTCAAAATTCCATTAAATTCACAGTTGTTCTGTATTATTTTTCTACTCACTGCTGACTTATTACAAAGATATTCATGGTATAACCATTTTAGGTTTGGTTTTACATAACCAGCCTTCTTTCTGCCTGACTGTACAGCTGCTTTTGTGGTGATGAATGCTGATGTCACAAAGGGGATAATACAACATCACTGAATGAATCAGGCAGAAAGAGAAATCCGCTTTGAAAACAGATCTTTGTTTCCACACAAATACTTTGGTAAGCAGTAAAGAGGGGCAAAGAAATAGAGGTTAGTAAGTCTTCAGGAAACATATATTTCAGAGTTTGCCAGTGTGTGGCAGTGGTCCTTTAATAATTGCACTCTCATGAAGTTAAATACTGTATGTTCCACGCTTTGCTGCAGAAGCCAAGTTGGAAAAGGATCCAGACAGCCACTTATAGGGTGCACACAGAATTCAAAACAAAGTGTGAGACACCATTTAAATAAAAAAAAGGCTTAAAAAGTACAGTAGCCTGACCTGAAATGTGGTGGATGGAACCAAATTGTTAGTGCACCCTGCCAGGAAGGAGCAATTTAAAGATGCCTTTAACGCTTTTCCCAATAAAATGATTTTCATAAGCAGCACATTGTATATCTTTCTTGCTTCCTTGAATGTGTTGCTTTTGAATACATTCTATTATGAATCCTGAATCAAACTTTTTTCATCAGAGCAAAGAATTAACATGCTAGTACATTGCAAGCTGCCAGTATATACTTGAAATATACCAAATATGTTACAGTTCGGTAAGGAATAGAGTTGAAAGCCAATGGGAGCTGGGTGCCTAGCTGCCCTTTGTGCCTTTAAAATCTCCCCCAGAATTGCTGATTGATTTATATCTGTAGCTTTTATTTCAGAGACATCACTTGTGCTAGCAGCGTGGAACTCCTTACACCAGGGAGGCATGTTGTGCTTATACAGTGTGTGTCCTAGGGATTTGTACTGCTGCCCATCACTACTATCTGAGCACTTTTCACATAAAGTAGGTTGGTTTCAATGGGAGTTAGGTGCCTACACACTTGTGGAGGATCTGGTCCAAAGGCCCTAGTGGACTCAGTAGAGTCTCTGGCTCTTCTCCCTTTTAAGTTTTGTGAAAGTGAGGGAAGGAGCCTGGCAGTAGTTGGCACTCAACTGCAAAGCAGCTTTTAAAGGCTCCCCCACCTGAATCTAGTCTGCTGGTGTAGGGGGTTCCCTGCGGTGAGGGGCTGGAGAGATTCAGATGTAATGGTGTTTGTGGCTAGAGGATCTTCAGTGCCATTAAAGACTGTGGTCATATGACGTATAATGTCATAACATTGAGGACTATGATCCATTGCAGACCTGGGAGACCTGATCATACAGGTGTCAGAATGATTTCTTGGTGGGGTAAACTTTATTCAGAGAGCTGAATCATAAAACACAACAGCTTCCTTTAAAGCATGGGGGCAGTAAACAAAAAGCCAGATACAGCCATGTCTGCTGTGTACTTTTGTGTATTGGAACATAAGAACTGGCATGCTGGTTCAGACCAATGGTTCATCTGGCCCAGTATCCTGCCTCCAATAGTGGTCCATACCAGGGCTTCAGCAGGAGTGTACAGAACAGGGCAGTTGGAGAGATCCACCCTACTCTTCCCCTTCTGGCAATCAGAGGTTTAGGGTCACCCTGACCATGGGGTTGCATCCCTGACCATCTCGGCTAATAGCCATTGCTGGATGTATCCTCCTTGCATTTAGTTTTTTTTTAACCCAGTTATACTTTTGACTATTACAACATTCTGTAGCAATGCGTTCCACAGGTTAACTGTTAATTAGGACTTTTGTGAATGTGTGGTGAGCTTTACTAAAGGAAGAATAAAGGATGACTAACTCAAAGGGAAAGGTGGCTGGGAACTGAGATATATGCTGCCAGGAATAAGGCAGGCGAATGGTGGTGTTTTTTTTTTTTTTTTGGTGGGGGGAGGTGTATGTGGGGGAGGGGGGTGGATGCCTGGTTTGCAGGGCTCCTGTCCCAATAGGCTAGTAGTCTGAGCTGGAGATTACCTGGTTAAAAGAATGGTAAATAAATGTCATGCTTTGTTCTATGTTCATTTTGTCACTATGCTCAAAAAATGCATCGGTGTCACCGTGCATAAGGTGACATATAGGGAATGATGGTGACTTGATGCAGTATCATAAAAAAGGTCACCATGTACAGCCCTATGGTATGATGTCACCTCACAGTATCACAGCAGAATAGGGTGGGTTTCCTCATTTGTAAGAATGAAAAACGCAAAGTGCTGAAAGAATAGAATCAAAGGGAAAGCACTAAAGTTACTAATATTATTTGTATTACTGTAGTATTTAGAAGCCCGAGTGAGGGACCAGGATCCCATTGTGCTAGGCACTGTACACAGAACACATTTAGGTACCAGATTCTCATAGGGAAATAAATACTGTTCATGCCATTATTTGTTAAGTGCTTCTGAGCACATGCAGAGTCCTCCATTGGCCTGAAACAAACAGGTCTTAGTGTGTGCAAACAGGGAAACTTGTATTTGTGAATCGTTCGCTTTGTGTTCATGTGATTTGTGCCTGTAAATGACACTGCATGTTTAAAGACAGGCACTCACAAGCAGGGAGGACAGAATTTACTTCTCTGGATAAGACGCTGGGGATCCAGAGCTAACCATACAGTGGTCCTAGTTGTGCCTGCGCACTGGCTATAGCCCCCAGCACCTTCTGCCCAGCTCCCTAGCAGCAGAGCTTTACTGGAGTGACAGTGTTAGGGCCACCGCCAAGACCTGGTGGGGGGGCCCTCTGCGGAAGAGAATAAAATAGAAGAAATAAAAAAATGATAGAATACAAAATAAAAATGCCGGACTGTCCAACGTCTAATTACTGACCTTTCAGGAAATAAAATTAAGCTTTTTTTTTTTTTTGGTGACTACTTTTTATTGATTTTTTTCATAAGGAAACAGACAATGAAAAGTACAGAAAGGCAGGTTTCCAAATCCTGCGTGGAAGTGGTATTACTTTTAAATGCAAGTGGTAAAAGTGATAGTGGATTATGAAAATGAGGCTTTTTGTGGTCTCTCTTTTAAGTACCGTACTAGCTGATCCTGCAAGCTGTTAAATTGACAACTACCTAACAGTTCTGTTAAGAACTATTAACTTGACTTTTCTTTTAATTGACTAAGCAGTTTATCTGTCTGTAAGAGAGAGAGACAGAATCTTGTGGATCTTTGCTGCTGTTGATAGCAGAATCTTGGTTAAATCTTACCTCTATAAAATTAGTTGATGAGATTATCTATGACAGGTGCCACCTGTACTAAATAGATGTGGTCACTACAGACACACCTGTAGATGAGAAGTTAAACTTTTGGTGGGAGACATCACAGTATGTCATCTTTGAGATAACAATGCATTAATGCAAGACCTTCTTTAAACATGGAAGTCACACCAATTTAACAGTATTATTTTAAACCAATTTAGTTAAATCCAAGTGTGTGTGTGTGTGTACACTCTTCTTAACTTGCATCTGAATATTGGCGGGGGGTGAGGGAGAGAAATTTTGCTGTAAATATAGATGGTATTAGATTCACAAACACGATTTCAGTACAGATAAAAATGTTGTCTTCAAACATTAATAAAATATAATTAAGACACCCTCCACTCAAGCCCCTAAATACTAGAAAGTCGTCAGATGTACATTTAATTATGGCTGGTCAAAATTGACAATATTTTTTTATTTATTTATTTTTAGAGTGGGAGGAGTGAAATTTCACCCAGCGTTCAGATATAATTCATTTAGCATGGTCCTCAGAGCTGAAAAATTATGAAAAAGTTTCTTATACATGCCAAGAAAGCGAGGCATGCTGTTGTCCCGTGAATACTTCGCTACCTTTTATTTTACTCTGGTCTAACAGATAGGGCTCTCTGTAAAGTGACACGTATTGCAAAACATGAGGGTTGTAGGCTAGCATTCCCGTGGTGGGGGCAGAATCAAGCTTGTGGTGAGTGGTGGTCACTCGCTGTGGTAGTAGTAAGGTGCACGCCTGTGAGTGAAGTAGTCGAAGAAATGGACTGTTGGCTTAACTTTCTTTTCCTTACTTTTTTGGTTGTCAGTTATATTAGGTGTGTGGTAACCTGAACTATTTCACAATGAAGTTTTTTTTCCTTGTGCATGAGTAGTTCTATTTTCTGCTTCAGTGGGGCTACCAGAGTACTTCTTGGCTCATAAAGTTACCTCGATAGTGTCTCACATGAATGAAAAGGACTCTGTGATGCATGCTCTCACTTGCCATTCAGTATTCTGACAATACAACACCAGGGTGGGGCATTCCGGGAAGACTTGGCAGTTCATCATATGTTTTATCTGAAGGGCATTTGTTCTACAGCTAACACCTTTCATTAGCAAAGCAGACGTTCCCTTTATATTAACATATATAACTTGTAAAGTCCTCCTCACCCCCTTCTTTTTTCTTTGAAATAAAGGGCCTGATTCTTCACTCTGTTACAGGCTTTGCACCAGTATAACTCCATTGACTGCACTGTTTAAACCAGTGCAACAAGGAGGATGATCAGACCTGAAGATTTGTTGTGGTTTTGTTCTTCTTTTAAATTATTTTTAAATGGCATCTGTTTTAATTTTGAAAAGAAAAAGTCATTGTGGTGGAAGATTGTGATTTTACACTCTTTGAATATTATGTAAACTATTCTGGATTTATCAGTACTTGTCTGGTTTTAGAAAAATAGCTGGATATTCAAAAAGAGGGGAGATTAATGCTGAAGTTAAGACTGTATTCATTTTTGTCTCTCTTACTCCCTGTCTGTCCAGAGACTGCTAGATCTATGACCACACATATAGAGGTAGAGACAATGGAAAATCCGTCTTTGGCAATTTAAGAGTGAACTGCACAAAGGCAAATATATGACCTAGCTGGATATATTCTTTCATTCAACTAGCTAATCACACAGCTGATTCCAAACCAGGCATCTCTACAGAGAACAGTAAACAAGAACAATAAATTAAAAACACATTTAATAACGAACTCATATAAAGTTATGTAAGCCTATGGTATTGTCATATAGAACACTCGTAAAAATTATTGTCCTGACCCAAGAGCCAGTTGGAACAAAAGCTTTAATTTCTAAGATTATATATGAATAAAAACTTTAATCGAAAAAGATGTTGGCAAGAAAACAATCCAGGAGAAATGATGGGGGAGAAAAAAGATCTGAATGAGTGGGTCTGGTTATAGGAAGGGGGAAGTCCATCTTCAATTTGTGTAGCTCATAAATATTTTTTTAAAAAATTATTATACAGATGGCATTTGACTCCAGTTAAGATCCATCATATATTTGCTACTAGGGAGATGCTGTGATAGAGGAGTTGAGAGGAGAGGGGAACATACTTGCACATGTGGTGGTTGTGTCCAAGAATTGGATGGTTTTAGGAGGAAAGTGTTAAAGAAATTCATCATATGACAAAATGCCAGATGTCTAGAGATCTCCTGATCTGCTTACTCAATGCTCTAGTAAAAGATCTATGTTTTAAACAGAATGACTAATTTATTTTTTATTGTTAGCAGCTAGACTCTTTATTGCACATTACTGGGGAAAATGTCACTTCTGCCTATGAAATTGTGGTATAGTAAAATATGGAATGTTCTTGTAACGGAAAAGATTTCTTACCAATTCTGTACACAAGAAAACACAAAAAAGACAATAGATATTTAGGAATTTGGTCACTCTTTTGAGAGCCCTCAGAGGAGGAGGGCTCCTCAGCCAGCAAGCCAGAATCTTTAGCCACGTTCTTTGGATATTCAATTGATCCTGAATAAGTAATGTACATTGTAGTATGTTAACATTTAATATAACGTTGCCTTAATAAAAGGTTTCAAAAAATTGTCCAATGTTTGTCATGTTTCTCCAACTTTATTTGAGATTTAGAATCTATGCCCTAAATGAACAGTATTTTGTTGTGTTTACATCTTGTAAAAAGAAAAATTACTACACAATGAAAAGTTCAGAACCAATGAAAATATGAGCGGTGTTTGTTTTCATTACTTCCAATACCACAAAGGGCTATAGTGAAAAGGAGGTGGGTATCTAGGACATTTCTCACTATTTAAAAGGAGAATGTGATGAGCTTTACAACTTGAGAGTCACTTTCTTTGTCAGGATGTAAAGCTTAACAGCAACGTTTTAAAAGGGAGTCTTGGCTCCCACCAATCTCTGTTACCCTAGAGAAAAATGGTATCTGGGGGAAATCTCTGCTTCTCAGTTGGTGGAGAGTGGATGCTTTACTTGAGGAATTTGCTCTGGCTCAGAGAATTTTGCTAACGGGGTAGTTGAAGATCTTTTCCCCAGGTTCAGGGGCGGCAGGTTATATGGGCTCAAGGTGCTCAAGCACCAGGAATATTCAAGGCTGAGGGCTGTGCTCCACCAATATTTGGAGCTGTGTTTCTCCCCTGCCCCCGCCTCGGAGCTTCCCTGCCTGAAAGAAAACAGCCAGTGCCTCTCTCCCTTGTTTTGTGCTGCTTCTGCCTAAGGCTATAGAGATCAGCGGCAGGCAGCCTCTTGGAGCACTGGGGGAGGGGAAGAAGGAGAGAGTAGGGGGAAGGAGGCACACACATGCTTGGGAGCTCTCTCTCCTGCCCCCCCAGCAGCAGGGGAGGCCACATGTGATGGCAACCCCCCGCCCCGGTACCCACCATAGGGGAGGCGAGTGGGCTTTCTGGACCTGAGAGAATCCCTAGGAGCATGTGCAGTGACTGTGGTGCAGAGTGAGTGTGCTGCGGGGGGGGGGAGGGGAGAAAGGAGGGGTCCCTCCCCTGGAGCTTGCTGCTGCCAGTAAGGGGGAGGGGGGAGTCCTCTCTGGCCCTAGCCCTGGGGCAGCCTGTCTGCATCCCAAGTTCCTTATCCCCAGCCTTGCCCCACCCCAGAGCCTGTGCCCCCAGCACCCCAACCCTGAGCACCCTCCTGCACTGTGAACCCCTCATTCCCAGCCCCACCCCAGAGCCCTCACTTGAGGGGGAAAAACACGTAACTTAAATTTGGTGGTCAGTTTGGCATATCATTGTGTTTAGCACAATACTTGATTATTTTACACTCTTTAAAGTATATAACTAGTCGTATACAGGTGTTACAAAGTGGGAATGTTCTTAATGTTTTCTCTGAATACTGTGTGGGTGCCTCAGTTTCCCCTATGCATTTCTCAAGGATCTAGATGGTGGGATAAGGGTGAGTGATTGTTGTAGAGCCCTAGAGAGTCAGTGTGATGCCATCTGCACAGAGAATGGCCGAAACCCTGTCTCTGGGCAACTGATGACCTGAGCCGCTCTCCTGCAAGGTGCCAACTGAAGGTGTTGGAGAACAAAGAGATCAGGTGGTCTCCTAATGCCTGGAAAAGAGACAAAGGCCAGAGGAGAGAGTGTCAGTGTCTGTGTGGACTTCCGGGAAGTGCATGGTGTGGAAGGGGATGCTGGGATGCTTTGGAATTACTCCATACAAAGCCAGTCAGGACTCTGGGGGAGCCTCCTCTCTCTGAGCATACTGTCTCCAGGGCAAGAAGCTTACACCTTCCTGGGTCTGACCTCGGAGCATTCAGCCCTTCCACACCGTGCACTTTCCGCAGCGAGTGTGCCCATGCAGGTCCTGGGGCAACCAGAGGTCCCTGCACCCCAACTCTGCAGTCAGACGTGACTCTCAGCCAGCCGGTAAAACAGAAGGTTTATTAGACAACAGGAACACAGTCTAGAACAGAGCTTGTAGGTACAGAAAACAGGACCCCACAGTCAGGTCCATCTTGGGGGGTGGGGAGCCCAGACCCAAGTTCTGGGCCTCTCCCCATTTCCCCAGCCAGCTCCAAACTGACACTTCCTCCTCTAGCCTTTGTGTCTCTTCCGGACAAGGAGGCCACCTGATCTTTTTGTCCCCAACACCTTCAATTGGCACCTTGCAGGGAAACTGAGGCACCCACACAGTATTCAGAGAAAACATTAAGAACATTCCCACTTTGTCACAACAGGTGCAACAAAATATAATACCGTATATTGAAGCAGGCAAGTGCTGCTTCTGACTTTCTACTTTTAATTGACCTTTGTAATCTTGTGGCGCTGACGCGTTGTAGCTTCATTTTATATCGGCTTACAGGGCGGGAGCAGGGGGGCACCACCATTTTGGGCACCACCAAAAATTATACAAACCTGCCACCTATGCCCAGGTTAATTCTGGAAAGACTGAACTCTTAAAGATATAGTGAGTTTACAACACAAGCTAGGTAGGTGCAGGTGCTGTAACCTAATAGCCAACAGAGTATTAGCCTGTATGTACCTGAATCTATTATTAGAGTTGAAAATAATCTGATAAGTACACCTGTTATCCTCAATCCCGAAAGGCTTTCTGCTTGACCTGAAATTTGTCTTTGGAGTCTCAGCATGTCTTAAATTCTGCAAGGTCCATGGTTATCTTTTAAATCTTATACATTTCAGGGCTTCCCAGGTGGGAAGAAGAGTAAGGAAAGCATATTGGAGATGTCTGTGAACCAGGGAAACTCAGGAGTGCTAGTGATTGGAATAGAACAGCTGATTGAAGCCTGAAACTACCCAGAGGAATATAAACAAAGGAAGGGGACCTGCAGGAGACTGGGGTGGGTATAAGGACTTGTTTAAGAAACTTGAATGGTTGAAAGAAAGTAGAAGGGTGCTGTGGCACTAGGAAAGAAATGAGGGAGGAAGAAAGAAAGGTTGAAGGCAGAAAAGTAGAGAGAGAGAAATGAGATCTGACTGTGAAGAGATTTGGATAAGCATTTGGTCTTAATGGCTTATCTGAACTGACCTTTTGGGGGTTTGCCCATCACAACTAAATATCTCCAGTGATGCTGATTCCACAGCCTCTCTTAGCAGCTTCTTCCCTTGTCTAATTGACTTTACTGTTTTATAAAGAGCTTCGTCATAGCACTTATCCTAAAGGTTTCCTTTCTTCAGTTTAGACCATTAGTACTTCTGGTCTCTGCACTGACACTGAACCAACTTCTCTGCTCCTTAACTGAGCAAACCCCTTTGCCAATTGGGATTTTGCTTGATTTGAGGACTGCATAATGTGGCCTCCTTTTTCCTTAGGTCTCTTTTTCCCGGCGGCACAAGTTTTGTTATGTTAACTTCTCATGTTGTATTTTATCATTTCTTTTCTGGATTGTCTTCAACATATTGACGTTTTTATAGTAGAGTGTCAAAACTGAAGGCTGTACTCCAGCTGCAGCCCACCAATGTTGCATAATGGAATAAAGACCCCCCCCCGACCTCTTCTAGGTACGTATGCTTGTGTTTATGCATTCTAGGGTCACATTTTGTGTTGTGAAGCAGTATGATAAATGTCTGTGTTCAATTTATTGCCCACTATTGTATCTATACTTCTCTTAAGGTCCAGTCTGCACAACTCGTAAATCGGCAAGGGCCATATTACTCCAAAGAGAACAGCTGAGGGCCGAAACCCCACCAGCACCGCTGAAACACCCCCCACAGTGCTGCCCAGCCCCCCCCCCAGAAACTCCCTCCCCCAAGCGCTGCTCACCCCGCGGAAACAAACCCTCCTTCCCCAGTGCCGCCCCGCCGAAACAGCGGTATTGTACCTCGCTAATAAATTATAGCGGGCCCCTAAGGTAGTATAATTAAGGTAAAAGAAAAATGTCTTTTTGCTAGAAGTAGAATAAGATCTTCCCCCCACTTTGTAATCAATTGCCCTGTTGAATGAATGAGGTGTGACTGAGGAAGGCGTGGAAGACAGCACCTCCAGACAGCTGCAACCCTTGGAGAGGGGATGGGAGCCAGATCAGATCAGTAGAACAGGTCAGCCACCGACTCCTCGCTCACCTCCTCAGCCCCCCACCCCTCCGCTCGCCTCCTCAGCCCCCCTTCCTCGCTGCTGGCTCACCTGCACCCCCGCTCGCCTCCTCAGCCCCGCCCCCGCTGCTGGCTCACCCGTCCCCCTGCCACTACCCACCCGCTTGCCTCCTCAGCCCCCCACCCCCTGTGGCTCATCTGCCCCCCCCCCCGCCACTGCCTGCCTGGTCGCTTCCTCAGCCCTCCTCCCCCGCTGCCAGCTCACCTGCTCCCCCACCAATGCCTGCCCGCTCGCCTCCTCAGACCCCCACTCCCTCGGCTCACCTGCCTGCCCGCTTGCCTCCTCAGCCTCCCACCCCCCTTGCCAGTGATGAGCTGCCAAAATCTTAACAACTGGTTCCCTCCTCACCCCACAAGGGAGTTGTGGCCTGCCCCCCCCCGGGACTCCTGCCCCATCCAATTCCCCACGTTCCTTGATGCCCCCGGGGACCCCCTACCCCATCCACCCCCCTTCCCTGTCCCCCTGACTGCCCCCTGCCACCCTATCCAACCCCTCCTCTCATTCTTGATGGCCCCCCTGGGACCCCTGCCCCATCCAACCACCCCTTCTCCCTGTCCCTGCCCACCCCTGGAACCCCTGCCCCCGATGGCCCCCCCAGGACCCCTGCCCCCATTCAACCCCCCTGTTCCCTGCCCTCTGACTGCCCTGACCCCTATCCACTCCCCCACCCTGACCACCATCCAACCTCTCCCTGCCCCCATCCAACCTTTCCCCGCTCCCTGCCCCCTTACCGTGCTGCCTGGAGGTGGCTGGGAGCGCTATAGCCGTGTCGCTTGGCTGGAGCCGGGCCATGCCAACGCTGTGCAGCGCCTGGAGCACCGGGTCAGGCTGAGCTCGCAGCCTCTCCGCTTCCCGCGAATCACCTGTTCGCGCGGGAAGTCTGGGAGGGCTGAGAAGCAAGCGGCAGCTTCGCTCTCTGGCCCAGGGAGGCGGTGGTGAGCTGGGGTGGGGAGAGGTTCCCCTGCACGCCCCCCCTGGGTTACCTGTTGCGGCGCGGGCAGCTCTCCTCGCATCCCCTTGCCCCAGCTCACCTCCACTCCGCCTCCCTGGGCCTGAGCGCGAAGCCGCTGCACCGCATCTCTGCCCTCCCAGGCTTCCCACACCAACAGCTGATTCGCAGGGGGCAGGGGGGAGGGGGAGAAGCGGGGCAGAGCATTCAGGGGAGGAGGCGGAGTGGAGGTGAGCTGGGGCCAGCTGCCAGCTCACCTGGCCACCCACCACTACTTGCCCACTTGCTTCCTCAGGCCCCCTACCCTGCCGCTGACTCACCTGCTCCCAGCCTCTGCCCACCTGCTTACCTCCTCAGCCCCCCTCCCTCATCCGCCTCTTGCCTACTCAGCTCCCGCCACGGCTGGCCCACGGGTCATATGCTGTGCAGGCCTGCTTAAGGTGGTGGCGTTTCTCACCAGCATTTTCCCCCCCCCCCAGCCCCCATTTAATACATATGCACTCTGGATTCTTTCACTAGTGTGAACTACCTCTGCACTGATTTGGATCAAATTTCATCTGGACTAAACTCCATTTTAGTTTGTTTTTTCTGTTAGTAAATATTTATATAGCGTGAATTTACCTGCAGACTAACAAGCCTACATAAGACACATTTTCTCCTCTGAAATGCGTAGTCTAAATAAGAGAAGTCAAGCAAACCAAGTCCTGACACAGGACTTTCTGCTCATTTCTCCAATTTGTCTATATTTTGATGTATTTTAAGTCTGCCCCTACAGTATGCTGCTAGCTACTCTTCCTACCTTGCATAATGGGCAGATTTTCTCAATGTGCTCCCTCATTTTTTCCTATAGATAAGAGATTAAATAATTCTGGACCCAACACTGACTCTTAGAACTCTGCTCAATACCTCTCTACAGATCTACATACTGTAGTACCATTTAACAATTATGCTGTTTGTTTTCAGTTAGTGTGTTCTCTCTCTCTCTCTCTCTCTCATATCTTATTTTAATTTCAGTTTGAGGAACTCATGTACAACCATGTTGAATTCCTTATGGAAGTCTAGGTATGTTACTGTATCTCTATTATACTCACCTGTCTAATAAATGTGCTAGATTACAGTTAAAAAAGCTGTTGTGTTGATATGATTTTGCTTTTTAATAACCTCTACTCTCTGTTATGTATTGTTGGTGTTACATTTTAGAGAGGGGATTTGGTCAACATCTTTTATAAATATTATTTTAAAATGTTACAATAAAAAAGTTTGGTCTTTATTTTTTCTTATTTGTTTTCAATCTCGAACAAACATTCTAAGGAAAAGATTAAGCTATAAGTAAGAGTAGGGTAAGGAACAAAGAAAGTTTGGCTAAAGGATTGTCAAGAAAAACTAAATTAGAGGAATGAATTGAAAGTGGAAGCTGGGGAAAAAATGAAAAAAGTGCAAGGGGGGGAAAAGAAAAAGAAACCAACATAGAAAGAAGTAGCTTGAGATAGAAAATGTTGGAAGAAAACTGGTTTTAGAGCGAGAGGTAGAAAGATAAGGGATGATGATGCTAGAGCTTGGTAAATACTGGAAAAAAAAATCCATGAGTATTTGCACAAATGTTTCAGTGAATTTGCTTAGCCATGCTTGCATCCCTTTTGCATTTGCTCCCCATGAACATCAGTACTCTCACCTTTTACTGGCATGAACATTCATGGAAAGAGTATTTCAAAGTTGCAGGCACAAGTATTTGTAGAAACAGGAATGTATTTTACATGTGAATATTTGCACTCAAATTGCTTGCACTTTTATCCAATCAGGAAATAGAAAAAATACCATGTGACTTATGTGACTAATCCTGACTAACACAACTGAAATAGCAAATAAAAATACTCACACAGAATGATTTATGAACAACCCAGCACAAAAGTTGGCAAACAAAAAAAGTGTAACTTTTGAATAATGAAAGTGTGTTTCAAAACCGATGTGCTGTTGAATATTTCATTAACAGATTCAGATGGTATCATTGGCTAAATTTGTTGTGAAATATACGTTCATCTTCAGTTATTAGGGATTGCAGATGGGGTGGGCTAGTAGCATGGAAAGATTTAGAATGAGACCAGAATCTTAAAATTAATGTGAAGGCAAAAGGGTTGGTGGGAGCAGGGGTGGAGACTAGAGAAGTAAGAGATCAGGTAAAGATAGGCACCAGGGTGCTGAACATATGGTTTATTTTCTTCAAAATGCTTCTCTTACTATTTAGCTAGTATTCATTTTAGGATAATTGGCCTGCGATTTCTCATATCATACTTTTCTCCCCTCTGGTCTCTGGGCTTATATTACATTTATCCTTCTCCAACTCTGTTGCCTCACCTGCTCTCCATAACTTCTCAAAGGTAACTGATGACAAATGGTTGTGATACTTCTCATCCAGTTCCTTAATAACCTGGCATCTGACTCTGCTGATTTACAAACATTAAAATTAGCGAAGTATTTTTTCATTTGTATCTTATTTAATTCAGATTCCTGCTATTCCCAGATCCACTCTAGCATTTATCTCACCAGGTCTCCTGCTGCTTCCTCTATCTGTGTGCTGAGGACTGCAACAATTGTTGAATATTTCAGTTGTTCCCCTACCTTCTGCTGTCTGAACTCTTACCTCCTTCATCAGGGTCCTACACTTTCCTTCATAGTCCTTTTACTCGCACTATACATATCTAGTTTTAAAAACTATTTAAAAAATCCCTTGATTAATATTTTATTTTTCACTTTCCTTCCCAGCTAAATGGTAGCATGAAGCCACCGCCCTGCTTTGGAGGTAGTGCGGAGCTCATTGCTCCAGGGAGAGTTCCAGGAGCAACTGTGCACAATGCTTCTCCTGGAGAGCGTAGCCAAAGCACCACTCTCAGAGAGGGTCCCCTCTGCTGCTGGAGCTCAGCTGGCGGATGTGTATGTGGGTGGGCTGCAGCCCTGCTTTCTCCCTCCCCTCCCCATCTCTCTTAGGGCATTTAGATGTGCTAATCAAAAGTGATGCTTGTGTTCAGGCAATTATGCCCTAGGTGTGTTGAGAGGATGGGGTGGGCGAGGGGCTGTACTCTTTACTCCCCCTCTCCCAGCACAGCCTACGGGGACCAACCACAATCTGGCCCTTTTCCCCTGTAGTTCTTTACTACCAAGACAAACTCACCCCTTATAGTTTCTCCCTTTTACCTTTTATTGTAAATTTTCCTTTCTTCCTTGTCAGTGTCTTCAGTCCTTGGTGCATCCGCATTGTATTCTGTAACTTTCCTAGTTTTTCTTTTGTAGAGAGAATCATTCTCTCTCTCCTCTGCCACTGCTCTGCTTCTCCTCCCTCTCCCTCCATTTCGCTGATTGAATATAATGCTCGTAGAAGGTGCTGGATTCACACCCCGGAGACCAAAGCCCACTATTTATCCCTGCAACTGGCAAAGAACAGGCAGTATGCTTATAGCTCCTTTTCCTGAGACTCTCAAAGCACTTTATGAAAGTGGTGGTGGTTATCCCTGTCTCAGAGGTGAGGGAATGTCTCTCGGGCCCAGCTAGTGTAAGTGACTTGCCTGTGGTCATGCAGTGAATCAACAGCAGAGTCAGGACTAGAACCCCATGTCCATTCACTCGTTTTAATCGTTGCACAGCAGTGCAAGTTTCCCCATTCTGTACAGCTAATGTAGGTCAAACCTGACCCGGAGAGAGTGCCTCCAGGGAGACAAGAACAGTTTTTCTGTGCCCATTCAGTTCTCTACCTGTCTGCTCGGATGGCCACATAGCCCCACTTCTGGGGTGGATAGTTGCCTACTTGGAACTGGATGAGACCATCTGCCCATTTAACAAAAGCCACTGAACAATTATCCAGTGAAGAAGACTTTTAGTCACTTCTGACCTAGGCCCCATTCCCAGGCTGATCTTTTCCCGGCAACGTCTCTGCGCTAGAGCTAGATGGATAATTGTTTGGTGGGTTATTTGTTGTTGGATTTTTTTGTGGTGGTGGTTTTGTGTGTGCGCGTTTTTTTTGTGGCAGTTCTGAAAAATTGGAGAAAGACTTTTTGATTTGGGTGGAACTGAATCTGAAACTGTTGTGAATTTTTGGCGAAATCGAAAGATCGGTTCCAGAGCAAGGATTTTAACCTGGGTCTTCTATATCCCTGGTGAGTGCTCTCCTACTGGGCTAAAAGTTATCGGGGCAGAGGAAGAGGAGAAAGCTGCACCATTATCTCCTCCTCCTTCTCCTCTGGCTGTTTGAAAATGGCCAAAACTATTTGTGTTAAATTTGTGACTAGTTTCAGGTTGACAGACACTGCATATTTTGTTGAATAAAGTGTTGGTCCAAAAATTTTGTCCCGGTCTTCTCAGGAATGAGAGAGTGCAGAGCTTTCGTCTACTTTCTTGGATTAGAGTGAATTAGGTTTTAAACATTTTGGGGGCAAGGATGTGAGCACTTTTGTAATCTGCACATTATTACACAAAGTAACAGTTTGAATCAGCGCCCCAAAGAACACACTTCAGCTCCTGATGCAATAAACCTAGTGCCGGTAAATGTGTAGCTGGCAGAGCAGCACTAACCGCTATGTGTTGAAACACCAAAATTCTTGCCGTGTTCCTTAAAAGCCTTGCATTACTTGGATTCATTTCTGTAGCTTTGGCTTCTTTACACATGTGCTGCAGCAACTTGTCCTGGATTTGCATCTGACCTGTAGGCAGGTTTGTGTTCTCTTGAATGTGGAGGGGGAGAGGAAAAGGCATGGTTATTTCTTGTTTGATTCTATAAAGAAAAATGTGTCTCTTGGGTTTACGTCTAAGTTTCTGAATTGAAAATGACCTCCGTGTATTGACGAGTCAAAGCTCACACAAAGATAAAACCAGAACCCTGTCAAAGCATGGTCTGTTCAGACTTTCCAAACTGCTTGGTGTTCAGAGCTCAAGAGGGCTAGAAAACATTCGTATTGCACTCTGCATGAAACTTTTTTTCCATGGCTCTTAGGCATGTTTTACCTGCCTCAAATATTCTGTACTCACCTGCTGCAGTGTGATTGCACAATCTAACAGTATGATGAAGTTGACTGGAAATGGAACCCTGCTTTTTGCCAGCTTGCATAAAGGTTGACTCAGACAAATGGGGATTAAATTGTCCTCATTCCTTCCACTCCCATGCAATTAGACAGGCTAAAACTACTACTTATACAGTTGTTTGTCTTTGACGGCCACATTGTCAGCTGGTGTATATCATACGCCATTGGAGTCAATGGAGATACATCAATTTACAGCAGCTTAGGAGCTGGCCTTATAAGTTATTGATGATATAGTTCATTATTAAACATAAGTGCAGCAGTTGGGACTCTCCTGGCTGGGTTCTCATTGTGTTTATTCATAAATAGATCAGATTCTTTCAATGAGGCCTAAATAGGAATCAAGATTTATATGGGCAGTAAAATAGCACTGCAAAATACAATCTCATCTGCATCTCATACTTCCTGTATGATTTTAAAAAAAGGCTTTCCTTGGGCTACCTCATGCCCACTGATTTGAAAAGCAGCTGAATGAACAAAGGGGTGGGAGTTGGATGGCCCTGAGTGCTAATCTCAGTTCTGCTACTGATGCACTTGGTGGCCTTAAACATGTCACTTAACTTTTGGTATCCATTTTCCCATCAGAAAAATTGGAATATTGTTTACTCACTTACCTGCTAGAAGTGTGGGGAGAATTTAGTGAATGTCTGTCTGTACAATAGAGCTGGGTGATGTTTTTCAGCCAAAAGTTTTTTCAGCAAAAAATGAAGATTTGGTGACACTGAAACATTTGGTGAATTCATGTCAATTTCACTGAATATTGAATAAACAAACAAAATTTGGAAAAATCAAAATGTTTCATTTTGACATTTTTGAAATGTTTTGATTTTTATGTTTGGTTTGAAATGACTTTTTTCACTTCAACATTTTCTTTCTTTTTTTTTTTCTAAATTCAGAACAACTTTAAATTATTCAAAATGGAAATGAGACACTTAATTTGACCTAAAATGATTTTTTTGACTCTTTGATTCACTTAAAATGTTCATTCTGGGTTTTACTTGAAATGATTTTAAAATTACTAATGAACAGAAAAATCCTGTATCCCTAGCATTGCTCTACAGTACTTCTGAATACACAAGGTCCAACAGAAATGTTAGGTATTTCATTCATGTGCCAAGAAAATTTATGCAAGCACTGAAGAAAAGGGAATTATGGAATTTGGGCAGTACTGAGTCTAACAAGACAGGTTTATTGCCAAGAAGAATTTTTAAACTCATGAACAAATAGACTTCCACAATGTATTTATTAGGAGGTTTTATGCAGTCTATAATCTATAAAAGTGTGACCCTGCTAACCAAAGGCATCATGTGACAGACAAACATAAAGCTCATCTGTGTAATCTATTGCATCTGTAATGTACTCATAACCATAGTATTTAGGCACCAAGTGCTGCTGATGCAGTGCAGAAGGAGAGATCGCAGAAGTGTCGAGATTCTTTCCGGGCCTAATTTGGATCTCACCCAGTTAGAAATCAGGAGTAAATCCACTGATGGCAGTGGACTTACAGCTGTGTAAAACTTCTGAGTAGTGGATGAAAGCCCAATTCTGACCTAAACTCTGATCCTATGGTTTTCAACCTTAAAAAATGAGGAAGTCCCAGCATTTTGCTCAGTGGGTACCCTTAATTAGTATGTTTTCATAACTGAAAAAAGTAGGAAGTTCTTGTTATGCCTTATAGTACTATGAGAACTATTGCTCACTTTCAGAATGTCACTTTGAAATGGAGAAATGTGTTTTTCCATATGGTATCTTTAGGAAAATGTAACATTATTTTTTTAAACTATTGAAAATGAACGACTCAAAAGCAGTGGTTCCCAAACTTGTGCTGCCGCTTGTGCAGGGAAAGCCCCTGGCGGACCGGGCCGGTTTGTTTACCTGCTGTGTCTGCAGGTCCGGCTGATCGCGGCTCCCAGTGGCCGCAGTTTGCTGCTCCAGGCCAATGGGAGCTGCTGGAAGTGGCTGCCACTTCCAGCAGCTTCCATTGGCCCGGAGCAGTGAACCGCAGCCACTGAGAGCCGCGATCAGCTGAACCTGCGGACACGGCAGGTACACAAACCGGCCTGTCCCTGAACAAGAGGTGGAACAAGTTTTGGAACCACTGCTCAAAAGGGAAGATTAAAAAAGAGTAAATATCTGACACATCAGAACTTTTCCACGGTAAGAAGTGCACTTCTGATGCACTTTGAAGGCTCAATCCAACTGCCACTGGAGTTGAACGACAAATTATCATTGGTTTCAGTGGGATGGGAACCTATCACCACGTAGGCCGCTCCATTTTTGTTATGTTAACAGCCAAAAGGTGTCAAACATCCTATTCTCATTCTGGTTTATGGGAAATCCAAAACTATGTTGTTGGAAGAGTTGGATTTGGGAAGTCCAGGTTTTTATTGCTGTTGTAAAAAAGGAAATTCATGTGGGAGAGAGTGTTCCTTAATTTAAACAACAAAATAATGTTAATTTACAAGATATAATAGAAAGCCAGACTACCTAGAGCATTGCCAAAGTCATTTTTTAATTACTGGGGCAGGAAGGCATCCCAGACACATTGGACCTCAGCCTCTGTTTGCACAGGAGAGCGGGGAGGGTGTGGGTTACAGCTCCCTGATTCTGAGGGTTGGTCTGCATCAGCCTGGTGAGAGTTGGAACAGTCAGGGGCTGCTCCAGCTTACACCAGCAGAAGGAAGACTGGTGCAGAGAAGCACGGCTGTGTCACACCCCTTTGTTCCTTCTCATCCTGGGGCTGGGAGAGACTGGTGCAGTAGTCCCTCCCACCAGCTTTACACCAGGATAATTCCAGTATCATGTCTTGCTGCTGCTTCAGTTTCCCTCTCCTGGGGTCCCCAGTAGTAGCACGTAGATTTGTCCTTTGAGTCATCCCCTCCTTGGGGTTCTGGTGTATTGAAATAACAGTTCAGTGTTAACACAAATCAAAGCCCCCATTTCCCAGATTCTACAGTTCACCAGGCTCAGTAGCTCCTTCCCAAAACCAGGCCCAGCTGCCAGGCATTCTCCAGAGCCTCTTTCTCTGTACTCATTATGGAAAAATTCTCCTAGCCTGGCTTCCATGTTAAACATGCTGGGCCCAATTCTGCTTTCAGAAGAGCTAAAACCAGGAATTGGCCCACATTTTCTTTTCCAATGTATCCATCCAGCCTCCTCACGTAGTCACATTCTTCTCCTGCTCAGTGTAATTTAGTGGCAACAGCTACTTGATTAGCTAAATGTCACTTGATATACTGAGTGCATTGCAAATACATATCATTTACAAATTAATAATCTGTCTAACCATAACATTTAATTTAAAACAGCAACAAATTTATAAGGAGTGGGGTTACCGTGATGTTGTAAATACGTTGTGCACAGATAAATTAATACAGAAATCCTATAGCAGTCGGTCTCTCTCTCTTTGAATTGCAAGTTAATTTTCCTACTGGGCTCTGTTTATCTTTGGTGTCTTGGTTGCTGAAATGACTTTTCTCCAGTAAATCTTTGTAATGCTCTCTCTCCATGACAACCAATGCAAACAAACTGAAGGTCTAAAAAGAAGTGGTGACGGGAAGGAGAACCTATGGGGAACAGGCAAAGCAATCTTTAAAGTTCTTAACGACACAACAGTGAATGTATTGTCTTAGATTCATTCGCTGAGACAAATCCCACTGCTACCTGTTGATCTGTCATATCTGAAATCTCTTCCTTTTTCCCGAATAACTGGCTAGGTTGTAGTACTGCTGAAAAGGACCTGGGGGGTTATAGTGGCTCACCAACTGAATGAGTCAGTGATGTGATGCAGTTGTAAAAAAAGGCTAATATCATTTGGGGGGCATTAACAGGAATGTTGTACGTAAGACACGGGAGGTAATTGTCTTGCTCTACTTGGCACTGATGAGGCCTCAGCTGGAGAACTATGGCCAATTCTGGGTGCCACGCTTCAGAAAAGATGGGGACAAATTGGAGAAAGTCCAGAGGAGAGCAACAAAAATGATAGGTCTAGAAAATCTAACCTAGGAGGAAAAGCTAAACAAACTGGACATGTTTAGTCTTGAGAAGACTGAGCGGGGACCTGACAACTCTTCAGGTATATAAAGGGCTGTTTATAAAGAGGACTGTGATCAATTGTTCTCTGTGTCCACTGAAGGTAGGACAAGCAGTAATGGGCTTAATCTGCTACAAGGGAGAGTTAGGTTAGATATTAGGAAAAACTTTCTAACTATAAGCATCATTCAACTCTAGAATAGGCTTCCATGGGAGGTTGAGGAATCCCTGTACAGCCTGGACACAACTGCAGTCTTTGCATTTGTTTGACCATGAGGATTCTTCCCCACTAGTACCCCCTTGGGAGTTCATCACTGATAATGAGGCTGGGCCATTGTTCTGCCTCCCCTATGTGGTGATTAGCTGTACTGGCCAGCAAAGGACACTAGAATGTGCTGCATCTGTAGTGGTTGCCATTTTGGACAGGGCCAGAGTTTCCAGATCTGAAAGCCTGAGAGTCTATAGCTTGAGTGAAAGAGACAAAGTCTGTAGCCCGAGCCTGTAACAGACTCACCACCTTTGTGGCTTGGGCGTGGAAGGGAACATATGACACATGCTGATGATTAATTTAATCTGGTCGGCTCTCTATGTGCCCAATTATGTGTGCATGCCAGTAGCAATTGTGTGATATATGCACACTTGTACTAGATTTGCAAGTACAATGGCAATATTTGCAGGTAGAAGTTAGGAATACAATGGCATGTCTGACTTTTTGACAATGAGGCCTATTATGTCCTACAAATGTCTGAGGGTTATACAGAGGTTACAGAATCTGAACTAACTTCTTTTATCAAAATAGTAGTTTTATTCAATCAACATGTAGTTCCAGCCAGATAAACAGAATACCTTGCAGAGCTCTGCTAATGTCATTATAGAAATGTCTCCATGTTTGTGTAGTTACATGACAGAGCTAACTGGTTCCAAGCTAAGTCCCTGTTTTCAGTTGCTCATAACTTCCTGAAACCTTTAAAGTATGGGCTGAGACTCAGACCTATTAGAATAAGAATTAATTTCCACGTCCATACTATATTAGTATCATTATTATAACTGTTTGCATTGGAGCTCCAAGCATGTGCCAGGACCGCATGGTACTCGGTGCGGTACAAAGAGAACTAACAAACAGTCTTTCTTCAAAGAGCTTATTGTAACTGACCACAAAGGAATGAGAAGCTGTTGGTGATTTTTTTTTTCCTGCCGGAAACTAGATGGAGATCATCAACTCATATCTGTAAATAGTCATCTGGGGTGGGTTTGAAGCAGTGACTTAGTAGCTGAAAAGCTCTGTATCCAGTTACTAACCCGCTAAGCCACGAAGCCATCACAGGAACATGTGATTAATATAATACGTATTCTGCTGTGATCATTTTGCAGAATGTCATGTTGTGAAAGTTTTCTTCTTGCTGGAAAATATTTATAATGCCATTAATCAAAACAGTACTTCTCTGTGCTTATGTTTGGATGCAAAGTTTCAGCATGCAGCTTGTTACTTTCTAAATAAGTAACAGAACAAATGAATCAGTGGAGATACTAATGAGATTTCAAAATTAGAGACAAGTTAGAGATGGTTCTTTTGACCTGTATGCAAATTTGACATTAAAAATCCCCCCAGCTGCTTCTCTGAGATTTATAGCTACTTGCTCAGTCCAGGTTGTGCAATTTTGTAAACTACTTTGCATACCTGTTTGGTAGCAACATATCAGCTGAAGTGGTCACAGTGAGTGTGTAGTGAGACATTGTTATGATGGCTACTTGTTTCCATTTGGGTGGGTGTTTGTATAAGATGAAACAATGCTACCCTTTTGGACTTTTTGTTTTATTCCTAGATGTTCTAAAGGAAAGTTGTCACTTGAGAATTCCCCCCCTTTCCGTCCTCCCCCCCCCCCAGTATTTTAATGATCATTACAACTTTTCTATCCTAGACCTGGCTTTGTGATTTAGATGGTTTTGGTTCATTTCAAAGGGAAACATCCAGTGACAACATTGGTATATTAATTGTTTCCACTGATTTGAATCAGAACAATTTTTGAAAGCTTTCTAGGGTTTTTTTTTTTTTTGAACTTGCACGACAATGATCTCAACTGACAGAGGATGTGAAGAGGTGGTGTGTCAATCAGATATAAGAAAAATCAATATTTGTGTGCTAACACATTCTGCTGCAGACCATTCTTCTGTCAGTCAGCCTGCCCAGTATCACACATACATTTTAAAGGAACAGTTAGGACACGTAGCTCTGCAAATATAGGCCCCAATTCTGTGTTGTACTTAAGCATGTGAATTACTTTATGCCGAGAGTAGTCCCATTGATGTCAAAAGAGTCATAGAATCATAGACTTAAGGTCAGAAGTCTAGTGATCATCTAGTGTGACCTCCTGCACAATGAAGGCCAGAGAATCTCACCCACCCACTCCTGTGTCTGAGCCATTGAAGTCCTCAAATCATGGTTTAAAGACTTCAAGGTGCAGAGAACCTTCCAGCAAGTGACCCGTGCCCATACTGCAGAGGAAGGTGAAAAACACCCCAGGGCTTCTGCCAATCTTCCCTGGAGGAAAATTCCTTCCCAACCCCAAATATGTCGATCAGCTAAACCCTGAGCATGTGGGTAAGACTAACCAGCCAGACATCCAGGGAAGAATTCTCTGTAGTAACTCAGATCCCACCCCCTCTAACATCCCATCACAAGCCATTGGGTATATTTACCGCTAGTAGTCAAAGAAGAATTAATTGCCAAAATTAGGTTATCCCATTATACCATTCCCCTGCCCCCATAAACTTATCAAGCTTAGTCTTGAAGCCAGATATGTCTTTTGCCACCACTACTCCCCTTGGAAGGCTGTTCCAGAACTTCACTCCTCTAGTGGTTAGAAACCTTTGTCTAATTTCAAGTCTAAACTTCCTGATAGCCAGTTTATAGCCATTTGTTCTTGTGTCCACATTGGTACTGAGCTTAAATAATTCCTCTCTCTCCTTGGTATTTATTCCTCTGATATATTTATAGAGAGCAATCGTATCTCCCCTCCACCTTCTTTTGGTTAGGCTAAATAAGCCAAGCTCTTTGAGTCTCCTTTCATAAGACAGGTTTTCCATTCCTCGGATCATCCTAGTAGCCCTTCTCTGTACCTGTTCCAGTTTGAATTTATCCTTCTTAAACATGGGAGACCAGAACTGCACACAGTATTCCAGATGAGGTCTCACCAGTGCCTTGTATAACGGTACTAACACCTCCTTATCTCTACTGGAAATACCTAGCCTGATGCATCCCAAGACCGCGTTAGCTTTTTTCACGGCCATATCACATTGGCAGCTCATAGTCATCCTGTGATCAACCAATACTCCGAGGTCCTTCTCCTCCTCTGTTACTTCCAACTGATGCCTCCCCAGCTTATAACAATAGTTCTTGTTATTAATCCCTAAATGCATGACCTTGCACTTTTCACTATTAAATTTCATCCTATTACTATTACTCCAGTTTACAAGGTCATCCAGATCTTCCTGTATGATATCCCTGTCCTCCTCTGTATTGGCAATACCTCCCAGCTTTGTGTCATCTGCAAACTTTATTAGCACATTCCCACTTTTTGTGCCGAGGTCAGTAATAAAAAGATTAAATAAGATTGGTCCCAAAACTGATCCCTGAGGAACTCCACTAGTAACCTCCCTCCAGCCTGACAATTCACCTTTTAGTACGATCCATTGTAGTCTCCCCTTTAACCAGATCCTTATTCACCTTTCAGTTTTCATATTGATCCCCATCTTTTCCAATTTAGTTAATAATTCCCCATGTGGAACCGTATCAAATGCCTTACTGAAATTGAGGTAAATTAGATCCACTGCATTTCCTTTGTCTAAAAAATCTGTTATCTTCTCAAAGGAGGAGATCAGGTTGGTTTGGCATGATCTACCCTTTGTAAAACCATGTTGTATTTTGTCCCAATTACCGTTGAGCTCAATGTCCTTGACTACTTTTTCCTTCAAATTTTTTTCTAAGACCTTGCATACTACAGATGTCAAACTGACAGGCCTGTAGTTGCCCAGATCACATTTTTTCCCCTTTCTTAAAGATAGGAACTATGTTAGCAATTCTCCAGTCATACGGTACAACCCCTGAGTTTACAGATTCATTAAAAATTCTTGCTAATGGGCTTGCAATTTCATGTGCCAGTTCCTTTAATATTCTTGGATGAAGATTATCTGGGCCCCCTGATTTCGTCCCATTAAGCTAAATCATCCTATCAAAGCGCTTACATTTTATGCTCATATTTAAGTGTCGAATTGGAACTATAGAGATAAGCAAGACATATGCAATGTAGGACAGTGTGTAAAAACCTTTCTATAGAATGGGAAGGGTTTTTTTTTTTTTTTTTTTTCTGGACCCTGCTTTGTTCTGTTCACATAAGACAGTGGTTGGCTGAAGTATCATACTAGAAGAGCATCTCCTCCCATGCCCATGCCCCATCCGAATGTTATTGCAGTGAAATTCAAGGTGGAATTTCCAAGATGCAGTAGTGAGCAATGCAAAGGAATAAAATAGGTGGAATAACTGGTATTTACTGCTCTATGTATATTCATATTTAAATAGTATTTGGAGTGCAGTCTTTATGCACAGCCAGAGGATGCATAGCTGTAAACTGGGGCCAGGAAGAAAGCCCCCTAGCTGATCATATAATGTATTTCAGAATTGTCCATGCATGTTTTTTAAGGAGGTCATATCTGCCTTGCTCTGAAGCATCCAGGTATAGGACGCTGCCAGATATACTTCTTCTCTCATACCTGAAAACAGATGCATATGTGTGTGCGCTCTCTCTCTCTCTCTGTGCTGCCCATCAACGTAGTATTTGAATGCCTTCCATGTAAAATCAATACCAATAGCCAAGTCCCTAGTGGACTTCAGGTAGTCTCTGAGATGGGACACAACAAGAAATGGATTCAGACTAAAACCCTTGGGGAAGTTTGGATCTGAATTTGTATCCAAGCTTTGTGCCTTGGGACCATGCCTAGACATGACATGATATATATGTGAGATGTGGAGTAAGACTATATTCTGAATGGAGAGGAGAGTTTTTAAATGTTTGACTGTTGTTCCCTGCTATAAACTCACATAGGAGGATTCATTCAGATACTGTAGGAACTGTTTCCATGGGTCCTGAGGTGAAGTGTGCTAGTAAGTACAGATGTAGGGCTTCGAGAACTCATTGACATTACCATTCAAAGACTTTAGCTTTTGAATACTATGATTTGAATACCAAATTGTTAGGCTAACAAACTTGAGGTGTGGGAAATTGTCCCTGAGATGGGGGAGGAGGAAACACATTGACCAGAGGTGGCTGGAAGAGGGGATAGTTTAGTAGGGGTAAGGATGCAGAGAGGGTGTGTCTATGATTGGCATGTGATATGTGAATGAGATGACTTGATGGAGAGAGACACATAACCCTCCCCTGCTTAACTTATTGTTGAAGTTTAGCCTGGAAAGTGCCCCTTTGCTGAGACCAATGCACCACTCACCTTCTGGCCGTGCCTCACCGCTTTGATTTTGCAGGGCTGCCAAAAGGAGGTCAGGGGTGCAATGTGAAGTCCTGTAGTAAGGCAGCGTAAAAAAAGGAAAAAGAGACAGACAGGTAGACAGTACATCAGGTCAAGTGCAGCTTCTGTGCCTTACTTCAGTAACAGGGCAGGAAAGAGTGGACAGAGGTGAGTTCAGTAGAATATAGGGGTCAATTCCTGTAAATTGGGGTGTCTGAACACTCTTGGAAAGAAATGGGAAATTAATCATGAAAGTAGTATGGCTAGAGTAGGAAATCCCTGTAGATAAAGTGAAATGATTCAAGGATTTTTTTTAACATTATTACGTAACAGAAACATTGTCCAAAACTCAATGAAGGAATGATGTGATGCTTTAGAATGTCATGTAATGTCCTCATAGCAGACCATGGTTTCATCTGATAGATGTCACAAGGACAGAAAAGAATGCCGTGGGAAAAGAATCCCTCACAGGTAATCCTAGCACCTCAGGAATATCAGTTTTTGCTGACTCGGGGAAGGGAGGAGGAAATAATCTTAAAACCAGATGGATTAATAGATTCCAAGGCCAGAAGGGATTATCGTGTTCATGTACTCTGATCTCTTGTACAACACAGGTGTAGAACTTCCCCAAAATAATTCCTAGCGCAGATCTTTTAGAAAAACATCCAGTCTTGGTTTAAGAATGGTTGGTGATGGAGAATCCACCATGACCCTTGGTAAATTGTTCTAATGGTTAATTACTGTCACTGTAAAAAAAAGATTGACTTATTTCCAGTCTATTTGTTTCTAGCTTCAACTTCCAGCCATTGGCTCTTCAATCTATCAGAGAAAGGTGTAGCATGATCCAATTATTAAATATTTGTTCTCCATGTAGATACTTAGACTCTAATCAACTCACTCCTGCTCCTGCTCCTGCTCATTTGGCAAACTAGATTGAGCTCTTTGAGTCTGTCTATCACTATAAGGCATATTTTCTAATTCTTAAATCATTCTTGTGGCTCTTTTCTAAGCCCTTTCCAATTTACCAACATCCTTCTTCTTATTGCATATTTTATTATTATTGCTACATATTAGAGCTTTGTGGTAAAAGAGTGACTGAAGCTATGCAAAACACAGAGAATTTCTTTGAGCCTGATGCAGGCATTACACTGGGTTGGGGTGGAGGTGGGGGGGTGAAGGGAACACTGTTGCACTCAAAATGGCATTTATTTATCTGGCGTTAAGGAAAATGATAGATAGCAACAATGTATGAGAATGGGATTAGAAGTGCTTGCCACTCCTAGCTCTTATTTCAAACTGTTTTTTAAAGGATCTTTCAGTACAGTTCCATTTTTATGGTAAAGTATAAAGATTTGGCCTTTGGCAGTCAAATCTTCAGAACATGGCCTTCATGGGGGGAGGGGGGAAGGAAGAACTGGATCTGTGCCCTTTTTTATGCTGCTTTGAGGTATAAAGAAGTATTAGCTGGTTTCTGCTTGAGTGGTGTACTATTGTGGGTTTTTAAAAAAACAAAACCAAAATTTGTTTGTTAGTCTTTTTATCTTTAAAAATGTCAGGAAGTCTCTTTCCTGTTTTGTGTGGGGTTTTTTTTTTTTTTTTTTTTTTTGTAGTGGCATACACAAGTGGTAGCCCACACAAACTATGTAACTCAGTATCTTGCATGTGAAAAAGTAAACCTCTCAAGTAAAGGACAGTTTATAATGCAGTTTCAAGATGTGGCCCCATAGATCTCACTTTAATGCAGAACGGAAAAATTTGGAAAAGCAGAAAAATTGATTACAGATGATCAGCAGAATATTTTTGTATTTGTAATGTCTATATTTTAAAACAATAATTGCAAATTATTGCCTTCTTACTTGCCATATCTGATCTCAGGATTCTGTATTTCCCCTGCTGTAGTAGACAGCATCCCAAGCAGTGACATGTCTGTTTTTTCTCATTTACTATACACAATCCAGCAACTGATGCATCTCATCAGATCTACCTTTAAGAATTCCAGTTTTTGTTTTTTTGGTTTTTTTATCAAGTCTTTGCTGCGCCGCATGAAATCCAAAGACAAAGAACAAACTTGTGCATCTCATTGGAACTAAATCAATGTACATTGTGTTATCTTTTATCACAACATGTGCATCAATTTTCTCTCATTGAATAGCGTAGTAATTCAAATGTTCATTTGCTCTTATTTTGTTTTGTGCTGATGCAAAGATGGGCTTAACATTCCCACCCAGAGCGCCCTCATATATGCATACATGTGCATACATGCAACTAGCATCTTTAGGTTAGTAACTGCCATATGGGGCAACTTTCAGGCTAGGTCAATTCTGGAGGCTGATAATATTGGCATTGATGGGCCTCCTTTTAACTTTGAGGAAGGTTTACTAAGTGGAAGCTTTGTTTTCCTTTTGGGCTGGATAAAGGTGTAAATATATTTGCCACATAGCAAAAATTAGGATTACTAAAGTCTGATCTACACTTAAAAGTTTTGCGTGTGTGTGTGTGAGAGAGAGAGAGAGAGAAAATATCATACGTGTAACCATCAAAGCTATGCTAGCAAAATCCTGACTGTAGATGCAGTCATGTCAGCCAAAAAAAAAAAAAGTTGTTTTTTTTACTGGTATTACTTATTTTGTTTAGGAAACTGGTGTAAGCTATACTACCAAAGAAGTCTTTGCTGGTATAAACTGGGTCTGCACTAGCTACACTGGCAAATGCTTTCCTAGTGTAGACAAAACGTCAGAGTGCTTTCTTTGTATATACTCTCAAAGGGTTATATTCACCACCGGGTAAAGGGCCAAAACAAAGTCTATGCACCATTAAGTTTCACTTCAGTCCCACGCAAGCCCAATTTGAAGGAATTAAGTGGGACATAGGCCTATTGAGGCCCTCTGCCCAGGGGTGACTATCACCCCAAGTGTGTTCCATATGCCATAGGTAGAAGAAAAGGAAAAGTGAATTGCATAAGAGAAGAATATTCGGTCTAGTCGTGTTTACAAAGATATAAGCCAAACATACTTCCAAAAGCCTCAAAGCACTGAGGAAATTTGTTGAGAAGAGGCAGGAAAAGTTGCTTATGTAAATGAAGTGTGTGGTTATCAATAGTTTCTTTTGGGAGAAGCAGGAAGTAAACACTCTATTTTTGCTTCTTTAAGTTTGCTGTATTATAGATGAATCATAAGTAACAACCTTCAAAGCACTTTATGGGAAATGTTCTTGGTAGAGTAAGTTAACTGTAAGTCTATTTAAAAAAAAAAAAGATTTTTTTTATATTGCCTTAGGGTTACATATAGAAACGTTTACGTCACACTAGCACGTAAGTGGAAAAATGTAGTAAACTTTCCAGAGAAATCAAGCCATGTCTGTGTGTGAAATTCTCTGTTCTCCCTTTCTCTGTCTCGTTATCTGGAATAATTATTGATGTGTGGTGTATTATCTAATTAGGCATGTGCTCTGGTATTTTAAGAAGTGAGAATCACTTTATGTAGTAGCTGGTAAGTTAGTGTAGTTTGATATTTTCTTTATTTTTAGATATGGTGCTATGAAAGTTTCAGTGAGATCCAGTGAAAATTATTCTTAACACCAAGGGCTACATTTAAGTAGAATGTATTTTAAGTACCTATTAAGGTCCAAATACATGTGTGTTTCAATAGAAATATAGCAATATAAGCAACTCAAACCTCATCTAGCTCCCTTTGAGGTCAGCTCACACTGACTTCAACAGGAGTTGGATCCAGCCCTCTCGTACACGTCACTGGAATTTCAGAATGAATATCTGACACACATATTCAAACAAATTGCAGGAGGCTGCACCTTTATCAATCACAAACTGATTCTTCTCTACTCTGCACCTTGTGTAGGTTCTTGCACCTCTGCGTAGTTGTAGATGCTCCCACATCAGAAAGGTAACATTTTACAGCTGCTTTGCACAGGTGTTAATGATGTGAGGTGAAAGGCAGAAGAGAATCAGGCCCCATAAATACAAAGTTCTAAGGGTAGCTAGTCCCTCTGTCCCCACCCAGCATAGCAGCTAGCAGGCATATCCGTGTGACTCACCAGACACAATGTAATCTGACATTGCAGAAACATTTTGATGAGATTCAATTGAAAATGATTAGAAACAGACAGAACATCATAAGGTTTTCACACTTTTTCCAGTCTGAAAAGCTGTGGACAACACAAGCCCCAGACGGGGGCTCTGCCAAGGGCCCCTATGGCCTTGGATTTAAAGGGTCTAAGATGGGGCTGAGTGTCAGCATATCTTGCGACAAACTCTAGCTGGTGATGGACGTGTAGCTTACACCAGGAGCTGCCCACCCCATCCTAGCTCTGAGACTGCTAATTGAGTCAGTGCTAAAGTAAATTTCTGGCCAGTCATTTGGGATGTTGCCAAGGTGCCAGGCATTGATTCAGAAACTACCCTGGAGTGCTGAAGTAGAGTTCACACAGCAGCACTGAGACCCCTGAGACAAAATCCTTTTAAACCGTTCAGCTGCTCTGTTGCTGCCCTGATGAAGGAGCGCTATGGTAGCATTCAAGAACTGAGAAACAGGCTAAGCTCCAGCAGGATAAACAGTGGACCAGCGTAAAAACCATCTGGGGCAGTCCTCAGCCTGTGATGTTTTTGTGTAACAGGCTGAAAATGACGTCCAGGGAACAAAGCTAATAATAATAATAAAAATGACTAAAACGAAGAGAGAGCACACAGATAAGCAGACCATTCCTACAGTCACAAAGTCCTCATTAGTTAGTGTGGGGCTATTAGATGTAAAATGGGCATGGCTCCTCATCCAGTGGGAGAATGTCATGGAAGTGCCTGCTTAAGCAATGATAGTGTAGTGCTCACATGAACCATGAACTGTATGACACAATCCCATGGCGCTCAAGGGGTCATTGTGCTTGGCATTGCACAGGCATGTATCCACAGGCAGTCACTGCTCCAAAGGGCTTACAATCTGAAGAACAGACATACGAAATATTATTTCCATTTCACAAGCCCAGAAAACACCATGTAAGATTCAGCTGTTTGAATTGCAGCCTATATTGACACTCTGTTTATTAACCACGCTAAGTGGACAACAACCCGTAGGAAAACATGGGACAACGGTGGAGGACTCCATTAGCTTGCATGATGCTACAGAAATGCGGCCCAGTGGGCAGGTAGAAAGCACTTGGCTAGCAAAGGTAATGGCAGACCAGAAATCATTAACTCTGTGGCCCTGGGGGAGGGAGGCTTCAGCATTGCCTCTCTTGCTTCAGGCCTCTAGGCTCTATTGTCCTACTATTAATAAAGAATAATTTCCTTATGGACTTTGTTTCCAGTGAGGGAAAGGGTAACTTTCACTGGAAATCTGGTCAACATCTTCCTAACAGGCTTGAAATGCACAGTTAATTTTCCCTACTGTTCCACTGGGCAGGGCAGGGCCGGGCTGGGCTGGATTAAGGTAGGGGCTTTAGGGGCTGCGATCTCTGGGCCGCTAAAAGGGGCGCTCAGGCAGGCTGCCTGCATGCCGTTGCTCAATGCCGCTCCCAGAAGCAGCTGGCTGCTAGCACAGGAACCAGCCAATGGGAACTATGGGGGTGGCGCTTGCAGGCGTGGGCAATGCACGGAGACCCACTGCCCCCTCCCCCCAGGGGCCACTTCCAGGAGCAATGTGGGGCTATGGCAGGCAGGCAGCCTGAGCCCTGCTGCGCCACCGGTCGGAAGCTACCTGTGGTAAGTGCCTCCTGGCTGGAACCTGCACCTCACACCCCCTCCTCCACCCCACCCCTTGCCCCAGATCAGAATCCCCCTCCTGCACCCAAACTCCCTCCCAGACCCTACACCCTCTTCTGCACCCCAGTCCCCTGCCCCAGTCCCCTCCTGCACGAAACTCCCTCCCAGGAGAAAGACTTGTATACAGGGGCTACACAAAATCTAATAGCCCTGGGCCCGCAGGAGAGTTAATCCAGCCCTGCCACTGGGGTATGATTATTGTACCGTACAGCTGGGAACTCATGTATTTCTATTTAAGGGAACTATAGAAGAAGAGATGGTAACTAGTGGCTGTTGAGAGCCATTCAAAAGCACAATGTGGTGATGACACATTTGTCTATCAAGCAGGGTTAAGCACTGTACAGTAATAACCTATTAAGTCTTTGATACAGGGTGCTAGTTCTCTGGCTGTCCTTTTTCTGCTATCCAGTCCACCTGCAATCTGTAAAAGTCTACTCTCCATTCCCTTCTCTCACCCACAGAAAAGGCCGTGACTCTCTCCTGTTGGGAAGAAGTCCACAGCTGATGCAATTTCCACTTATTTGCTAGAATTTCAAGGTTAACATGACAGGATTGTATTGTGCTGGTGCTTACTGTCATAGAAAATGTTGGGGTGAAATCTCTGTTCTTTATGGAGATCACCCACTCTTTGGGAATCGTTAAATCATCCCCCGCCCCCAGAGCTGTCTTATCCCTGGGGCTCTGACAATATATTTGAAGGGCTCATTCTCATCTCTGGAATAGACTGGATTGCACAAAGAATAAAATATTTAAAAACAAATCACAAGGGAGGATAAAACTCTTCTTCTCCCTGCAAGTCTCAAACCCCAGCCCCAATTCCAATGACACAAGTTGAACCATATGCTATTTGTGCTATATACTCCATCTGTTTTTTTCAGAAATCAAGTAAAAGCATTTCCAGCAAGTCCATTTAATATAAGCTTGTTTGCTAAGTGGTGCTGCTTTCCCTGGTAGTTCTGATTTGAAGCACTGTTTAACTAGGAAAACAAATGATTTAGTTCCTCCTCTGCAAGCAGTTGTATCCTGGTAGGTGGTGGTTACCGCTGGTTGGGAGAGGGAGGACATTTTTGTGGGAGCCTCTTCTTTGGCATAACATTACTGAATAGAATAAGTTATTTATGTACTTGATGGCTGGAAAGATATGCTGGACAAGTTTAGAACTCTCGGGACCTAGATGGTCATCTTATAGTACGTCAGTAACTTTAGTCAGTTTAGACATTCTGCTGAGATTTCATCAAATATGTAAATAAAGCTTTAAAGAAAATGAGCTTGACTTGAACATCTGGAGAACTAGAAGCAGGAAGAATAAACAAAAGCTCCTGCTGTCTTTTGTGCCAATATTACTAGCAGCACAGAGACAAATGCAAATGACTAAAGCTGGGGGGATCTATTTTTAGCCAGTAATTTGTGACATATTTAACCCCTTTCCTGTTCACAAATTATCCAGGAGCAAGTTTAAATTCTGACCAATTTATTTGTTAGCGGAATGTATTCGTGAATACATTTCAGCGTATGGGTTGCTGACCCATTATTCAAAATATCTGGGTGAAACTTTTTCAATGAACTAGTAAGTTGCAGTTTTGAGATGACTGAAACTATTCTTAAATTTGGGTTGAATTTGGCAACTCATTTTGCTTGAATAAAAAATGTGGAATTCCTTTGTCAAAGTCTAAATAGTTCATTTTTGACATTTTCTACATGAATCATTTTGATGTTTCATTTGGAAATAAACTGTTTTGTTTGAAAATATCATTTCATATGATCTGAACAATTTTTTTTCCAGTTTTGTTTTGGTGAGGGGAAAAAAAGTAGCTTCAGTTTGAAATTAACCGTTTTTTTAGGCGGGGAGGAATCATTTCATCCACTGACCTAAAAGATCACGTATTCACTCAGTTCTACTCTTCAGCATGACTATTGTCTGAGTGTTCATGGTTCCTATGGTGTGATTTGTCACACCTGCAACAAACTTTAAGGATGGCTATGAACACTTCTACCCATGACATTTGTACAAATACATATTTGTGGTGGGCATTTGCAATGCTTTCTGTTTCTGCAGACAGTTTTGTGAAGACAAATGTGCTCATGCAACAGTTTGTGGAAAATTAATTAAAGGGTTGTGGCAAATTAGGGCTGTTTGTTGGAATGGATGCTCATCATCTCTTTTTTGGCATTATTGACCCTGCTCTACAAGTAACCTACCAATTTGATGGCTGCATGGGCCAGAAGGATTGTTATGTAAGTGAGAGGAACATATCAGCATGCTTTGCACAATATGTAGAAGTGCAAGTATAAGTTAGCAGCCTGAGTGCACTAGTTTCTGTAGGCCAAATTATCAGTGAGATCTTCACTGAGCCTCCCTTTTTGTACCCACACAATTGTGAGCTCAGATAATTGAAGGTGAGTTTACTGTCACTTGGGTTTCTCAGTAAGGTATTTGGACATCTAAATGGCCTAGATTGCATCCAGGAGTCATGGCAGGAACAAAAATGAGGCCACACATACTAGGGCACAAGAGAGTGACAGAAATTATTTGTGCCACCAAATGTAGGTGTGAAAAGGAAAGACAACTTTAGTGGTAACCAGAGGCAGGTTTTGCAAGTTTTATTTAGCTGGCAATGGGGAAAAGAGCAAATGTAAGACATTTTAAAACTTTCCCTTCACTGGTGGCTGACTTTGTTATTCTCAATGGTCCAGATCCATGGGTACGGCTGAACTCAGCATGGTGCAAGTTGTGGGATTGGAGTCTAAAAGAGCGTGGCTTGGTTAGCCTAGCAAAAGGAAGGTTGAGAGGGTTATGATTGCGCTCTCTAATTACAGCAGAGATGTAACTACCATGGAGGGAGAAGAGCTAATTAAGTCAAAGGAAAATGTTGGCACAAGAATAATATATATTGGATATAAACTGGCCATAAATCAATTGAGGCTGGAAATGAAAAGATTTCTAACCATCAGAGGGATGAGGTTCTAGAACAGCATCTCAATATGAGTATGCGGGGGAGGCAAACAACTTAATTAGCTTTAAGAAGGAACATGATACGTTTATGAGGGGATTATATGACGGGGTTGTCTGTGATAACAGGGGAGGGACTATGTGACCCAGGACGTCCATTCCAGTTCTATGCCCCTATGATGCACAGGGACATTCTGGCCACATCCTCTTTCCTCCCTTCTTGCTTACCAAGCCTGTAATAAGGAACGGGACGTGGCATAAGTGCCCCATATATCATCTCTGGGCCCACTGGAAGATCACTGTCTTGCTTGGGAGATTCTTCCTGGTCTATTTATACCAGCTTCTGGGCCAATTTAGGTAAGTGGTGCAGTGGAAAGCAGCCTCACTGTACTGGGCTATCTGGCCCAAGATGATTCTTAGATAAATATTTTATTTTGCAGTGGTCAGAGGTGAAAGTAAGCCGGTATGGTCCAGTACGGCGTACTGGCGAGAGCTGGTACACCATGCCGGACTGGACCGGCTTCCCCGGCAGTGATTTAAAGGGCCCAGGTCTCTAGCCGCTGTGGGAAGCCCCGGGCCCTTTAAAGCGCCGCCGCCGGAGCTCCAGCAGCAGGGCTCGGGCGGCACTTTAAAGGGCCCAGAGCTCCGTGGCGGCCAGAGCCCTGGGCCCTTTATTTTACCCCTGAGCTCCAGGGCTCCCAGCCGCCTCTGCAGCTGGTAGCTCCGGGGTGATTTAAAGGCCCTGGGGCTCCCAGCCACAGCTGGAGCCCCAGGGCCTTTAAACACCTCTTCCGGTTGAGGCCATGCCCCCACCCAGGACTCCGGCATAGCGGTAAGTCCTTTCAATTACTTTCACCCCTGGCAGTGGTGGTGTAGCTATGCTGATCCCAGGATATTCGAGAGACAAGGTGGGTGAGGTAATATCTGTTATTGGGCCAACCTCTGTGTGTAATTGATGAGATCCTGAAGAAGAGCTGTGTAGCTCGAAAGCATCTCTCTTTCACCAACAGAAGTTGGTCCAGTAAAAGATATAACCTCACCCACCTTGTGTCTCAAGTATTTTATAACTACAGCCAGGAGTGAGGCCCCACTGTGCAGTATAAGTACGTCGGTGGACCTTCTAGAGCTGGTCAGGAAATAGTTTTCCCATCCTGGGAATAGCTCGGAGAGTTGAAAATGTTTTTCCATCATGAGTTGGGACAAAAGGCTGAAATCTCAAAAATAGTGAGCAACTGAAAACCCTTTTGGTTTCTGGTCAATCAAAACATTTTGCAATTTCTAAATTGAAATGTTTCATTCCAGTTTCAACTTTTACTTTTTCCCCCTAATCAATCTAGTTTACATTTTGAAACAAAGTCATTTTGAACTGGACATTTGAACATTTTGTTTTGAAAATATCAACTTTTTTTCTTGACCTATTCCACTCAGGGAAATTTGTCAAACCAGACTGTTTTACAGTTTTGGTTTGGCTGAAATAAGGACTTTACAAAAAAAATTCCCAACCAGTTTGGCCCTACCCCAAAGACCCTACAATCTAATTCAAGACATAATGTTACGAGTCAGCAGAGCAGCAAGTAGGAGGGAAAGGTTGGGGGGACTGAGCACGAGATTAACGGTAGCAGTATCACATGGTGGTATAACCTAACTGTGCGTGCAGCTTGATAGTTCCAAATCATGTACAAGTTTTCTTTAAATGACCATTTAAAAATTCCATATTAAATCATCACCCCTGGTGCTCCCTGAACACTGCCCTACCCCTGGCCTAGCTTTGGTTAAGAAAACATTTTTGAGACTGCTTGGTTTTGTTTTTTGTTTGGGGGGAAGCGGAGGGGAAGAATGGGAAGCTTAAGTTAGGGAAGATTCTTTTCTAGTTGAATATTAAAGCATGAAAGGGAAGAAAACAAAACACATGGCAAGGAATGTATCCAAGCCCCAGCAGTATCCTTATCTTTCCTTTTCTGCTGACTTCCTGCTAAGAATGCTTTGGCAGCTTTTAGGACAGTGTCTAAACTTTGCAAGCGTAAAGGAATTCAAATGGAACCCTGGACGTCATCACATTTTCCAAGTTGGCTATAAATCACAGTTTGTTATGGTTATTTCTTGTGAGGCAGAACATGTGCAAGGAGATAAGAGCTCAGGGGAAGGAGAAAGGAAGGGTATCTCAGAATAAAAGGCATACAAGTAGGAAATGCCTTATAAGAAATGTTTTGACTATATATATATATATATATATATATATATATATATATATCTACATGCAGAGGTAACTTAATGTCTGTTGAGGAGCTGGTGTCCCCTTTATTTATTTATATACTCAGCCTGGCATGGAATTTAAAAAAAAAACTGTCTCCTGCCATTCTGATTTGGCACAGCTGAACATGGTATTTTGCCCCCCTTAGGCAGTGGCAATATAGCAAATCATAGGGCAGATCCTCAGCTGGTGTATATCAATTGATATACAAGTGGAGTTCTGCTGATTTACTGAGAACCTGCCTCCTAGAAATGAGATGGAAAAGACTCATAAACTCTATATTCCTGCCACTGAGTTCCCTATTGTACAGCTGTCCTGTCTAATGTTAAATATCCCAAGCATGGGGGCTTCCACTGTTTCTCCTAGGAGACTATTCTCCTGTTAATTCAAGCTACCTTTCAGAACGCTTTCCCTGATGTTCATTGTAACTGATGCAGGCTCACCCCTGCAGCGCCTCCTGCTGGTCATCTCGGGAATTAGCTCTCCAGCCATCAGAGTGCCCTCTGCAGGCCGGTGATCCACCTTACCAGGACCCCGGTGCCCCTTTCCCTGGGGTGCTGCCCCTCTGGCAGTAACCCCCAATCTCAGGGTCTCCCCTCCCAGGGGAACCCCCACCCCCTCTCCCCACCTCACCCTTGGCTACTGCCAGTCACCACTTAGCCCCCCTTCACTGAGGCAGACTGCAGTGTATGAGCCACTCATCACAGGCAAGGAGGGTCTGGACCTGCTGCCTCCTGCAACCCAAGTGCCCCATTGGCCTTACGCTAGGCCTGCAGCCTGGGGCTTTCCTAGGCTGGAGCTCCTCGGCTCCCTTGGCCTTTCCTCAGCCCTCCTCCACTCTAGGCACTTGGTTAAGCTCCCTGCAGCCAGGCCCTTCTCTCTCTGCTCCTGGCTTCCCTGGCCTTTATAGGGCCAACTGGGTCCACTTGGGGCATGGCCACAGCTGAGGCTGTTTCCCCAATCAGCCCAGCTTTCCGCCCCCTGCTCCAGCCCTCTCCAGGGCTGTCTTAATCCCTTCCAGGCAGGAGCGAGTGACCACCCCGCTATATTCATCCTAAATTTTCCTTTTCTTAATGTCATCCTACTGCTCTTAATTTTACACCTTCTACATCCCTAACTAATTGCTCTCACTCCTGTGTGTTTACACCCTTCTGATATTTGCTAGAGTATTATGTCCCTCCCGCTCTCCCCTCAAACATCCAGGGGCTCTGCATTTGGAGTCACTCAGAGCTCAGAATCCAGTTCAGTATTTAGCTCTTTAAAACGTTAATCTTTTAATCTGGCATTTGGACAATCAACTGGTGGGAGGATAAATTGACTAACACTGGCTGAGGTGTGTGGTTATCTTGGATGCATTGTGTGATGGTCAGGTGCCTGTCATTACCAAATTAATGTGTGGTGTGTGTCACTGTTTATAAAAACAAGAGGAGCGTGGCTGGTTGAGCCCTGACCTGTTGCTTTGGCTGTCCTCATGACTCCAAAACCTGGTGAACCAATCAGGTTCCAACCTGGTTCATAGCCTGTAAAATGAATCACAGCCAGTCAATATGCATTTCATGTTGTTCTGAGTCTGCCTGTATGTCATTAACTGTGTTGTCGCCTGCTCCTGTTGTGATGCTGGAGAATAGAGAGGGTTGAATGGCTGGTGATCGGATGTTTGTTTTCAAGTGTGTTAAAGGAGGCATTTTCAACAGGGATGTTCTTTGTTCCTATAGAAATAAACATGCTTCTCATTCAGTGGGCCCTTTTCCGTACTAACAAACTGACTTTAAAAGAAAGCCAAATTAAAAAATTTCTCTTTAAAATACCAGTTATAAAATACCGGGAACCCTATAATTAAACCTAATTCAGTGCCTCAACAAAATGTAGATATCTTTTTACTAAAGATTTGAGAAGAAAATTGACTGGTGGTGAATTTGGAGTTAGGAAAATCAGGCAGCCACTGCTTATTCTTTCTCCTTTCTAGCCCCAGAGAAGCAGGATAGTGCGGGGACCATAAGAAGAATATCAGGCAGCAATACCTTCTTTCTCTAGCCCTCCCTCCAGCCCACAGAATTAGGCAGATCCAGTGTTGGTAGCTTCTTTCTTTCCTGCCCCATAAACCAGAATGGCTGGTCATTAGAATGAGTGGAAAAATTATTTTCATGGGAAAATTTCAATGTTTTTGTGTTCTGGAGTGTTCAGAACTGACCAATTTTTCATATATATATATATATATATATATATATATATATATATATAATAGATATTCTTAATTTGATCAAAAGTGTTATCAAAATGGTTATTAGAATTTATTCTTTTTTCTGAAAACCTGGATTTAAGAAATATATATTTTTAAAAGAACATGACATTTTCCACAATTTTTTGACAATATTGACTTTTTTGTCGAAAAGAAAAGCTGTCTGAAGAAAGGATGCCTCTTTTTGATGAAAAAAACGTTTTATTTGAAAAATATTGACTGGCTGTACTAGAGCCAACTGCCGCTGCTTCTGTTCCCTGTGGGAGGGACACAGCACTACCTACCCCATGCTGATGAGTTCCAAATAGCAGTGAAATCTGCTTGAAATGAACCCCCTCCTCAGGCCACTCAGTGGCCAACAAGTGGACATTTAATGGAGATAAAGCAACAAATAAACTGTTTTACGTTGCTTGAGATGAGGTGTTGCCTCTGAGAGGTGTCAGGTTCCATTGTACTTAACCATACGTTATCCCCCTTATTTTCTTCCTTTTAAATATTACTCATTCACCGTTTGTAAAAGCAATTCCCTTACTGAAGAGAACAATTTCATTAGATGGGGCCAAGCTGGGACTACCACTCTCCCCTCCTATGCACTCCCTAGAAGTGTGCAGGAATGTGCAGGAATGATCCTCCTCCCCTTCAGGGACACTAGGACGCATGTGGCGCCCCCTCCCCTGAGCCACGTGTACTTGGAAGAAAGAAATTCTAGGGAGGAGCCAACACCAAGGACCAAAGATACTGGAGCTGGTGGGAGCAGACAGAGGGGCAGCCTCAGCAACGACCCCAGGTGCAAATGACATCCTAGTTCTGACTCTGGATTTTCTCTCCCCTGTGCCGATTGGCTGTTTGCTCCAACCCCCGATCGTTTCTTCACCTCAACATCACTCCATCTGCCCTCTATGCTTCCCATTTCTGCTCTCTCCTTTTTGTCCTCTGCCCTATCCCCCTCACCTCATCCCTTCAGTGTTGCCTCTCCCATTCCCTCTCAACAAAATCTCACCCCCAAAATTAAATAGAAGTGGCCCTAAGATCACATTGTTCTCTCTGCTTGTACGTTAGAGCCTGGTACCCTCCTGTGTCTGTCTCATCTATTTAGCTTGTCACCTCTTAAGAGCAGGGACCATCTACTACTGTGTCTGTACAGTGCCTTACACAATGGGACCTCATTCTCGGTCTGTCTTTAGGTACTACGATAATCATAATTTGTGTGTGACCATACTACTATGGGCTGTGATCTCACCAGCTTTCATAGGCTAAGCAGGGAAAGGCCTGGTGAACACTTCCAACAAGTACCTTCAAGGAAAATTCAGGGTGCTGCAAGAAGTGCTGGTGAGTGATTCAGCAGGTGGCACTGTTCCTTTTGAGGCAATGCTGAACCAGTGTCATAGCAGAGAGAGGTGTTGCTGTGGGGACTGCCCATCGTTTGGAGGAAAAAGAAGAGAGGCCAATCGCATTACTGTGCTATTTCTGGCAAGGGAACAAGTGTTGCCAGCTCTCACAATTCTATTGAAAGTCTCATGATATTTGATGTTTTCCTTGTAGCCCCAGCTCCTAGAGTCAAGTGATTATGGGGGAATCTTGGCTTTCATTAAAAAGAAAAAGTAAATTTCTAGATCTCATGGTTGCAAAGAAAAGTTCAGAATTGTGGTCAGGTGCATCCAGAAGGCAAAGAAACACCCTGTTTTATTATTTTTAAAATAATAAAAATCTCATGATTGTTGAGTGCTGGGAGTTGGCAATATTGTTAGTATTCACCCTGATGTCCTGGCCAAATTCCTGTTGGCTTTCTGCTTTCAACTTTCTGATTATCTACCTCCTACAGTTAGTGTAAGGATTCTCACACACTTTAAGGCACCTTTACGCTGCCAGAGTAGTGAGTGAGAACGAGTGAGAGAGAATCAGGTCTTATATTTCACATCATATGTGGCTGCATTTTCAGGGATTCTTGTGCATATTTGTGTACTTTTGAAGCAGCTTGACATGTGCTCTGAGATTGTACTGGGTGAAAAACCTGATACAAAATGTTAGGTGAAACTTGCTTTTACAGGTTTGTTTGTTTGTTCTTTTACAGTGCAAGGCCCTTATATGCTTTCATCTGCTGTCAAACTCCTACTGATTTCATAAGTGTTTGTATGCATTGATTGAGGGCAGTGTCTGGATCCTAAGTATTCAGTGGCTTCAAAATATTCCACTTCTTTAAAAAGGGAACTATTGTAAACCTTTCCAGTGTCCTCTTTTAGTTTTGAGTAACAGTTTTTAATCACATACCCAGGGATGGAAATGAAAATTGCAAAGAAATGTATTGTTAATTGTTCAAGATTCGCTATGTGCTACATTCATTGTGTCCAGGTTTGTCACATGCCAATGATTCATGATGTGTGCCTGTACCCAGTATAAAATTAGTAGGTGTGTCTTATAAACAAAAATAATCGCCATGTGAGTCACAGTAAAATTCCCCCCTTTCTGTGGAGGTGCTTATTAATCTGGAATTTTAAATAAGGGGAAGGGCTGAGTGTAGATGGGTTATACTCGCTGAATCTTGAAGCAGTTAAGATTTTTGGCTTGTGATGGCTCTTCCAGAGCATGAATTGTGAGTGTGTGGTCTAGTAAAACTATCAGTTTGCATGAGCTTTAGCCTCAGATGGCCGTTAATGGCAGTTCAGTCTCCACGGCCCATTCAGTGTTTGGCCTCTCTGCTGAGACTCACAACAAGGTTGCCTACAAAATAGTTCTTGTTTTGTTCCCTAAATGTTATGTGGTTTTTTTGTGTTTTTTTTAAGTGACAGTTTATCTAACATCTGGACTGTTTCCCTTTGTTGTACTCCTTTATGTAACTTGTCCGTTTTGTTTTGATTTGAAATGACTCTCTGGGTATGTCTACACTGCAGCTTGCAGTGTGCTTCCCAGCACAGGTCGACAGACACATGCTAGCTCTGTTTGAGCTGGCACACTAAAAGTAGCAGTGTAGATAGGGAGGGGTAGCACAGGGAGCAGCTGGGGCCAGCTGCCTGAGTACAAATCTTCCTGGATCCCTGGGTACGTACTCAGGTGGCTAACACAAGTTGCCACCCACGCTACCCCCAGCTACCCTGCTATTTTTAGACTCCTGAACTTTCAGACCAGAAGGAACCATCTAGTCTGACCTCCTGAACATGGCAGGCCACGGAACCTCACCCACTCGCTCCTGTAATAGACCCCTAGCCTCTGGCTGAGTTACTGAAGGGAGCAAATCTTGATTTAAAGACTTCAAGTTACAGAGAATCCACCATTTACTCTAGTTCAAACAAGCAATTAACCTGTGCCCCATGCTGCAGAGGAAGGTGAAAACCCCCAGGGTCTCTGCCAATCTGATCTGGGAGAAAATTCCTTCCCAACCCCAAATATGGCAGTTAGTTGGACCCTGAGCATATGGGCAAGACCCACCAACCAGGCACTTGAGAAAAGAATTCTCTATAGCAACTCGGAGCCCTCCCGCTCTAGTGTCCCATAACCAGTCATTCGGGATATTTGCTGCTAGCAGTGGCAGATGGGCCACATGCCATTGTAGGCATCTCAGCATACCATCCCCCTCCATAAGTGTGCTCTCTTAAGTAGAATTAGTGCATATCTGTCTATCTGATCTGGGAAGCATGTCCCAGTCGCAGCGTCCTCATGCTCCACACATCCAGGCTTTAATGTGTTAAGCGTATTTTCCAAAAGAGGTAAATATTGCAGATGGGTCCAAATTAAATGCCCAGATTCAAATATCCCTCAAATCTTGAGGATGGTCAGACCTAATCCAAAATTTGCAGCTGGACAAACCCATTTGGTAGTGATTGTATACAAATTTGACTTTTTACAGCTCTGTTTTATCTTTAGTAACGGTCTAAGAGGATTTATTCTCTCCTTGATATGGACAAATAAATACCTATAATAGACAAATAGATCTTTTACTCCAAATAAGAGACATCACATTATGTACCATGTACATTTTTTTTCTGGAGGACCAATAAAACTAAAAACAATGTTTCCATTATACGTATAAGACGTTTGAGAGGCTTCATAATACAACTGCTACCAGGATAGGTTAGAAATGCTAGAAACTGCATTTACTACCTTTTAAGATAATGTCAAACAGTAAGTTTCTGCCAAATCTCTAGTGTGAAGGGCTTTGAATCTTTTCATATCTGGACCCGCTGGATTTTATTCTGGTAATGAGGAAAAGTAGAAATGTTTCCTTTCTTTTGCAACTCCCTGTTCCAAAATTGACAATGTCTATGCTGCGTATTTCTTAATGAGGTTTGAACTAAAAGCGTGTGTTTCTTATACGGTGCCCTTTCACAAAAGTCCATGCTCACTCAAGAATAATGTAGTAATATTTTCCCTGAAGTCTTTGCATAAGCAAGAGTCGAGAGAACTAAAAATAGAGAAATAAACAATAGGAATACTTTGGTGCAGTATACTCAGCACATTGGATCATTGCCCTGTAAAAATCCAGTGTTTCTTCTAGATTGCTCCTTATGAAGTCAACAACAGCAATTAAAATGGCTATTAAATCTTTGGATGTCATTCCAGTACATAAAATTTTATAAATAAAGGCCAGTATTCATTAAATGCCATAAACATGTTGAGCAATAAAGTAAAACCACATTTATCTGAATAGAATGGGAGACTCGTAATTTATTTGTATAAATGGAGTTTTGAATTTGCAGGATACCTTTTAATGTAAATGATGCCATTTGAAGGTCATCATTACCCGGATTTAGATAATGGGGTTTTCTTTTTTTTTTTTTTTGGGGGGGGGGGGAGATAATGAGCATTTGGCTATATAAGATTCTACTGAAAATAGGGTTTTTAACATATTTGAAAAATGTGCATTATATTATGCTACACTGACTCAATTTTTATTTTATGCTGTCAGAGCTCTGTGGCAGAAGAGTGAATATATGCAAACTGAATGTGGTCTGTTTTTATTCAGTTAATCGTAAAAGCCTGTCAAATCCACCAAAAATCATACATTGATTTGCTAGTGTAATACCCATATGGACATCATTAGTATTTTGTGATATTGAGGACATAGGTCTTCTAAGCCTGAAATCCACAAATCATCACTTTCAACTGCTGATGGTCTGTGAAGAGTTAAGGACTGTACGTTCAGAATTTCCACTGTGTGTGTGTGTGTGTGTGTGTGTGTGTGTGTGTAACGGGGTAGACCCTCTACTGGAGTAATTTGTCATAGCTCTATTGATAGTAATGGACCTGTGAAAATTTACACCAGCTGAGCATCTGCCCCAATATTGTGTGCATATATATGTGCATGATTATCATCTATATGGAGTATGTGTGTGTGTGCGTGTGCGCATGCATATGCATACACACACACACTGAGTGTACATGATTAACGTTAGGCAAGTGATTGAGGTAAATTGGTTACAGCAACTAGTTGGATTGTTACACGGTCATGTAAACATCAAAGGAGAGATTTCCACAAATTGGATAGACCGAGTATAACATTTCTTCTGTTTCCGTAGGGGTGCTGTGTCTTCAGCCATGCATATTTCTCTGCTGAATCAATTCTGACACACCTACACAGAGCTGTGATTTGCCTTCAGTAACTATTTATGCCTGAAACAGAAACAAGAAGGAAGGTACAGTGATGTTTATAAAGCTGCTGCCTTCTTCCACAGACATTTATAGCTTTGGACACTGAACTGTACAATGTAATAAAATAAAAATTAATCACCTTATTTCCTAATAATTGATTTTACTGTTTTATATATCTTCTCCATGTGTGGTGTGTAGAAGGCTGGAAGCCAATGAGTCCTGCTCATTAGCTGGCAAGATGTGATCGGAATCACAGAGACTTGGTGGGGTAGCTCACATGACTAGAGCACTGTCATGGATGGGTATAAACTGTTCGGGAAGGACAGGCTGGAGAGAAAAGGTGGAGGTGTGGCGGTCTATGTAAGAGAGCAGTATGATTGCTCAGAGCTCCAGTATGAAACTGGAGAAAAGCCTGTTGAGAGTTTTTGGGTTAAATTTAGTGGCAAGAGCAACAAGGGTGATGTTGTGGTGGGTGTCTCCTGTAGACCAGCAGACCAGGAGAATGAGGTAGACAAGGCTTTCTTTGGACAACTAATAGAAGTTTCCAGATCATAGGCCCTGGTTCTCATGGGGGACTTCAATCACCCTGACATCTGCTGGGAGATCAATACAGCAGTGCATAGACAATCCAAGAAGTTTTTGGAGAGTGTTGGGGACAGCTTCCAATTAGGGGTCGTGCTCCTCTTGACCTGCTGTTCACAAACAGAGAAGAATTGATAGGGGAAGTAGAATTGGGTGGCAACCTGGGCAGCAGTGATCATGAGATGGTAGAATTCAGGATCTTGACAAAGGGAAGAAAGGAGAGCAGCAGAATACGGACCCTGGACTTCAGAAAAGCAGACTTTTGACTCCCTCAGGGAACTGATGGGCAGGGTCCCCTGGGAGGCTAATATGAGGGGGAAAGGAGTCTAGGAGAGCTGGCTGTATTTTAAAGAAGCCTTATTGAGGGCGCAGGAACAAACCATCCTGAAGTGCAGAAAGAATAGCAAATATGGCAAGCGAACAGCTTGGCTTAACAGAGAAATCTTCGATGAGCTTAAATACAAAAAGGAAGTTTACAAGAAATGGAAACTTGGACAAATGACCAGGCAGGAGTATAAAAATATTGCTAGAGCATGCAGGGGTGTAATCAGGAAGGCCAAAGCACACTTGGAGTTGCAGCTAGCAAGGGATGTGAAGGGTAACAAGAAGGGTTTCTACAGGTATGTTAGCAACAAGATGAAGGTCAGGGAAAGTGTGGGACCCTTATTGAATGGGGGAGGCAACCTAGTGACGGATGATGTGGGAATAAGCTGATGTACTCAATGCTTTTTTTTTTTTTTGCCTCGGTCTTCTCAGACAAGGTCAGCTCCCAGACTGCTGCATTGGGCAGCCTTCAGTGGTGAAAGAACAGGTTCAGGACTATTCAGAAAAGCTGGATATGCACAACTCCATGGGGCCGGATGCAGTGCATTGGAAGGTGCTGAGGGAGTTGGCTGATATGATTGCAGAGCCATTGGCCATTATCTTTGAAAACTCATGGTGACTAGGGAAGGTCCCGGATAATTGGAAAAAGGCTAATGTAGTGCCCATCTTTAAAAAAGGGAAGAAGGAGAATCTGGGAAACTACAGACCAGTCAGCCTCACCTCAATCCCCAGAAAAATCATGGAGCAGGTCCTCAAGGAATCCATTTTGAAGCATTTGGAGGAGAAGGTGGTGATCAGGAACAGTCAACATGGATTCACCAAGGGCAAGTCATGCCTGTTTTAACTTCTATGATGAGATAACTGACTCTGTGGATGTGGGGAAAGTGGTGATATACCTTGACTTTAGTAAAGCTTTTGATATGGTCTCCCACAGTATTCTTGACAGCAAGTTTTAAAAAGTATGGATTGGATGAATGGACTATAAGGTGGATAGAAAGCTGGCTAGATAGTTGGGCTCAACTGGTAGTGATCAACTACTTGATATCTAGTTGGCAGCTGGTATGAAGCGGAGTGCCCTAGGGGTTGGTCCTGGGCTTGGTTTTGTTCAACATCTTCATTAATGATCTAGATTGATGAGATTGATTGCACCCTCAGCAAGTTCGCAGATGACACTAAACTGTGTGTGTGGGAGGGAGAGGTAGATACACTGGAGGGCAGGGATAGGGTCCAGAGGGACCTAGACAAATTGGAGGATTCGGCCAAAAGAAATCTGAAGAAGTTCAATAAGGACAAGTGCGGAGTCCTGAAGTTAGGATGGAAGAATCCCATGTACTGCTACAGGCTGGGGACTGACGGGCTAAGCAGCAGTTCAGCGGAAAAGGACCTGGGGATTACAGTGGATGAGAAGCTGGATATAAGTCAGTAGTGTGCCCTTATTGCTAAGAAGGCTAATGACATTCTGGGCTGCATTAGGAGGAGCATTGCCAGCAGATTGAGGGAAGTGATTATTCCCCTCTATTCGGCACTTGTGAGGCCACATCTGGAGTATTGCATCCAGTTTTGGGCCCCCCACTACAGAAAGGATGTGGACAAATTGGAGAGAGTCCAGCAGAGGGCAACGAAAATGATTAGGGGGCTGGGGCACATGACTTATGAGGCGAGGCTGAGGGAACTGGGCTTATTTAGTCTGCAGAAGACAGCAGTGAGGGGGGATTTGATAGCAGCCTTCAACTACTTGAAGGGGAGTTCCAAAGAGGATGGATCTCAGCTATTCTCAGCGGTGGCAGATGACAGAACAAGGAGCAATGGTCTCAAGTTGCAGTGGGGGAGGTCTAGGTTGGATATTAGGAAACACTATTTCACTAGTAGGGTGGTGAAGCACTGGACTGGAATACCTAGGGAGGTGGTGGAATCTCCTTTCTTAGAGGTTTTTAAGGCCCAGCTTGACAAAGCCCTGGCTGGAGTGATTTAGTTGGGGTTGGTCCTGCTTTGAGCAGGGGATTGGACTAGATGACCTCCTGAGGTCTCTTCCAACCCTAATCTTCTATGATTCTACCTGTGATAAACTGGCAGTCGTCCTGAACTAATAGTTGTTTCTGGGAAAATCTGCAGCAGTTAAAATGGAATCACATAATGTAAAAGGAAAAAGACATTTGAGAAAAGCTGCATGAGAAAATTGCAATAGTAAAGAAGTTTGAGATGACAGTGCCCACATATTTGAACCCCAGCACTGATCTTCCTTAAAGAAGTCCCACACTCTGTCCCCTGTACCTACTTATATTCACCCTGCCCCAGCACCGGGAGCCCCAGGGTGTAACTGCTCTTTGTGCTAGTTGGGGAGAAATGTGGCACCGCTCCTCTTCACTGCATGCTGACCTTGGGGAGCTAGAGTGCAGCCTCTGACAGGCTAACTGCACCAGAATGCACCAGCAAGCAGTGGTGCTTTCTAATATATTTACAGTTGTCTCCCAGCCTGAATCTCCTGGCTCTGGATATACTCTGAGTATCCCAGGAGCTCGAGAGAGTAGAGGCCCCAAGTTCACCCCCTCCCCAACGTGGAGGCAGGAGAGCTCATGTTGAGAAGGAAAGCTAACAAAGAGAGGGCCCACAAAGGGAAGGCCCTGTACAGCTAGACCAGGGATCCTCAAAGGGGGGGCCGTGACCCCTAAGGGGATCACAAGGTTATTACATGGGGGGTCACTAGCTGTTAGCTTCCACCCCAAACCTGCTTCATCTCCAGCATTTATTATAGTGTTAAATATAAAAAAAGTGGTTTTTAATTTATAAGGGGGGTTTTCACTCAGAGACTTGCTGTGTGAATGGGGTCACCAGGACAAAGGTTTGAGAGCCACTGAGCCAGGCGCTTGGCACGTTCATAGGGCTGTCTCTGTCAGAGATGGTATGTTGTTGTACTTGATGTCTGGCTTGCACCTGTCTGTCTGTTTAATCATAAGACCAAGTTGTGCCAGCAGGGAAGGTGCTTTTAAAGATCAAACTGTAATTGTCCAACACACGAGACAGCCATAATAAAGCTACCAGTGCTCTCTGACTGACTGCTACGGATACTGAAAGTATCCAGTGCTCCAGAGTGGGCTTGCCTGGCTTGGTGGCATTGTTGTGGTTCCTGCCACCCTCTCATGTGCAAAGAGCACCAAGCTTGTGAGAGACCAAGCTTTACTTTGCGGGGGGCTATAGAAAGGGCAACCCGCAGTTGTGCTCCCTGCAGCACGTTTGCAAGCATTAAACCTGTGCCTGGCCATTGTAGCCATAATGTCTCCAGCCGCCACTGCTTTTGGGGGGACACTCCTTCCCGCCCTCCAAAGGCTTGGCTGGCAGAGCTGCCAGTGAGCACTGGGCTGACTGGGCTGTTGTGGTGCTCACTGACCGTCTGTCAGTGTTTGTTTGTACTTACACCTCAGCTGGTGTAAGTCCTCATAGCTCCTTTGACTTCAGTGGCTTCACTGACCTCCATGGAGCTGTGCCAATTGACACCCACTGCAGATTTGCTCCATTGCACTGCCTGCACCCGTCAACTTTGGTGTTACGTTGCTGTCAGGCTGAAATGGAGGAGAGAGAATCAGGCCTGTTCTGGTTAAGGAAATCCAAATGAGTGATCTGTGATTCTCCAATTTGCAACCCGTCAGTTGTGTTAATTTACCCGTAACTTGATATTCTGGATCTGATGAAACTCTGCTGTGGAATTCATCAAGTAATGAAGTGTGGCCATGTGTTAGTGACAGACACCAGTCCTGACACACACCACTGGTATGGAAAGCAGGTGTGGAAGGGGGCCAGGTAGCGCTGGGATCTCTGGGGCAGTGAAAGGGCTGCAGGGTGGAAGTTGCTGTATGTCGTGGAGGGACTGGGAGAAAGAAGTCTGGTACTAACGATGGGGTGGAGGGAGACAGCCAGTCAACAGGTTGGATCAGTGGAAGGACTCTTTGAGGTGGGAGAGGTAGGTCGAGAACCAATGCTGGGGTTGAAGAGAGGAGGCATCCGGCCTAGACAGCAGTAAGGAATGTGAAAGGGGCTAGATGATGCTAAGAGTGCTGATGCCATACGGCAGTGGACACTTTATGCATTTGATCTATCTGAGTGGATGGATATCCAAACTCACCAAATTGAATCTGAGCTACAGACTCATTCTCTCCCTACATGTTCCAAGGTTAGAAATAAATGTTTTTAGATTCCTGTGAGACTGCTTTTTTCATTTGGCTTACTACTGGTGTGCATGGGTATTGCATAGCAATACCAAATTGCAAAGACCATTAAGGGCCACATTTCTGAAAACAAAGGCTAACTTGTGTGCAGAAAAAGTGCACAGCTGTTCACTTGCTTACAGCTGTGCACACAGTTCCCACAAGATATGTGCTGCTTAGGTAACCTGCATGCAAATATCTCCCTAGACTGTTAACTTTGCATGTGCAAGTAAGCACAGATAGAAGGCCAGATCCTGGAGTGCAGGTAAACTACACAGAGTACAAACTAGGATGTGTGTTTTTTAAAGCTCCTCTTTCCACTCCCCTGGTCCTGTTGCTGCTGTATGCGTGCCAGTCCTCTTGCCCTGTGTAAGGAGCAGTGCGAGGGCTGCTCTAACTTATGCCTGGCTGTGATGGCCACAGGGATCCAAACTTATAGCTGAGGATCAGCATAGCTCAGGGCATCCTGGCCCGGTCCATTTTCTTCTGGTTGTGTTCCCTTTCCACTGCTATGCTTGAGGCAGAGAGCTGGAGGGGCATAAGAGCCTCTTTGTCCGGTCTATGCCACTCGCTAAAGGATTCCCCTTGCACTGCGGTGATCCTCCTTGGGCAGGTTAAGATGGTTTTTGGCCAGAATATGTCCGGGATGTCACACAATGGATGTATGGCACCAGAGGATCTGACCTTTATGGTTTTTACATGGTAAAAAACATTCTTATGGGCACTCAATGGGCCAGATTCTGCTCTGGCTTTGAAGCTGTGCAGGTCTCTAGGCATCAGTGTGAGGCTGAAAGGATTTAAGTGGGGAAAAAATTGCCCTGATTACCAAAGTGTTGATGACAGGTCTTTTTTTATTACAAAAGGGTTTATCGTGAGCTATCCAGTCTCTTCGTCCGTCTGTTGTGCAGAATGCCATTCACCACAGTATCTAGGCAACAGCTACATGCTGGAAGTGAGTGACCTGGTCCCAATTCCAAGTGCTGGTTAAATCTTTATTACAGCGCAATTCTCCTGTTGTAGACTGCCAGTGACAATGCTCAGTTATTATAACTGCTGTGTAGGTGACGTCTGTTTTTGCATTCAGCAGTGGCATGTCTCAACCCCACCCTCCTCTTAACCCATTTATGGACAAAACTTCCTGTTTGGAAGAGATCCAGTCCTACTAAACTCCTAAAGTGAGGTGACAGATATTGGATAAACTAGATTGTTTGGGAACCACTCCCAGTGGATAGAATTATCTGTGATTCCAGAGGACACCTCCTGTGAACTGCTTGCTTGAGATTTAACTACTTGCTAACTAGAAATTAAAAAAGCGAAGGAAAATCTAGTCCTGATAGGACACTACATGGGGAGGGCTCTGAGTTCCTACAGGTGTCTGGCTGGTGGATCTTGCCTTCATGCTTCGAGTCTAACTGATTGCCATATTTGGGGTTTGAAAGGAATTTTTTCCCAGGTCGGATTGGCAGAGACACTGGGGTTTTTGTTTTTTTTCCCCTTCCTCTGCAATATGGGGCACAGATCAATTGCTTGTTTTAACTAGAGTAACTGGTGGATTCTCTGTAACTTAATGTCTTTTAAATCAAGATTTGCCCCCTTTAGTAACTCAGCCAGAGTTTGAGTCTATTACAGGAGTGGGTGGGTGAGGTTCTGTGGCCTGCAATGTGCAGGTGTTCAGACTAGATGATCATGGTGGTCCCTTCTGGCCTTAAAGTCTGAGTCTATGATTTTAGCTGCAAACATTATTGTAACCTGTTGTGACTCTATAAACATTATATTGTACTGCCAGTCCAAGAGCCCTTCTGTCAGGGATGGATAATAAATGGCAGGAGTGAGCATTCAATGCATGGTTAATACTGAGATGAGGAGCCTAGAACATGGACTCTTCTGCATGAAGGGACAGTGATAAGGTGACTTCAAAGCACAAAGGTTGTCACATCGCAAAGCTAAAGTCCGTGGAACTCAAGCCTGTAATCTCCTGATTTAGCTCAGCATGGTCAAGACAGGCCTCGTTCAGAGAAAAATACAATCCCACCTGAACTTTTCCTCAGTTGCAATTCAATCCCTCCAATCATGTAAGCTTCATTCAGTCATTAAATTCACGCAGAAGGTCCAAGAAAACCAAAGAACTGCCATGTCACCAGAGTTCATAACAAATAAGCCAGCCTCACTCACAATAGGTCTGCTGCAGCTTTATCTGCAATTCATAATGTGACTGCATGAGTGTGGTTGAGTTGGAATCAAGAGTTGTGGGTCAGCAAGAGTGATGGAGGAAGAGAAGAGAAACCAAAAAAGTGAAGAGCCCTTTTTAAAGGTGCCCTTTTTCTTGCACTCTGGAGTCTTTAGTGGAAGATAAAAGAGAAGGGTGAAATGGAATGAATCCCACAGAGAATTTTTCAGAGCTTTTTGATCTTGTGTATTTTACATTTAATTATGGTACCTGTGACCAATAAGACAGAAGTAGTAGTCACCCAAAGAAGATGTTAGGTTACAGGACAATGTGATCACACATTTTAAGGCATTTTTCCTGACTAGTTAGTCTGTTATTATATGACATTAGTGAAGGGGAGAAAAATACAATATGATCCGGGAACGAGGACTGCACAACTATTTTGTGTCACATTTTATTGAAATCGATAATAAGGGAAGTAGTAAACTTGTGTCCAATTGAAAGGATGGGATGGGGCGTCTCTAGAAAAAGGGCAAAAATGTGATAAGCCATTCTGAGCTTATTTTTTTTATTGTCATTTTTTAAGAGTCACGATCCTCTACTGAACGTGTATATACATTCCCTAGCTATCTGTGTGCACATACATTTAAATCTGTCTGTCCATTTATCTATGTACCCATCTTCACCTTGAGGGTCCTATACAGATTAACTGCTGCCTGTCTCCTTCGCTATGTTCAAGCTGCACACTCATCCTAAAGGCTTCATAGACACACTGACCAGGAGGGCTGACAGTTGAATTATGTGGTACCCTACTTAAAAAGCTGAAGAGCATTATCCTCTGAGTTGTCTTTTTGGGTGGAAAGTCTGAAGCCATCAGAAATCCATCCACTCCCCCAAGCTCAGAAGAGGGAGAGGAGGGGGAACTCACCTCCTGCTATTAGCTGGGGAGAGTGAACTGTGCTTACACGTGCTCCTCACGTGGACCCCTGTGCAGCACCTCTAGCTTGGTGGTGTGATGCCCAGGGACAGGGCTCTGCGATGTCACTGATTCAGCACCTCTAGCGTCATTGGGTGTTATCCAAACACAGGCCACTGTGAGTGCTCTGGCTCAGCACCTTTAGTTTACTGAGATGATGCCAAGGCACGGGCGTTGTGAGCTCACTCACTGAACGCCTCTAGCGTTCTGGGCTGATAGGAAAACACAGATCTGCTGAGGTTACTGCTCAGCCACTGGCAATGTTACAGAGGAGGAGTGCAGAGGCCTGGGTGTTTCCTCTTTATCTGGGTCACTAGCTGCCTGCATATTGTAGCAGGTCAGCTGAACTGCTTGTCTCTGTGCCCAGAGTCTCAGGGCCTGAGTCTCCACTCACTGACATCAATTTTATACCAGACTTCAGTGGATGTACTCCTGATTTATACCAGTCTACCTTAGAGGTGAATCAGGCCCGCCAATCTGACTCTGAGAGGGAGGGATTCCTTACTGCAAGTTTTATAGGGGGTAGGTTAGCAATATTAGTGTATGACAGATCTGTAGTGCATGCTAGGGTTCCCCACTTTCTAATTGCACAAAACTGAACACCCTGCCCCTTCCCTGAGGTCCTGCCCCTGCCCCACCCTTTCTCTGAGGTCCCTGTCCACACTCACTCCAGCCCCCCTCCGTCACTTGCTCACCCCTACCCTCACTCACTTTCCCTGGGCTGGGGCAGGAGGTTGAGGTGCAGGAGGGGGGTGAGGGCTCTAGCTGGGGGTGCGGGCTCTGGGGTGTGGCTGGGGATGAGGGGTTTGGGGTGAAGGAGGGGCTCTGGGCTGTGGCCAAGGAGTTTGGAGTGAGGGAGCAGGCTTAGGGCTGGGGCAGAGGCTGGAGGTGTGGGAGGTGATTCAGGCTCCGGCTGGGGATGTGGGTTCTGGGGTGGGGCTGGGGATGAGGGGGTATGGGGTGAAGGAGGAGGCACAGGGCTGGGGCAGGGTGTTGGAGTGCAGGCTCTCGGCGGGCGTTTGGGTGCAGGAGGGGGTTCTGACCAGGGCAAGGGGTGGGGTGCAGGTGGGGGTTTGCGCTCCAGCTGGGCAGTGCTTACCTCAGGCGATTCCCGGTCGAAGGCACAGAAGGGCTAAGGCAGGCTCTCTGCCTGCCCTGGCTCCATGCTGCTCCCAGAAATAGCTGGCATGTCCGGCCCCTGGGAGCAGGGCAGCCAAATGGCTCTGCATGGTGTGTGTGCTGCCTGCGCCCATAGGCAGTGCCCCTATTGGCTGTGGTTCCTGGGGGCAGCACACGGAGCTTCCCTGATCGCCCCTGCGCATAAGGTCCAGACGTGCCAGCCACTTCCAGGGAGCTGTGCATAGCCACGGCGGGCAGGGAGCCAGCCTGAGCCCTGCTGCGCTGCCGACTGGACTTTTGATGGCCCAGTCAGCGGTGCTGACCAGAGCCACCAGGGTCTCTTTTTGACCAGGTGTTCCAGTCGAAAACTGGATGTCTGGCAACCCTAGGGCGTGCATGCTCACCCAGCACGGTATCAGTTTTGTCAGGTCTGCTCGCCTCTGGCTCTTTCAGGTGGCCAGTCAGGTGAGATTGGCAAAAGCCAAAATAAACTCTTTTCTTGGTAAGACCAACAGGGACAGGCCCTGAAAACAGGACCATTCCAGTTTTCAGAGACACATCGTTATCCTATTTAGTTTTCAAACCTGAAATTGTGTGGATCATTCATGAGCCAGTTACTTTATCTTTGGAATAGGAGTGGGGGGAGAGGAAAAGAGGGTCACCAGGAGTCAGTAATTTATTTTGAATTTGCATGAAGGGAAATTGGTAGCAAATATTTTGCAGGCCTGGCATGTTTGTAATATACATGTCAATTATTACTGCACCTGATACAGAACAGGGAACCTTTCCATGTAGGTGCATAGTTTTGTATTCTTGTTTTTTCTCTCTCTCTCTCCATTAATTGTTTCTAGCTTGTCCAACTTTTGGTGAGCATTTGACTTTTTTCCAAGAAAAGCAAGTTGTGGCAGCAGGGCAAGTGGGATTTCCCAGGTCCTTTCAACTTTTATCCTGAGGGCTGGGGTGAAAGACTGCCACCCAAAGAGACTCCATCCTTGATGTAAGAAAGATGATGTCATCTGTTTCTAAGAAGGACACCCTGAGTAGCGGACAAAATGATATTTTATGTTTAAACTTCTCTTGGCAGCTTTTCTTAAACTATCTAGGTGTTCAGGCACAAATTCCATTGCTCATACTCCTTTAGGGGGTATAATTAACCTTTGACCTCTTCCTTCTGTGTACAGGGTTCTTTTAGTTGTCTGTTTCCAGCTAGTAGTCACTCCTTAGTGAAATAAACAAGGCTAGAATGGTCACATTGTTGCCCCCACCTGTAGTGAAATCCTGCTTACAGACTGATGAAAAAAGACCATTGACACACGCTTATGGCCAATAAACTCTAACTATGAAGCCACTTTTTATCACTTTTCCCACATTCACCTCAGTTTGTCATCTGTTGTCTTGCCCAAGCCCTGTTCTTACTCATCAAGGGTTAACGGAATTCATAGAGAAATGAAAGATCACCCCCCTCCCATGCCACGGCAGGCAAGAGTGACATATTTTATTTGAAAGACTTTCAGTAACACACTGAACAATTTCCCTGCTTCAGATTGATGTCTTAGCTCTTTGTCAATGGAGACCACAGAGTCCAAGAATGAGAAACTTTAGGATATGGCTAATTGTACTTATAAATGTATAGAGGCATTACTGCTAGTTGGCATTGTTCATCTTCTTAACTGCCTGTTTTGCTTACTCCTTCTAGGATTAAGTTATCTTTAATTCACTTAAAGATTTCCATGATTTTGGGAATGTTTGTGTCTGTGTCTCTCTGCCAGCTGCCTTCCTGTATTTCAATAAACTGATATGTGTGTAAATTGTATACAGGTTACAAAGAGGAAGGTTGGGTTGAGGCTGGCCTGCAAATCTGGGCTTCTATGTCTGTTTTCTCATAGCTGGTCCTGTACTGGCTATACAACAAATGTAAGGCAATTTATCTTGTACAGCTTGATACAAATGCATTTAACAATCAGTCTTGCCTTAAGTGATAATGATTTTCTTGAACATGGCAGTGTGTTGAGAATGAATAATGTGTTTCAGCCTTATCTACCTTCGTCCACGGCGAAGTCACACAGAATAAATATTGTCTCACTGCCTTTTTAATATACACCTCTACCCCAATATAACGTGACCCAATATAACATGAATTCTGATATAATGCAGTAAAGCAGTGCTCCGGACGGGGCTGCGCACTCCGGCGGATCAAAGCAAGTTTGATATAATGCAGTTTCACCTATAACACGGTTAGATTTTTTGGCTCCCGAGGACAGCGTTATATCAAGGTAGAGGTGTAGTTGGAAAATAAAAATGAATGGTGTCTAATACTCAGAATTCCATACCTCTAATACATTTCATATGAGAGCCTGAGTGTTTTCCATTGCAAATCCACACACAGATGAAGTACATCAATGACCTTTACTTCTGTGTAACTGTTGGTTACTGACACTCATGCAGGAGCCCTTTCAATGAAACTTGTGCTGCTTACCTTGTAAATTGACTGGCAAATAGTGGGTACAAATTAGTGCCATGGGTTGTGATGAAGCTCACAGCCAGCTTAACTGCCAGCTTTTGCCTTTTAGAAGCAAGAAAGAGAGTATTCTAGAGCCGCTAGGCTTTGACCTGTTTTCTCCTATGACTTAATGTCATGTGATGCATTTCCAGCTAGTAGTCTCAGTTGCCTAGCAGCTGTGGCTTAATTGTTCAAGATGATGTTTTCTCACTCGTTTACCAGACAGATGTTGGGTAAGGATGGTTCCCTTGTAAAACATCTGCTCTATTGTGTGTCAGTCATGAGATCTGCCTAACTTATGCAAGGATGTGGTAAGCTCTTGTGGCAGACTTGCTACATACAGATTATTGCCAAGCGTTTCAGCAAGAAAGAGAACACTGTGCTTTGACAAACTGTTCTGTATTGCTCCTACATATTATTACAAAACTACCTGTATGGAGTGTGTTCCTTCTTAAACAGATCCAATAATGATATCTCTGTACTAATTGTCTCTGGCTGTGTACATTATCACAAAAAGTTTTATTTTTTAAATGATCTGGATGCTCTTCATTCACCAATATATTCTGAAGCGATGACAATCTTTTTAGAATAATATTAATCCTTAACATGAAATGGCAAGATGTTTTCTCTAGTTTTATTTAGCTACAATTTGTTGTACAGCACAGTAGCAATGAGAAGAAATATTATTATAAAAAAAGTGTTTATTGGTAAACCCAGTGACCTGCATTGGCTAAGAACCAGCTTCCAAATTCCACCCTGTTACTCAGCAGTAGGTGCAACCAGCTAGTGACGTAGGTATTGCAGCCTGAGGCTTTTAAAAAAAAAACACCACATAATAATTTGCAGATGTTGGCAATTAGCAGTGGTGCCTGAACCGAAGCTCTCAATGGGTGCCAAACCACAAAGATGTATCATTTTTATAGTCTGCGATTGCTGGAACTGAAAGATGATTAAAACAATCAATATATAAACACAAATATGTAGAATTCCCTTCTGGGAAGCTTGTCCATCACCATTGCTGCTACTACTATAAGCTTGTTTGATTCAGAGTCGTCTCCTTGTGTAATAAGTCGTTCTCTCTCTTACTATAGCCTATATTTCTTTATTTGTCCATATTGTACTATTCAGACCTAGAGGTGCCATGAGGCTTATATAACTCAACCAAGATTTGGATGCTAGCTAAATAGCAGTATTTTCACAGGTTTATAAATTGCCAATGCAAATTGTTCTGGGCTGAAACTAGGAATGTGATTGGTGTCAAACTTTTCTTTTTTTAAGTGTGAATTTTGTGTTTGAAAGTTCCATATTTAATAGCACTGAGAACTGAAAGCCTCTATTGAGCCAGTGAGCAGTCAGTGACAGTGCAGGCTTTCCTATACTATCCCACCAACTTATTTTATCCTGGATTTGGAGGGACCACCTAGGAGTGAGAGGGTAGCTCATTCTCCAGGCACCTTCAGCAACTGGCATGTCTGCTGAAGCTGAACGTGAGCTTGGTGATACTCATTTGTCCACCGAGAACTGAACAGATGCCACCAGTTCATTACACATAGGCCACCAAACAGCTATCCGACAGGAACCACTTTTGGTCACTCCCTGCCTAGATTAAAATGCTGGCTGCGAGCCTAATAAGTTCACTAACAACACAGTAGGTCAGTACTGACCTCATAGACCATTACTTACCTACATTAATCATCATCATTATTTATTTATTTATTATGTATTTGTATTACCGTAGTGCCTAGGAGCCCTAGTTGTGGCACCAGGATGCCATTGTACTAGGCACTGTACCAACGCAGAGCAAGACTATTCCTGCCCTAGGGACCTTGCAATCTAAGTATAAGACAAGAGACAACAGGTAGACAGACAAATGCGGGAGCACGAGAAACAATGAGACAATGTTGGTCAGCATGATGGACACTGATATCTGCATGCCAGTTGCCTAACCCTTTCCGAGATATTTGTAGGCTTTCTGGAAAAGGAGAGCGTTGAGGAAGGAGGATAGTGAGGTAGCTTTGCCAATGTTTACAGGGGAGCATAACACACCGGTTCTTGTTTGAAAATTTAACCAATGCAGGCTGGCATCATTGGGCAAACGGAGGCAGAAGTCAACATCTTGACAGTGAAGGGCCTTGAAAGTGAAGACAGCAACTTATATTTGCTATGGTAGAGAAGGGGAAACCAATAGAGGGATCCAAAGAGAGGGAGTACATAGTCAAAATGATGGGCAAGGACAATGTTTGCCGTAGCATTCTGCATGGGTATGAATGGGGCAATATGGCACTTATTACGCCAGAGAAAACGATGTTGCAGCAATTGAAGTGTGAGAAGATGACAGCGTGGACAAGCTGTATGGATGGATAAGGAAGGCCACATCTCCAAAATGTTATGAAGAAAGAATGTGCAAGATTTAGAGAGAGCCTGGCTATGAGGATGTAGTGAGAGGTCTGAACTGAAGATGATGCCCAGGTTACAGGCAGGATGTTGGTGTTGTCCACAGTGATCAAGAAAGGAGGTAGCACAGAGGGTTTGTGGGGCAGATTAAGAGCACTGTTTTAGCCATGTTGAGCTGACAGCCAGACATCCATGTGGATGTGTCAGAGGGATGGGTCAAGATTTTAGTATGGACAGAAGAAGACGGTTTGAAATAGAGAGGCAGATCTGAGAGTCATCAGCACCAAGAAGGTAGTTGCAATTGTCTTTGCAGATGGTTGTAGAGGGAGAAGAGAGGGGGACAGTAGCACGGCACGGACTCACCCCTGCGGCGCCTCCTGCCGGTTGTCCTCGGGAATTAGCTCTTTGACCCAGGAGCACTCTCTGCAGGCCAGTGATCCGCTTGCCGTTGGCCCTCCGTGTCCCTCCCTGGACCCCGGTGCCCTTTTAACTGGGGGTGCTGCCCCCTGGCAGTTCCCCACCAATCTGGGTCTCCCCTCCCTGGGGAACCCCCAACCCACTATCCCCACTTTGCCTCAGTTTTGGCTACTGCCCAGTCTCCGTCTAGCCCTCGTTCACTGGGGCAGACTGCAGCATCAGCCACTCATCATAGGCAAAGGGGTTTGGACCTGCTGCCTTTGCCTACCCCTTGGGCTGCCCCTTTGCAACCCCAGTACCCAGCTGGCCTTACCCTGGGCCTGCAGCCTGGAGAGTTTCCAGGCCAGAGCTCCCCAGCTCCTCTTGCCTTCCCCCAGCCCTGCTTCACCTTGGGCACCTGGGTACGCTCCTAGCAGCCAGACCCTTCTCCCTCTAAAGGCAGAGAGAGAGTTTTTGCTCCTGGCTTCCCTGGCCTTTTTATACAGGCCCAGCTGTGGCCTGATTAGGGTGTGGCCCAGCTGCAGCCTCTTCCCCAATCAGCCCAGCTTTTAAAGCTGCAGCTTTTAAGCCCTTCTTGCCCCAGCCACAGTCCTCTCCTGGGCTGTTTTAAGCCCAAAGGGCAGGAGCAGGTAATCAACCCGCTACAGGGACCAAGGACAGGGCCTTGGGGAATCCCCACAGAAAGTTGGAGGGAGGATGAGGAGGATTCTCTGAAGGACACATCGAAGGAGCGATTAGAGAGGTAGGAGGAAAATCAAGAGAGGACAGAGCCATGGAAGCCAAGAGAGGACAAGTTTTCAAGTAGAAGAGCATGGCTGACTGTGTTGAAAATGGCTGGTGGGTCACGATGGACTACTGGTTCTGAACTTTGGTTAGAAAGAGGTCATTAGTGGCTTTAGTGAGAGCAATTTCAGTGGAGTCTAAGGGGCAGAAGCAGGATTGGAGAGGTTCTAGGATGGACTAGGAGGAGAGGAACTCTAGACTGCTACTGTAGACAATATGTTCAGGAAGAAAAGGAGCACTGAAGGTCCTTTCTCCAGTGAACAAGCCCTGGCAGTGCAGGCTTCCCTATACTATCTCACTAACCTATGTTATATGTGACTTAGAGGGACCACCTAGATGTGAAAGGGCAGGTAGAGAGTTGGAGTGGGCAAGTGGGTTGAAGGGTGAGCTTTTCAATATGGAAGAAACTGAAGCATGCTTGTATTGTGAAGAGAAAAAGCCAGAGGATGGTGAATGATAGGTTACAGTGAAGAGTAAGGGAAGGGATAAGAGTGGATGTAAAGGAGATCAGGAGTTGGGATGGGATGGGACCACGGGGGCAACTAGAGGAGTTAGAGGAGAAAAGTAGGCAAAAACACCTATATCTTTGATGGGGAGGGGGTTAGAGGAGAGAGGAGGAGGGGGAGGGAAGGCTGTGTTGCATGTTGTCAATTTTCTCTTGAAAGAAATTAGCACGATCCTCTGCGGAGAGAGGAGTGGAGACCAGTGGAGGACTGAATTTGAGGACTGACTCAAAGGTGGTGAAAAAGCAGCAGGGATTGTGGGCAAGAGGTTCAATTAAGTTGGAGAAGTAGAATGGTTTAGGCAGGAAGATGTCAGAACTAAAGGAGGAGAGAACAAACTTGTAGTGGAGGAAGTCAGTATGGCCATGGGATTTCCTCCAGAAATGCTCTGTAGCACAAAAGAAGGAGTGTAGGAAGTGGATGTTGGGGATGAGCCAGGGCTGGGGGTTGGCAGGGCTGACCTTGTGATGGGAGAGAGGGGTAAAAGACTCAGTTTGGAGGAGGAGACGCAAACAGAGAGAGAATCAACAACTATATCAACAGAAGAAAAGGAAGAGTGGGCAGGGAGGAGAGGGGCTGAGAGCAGATGAGAAGTCGTCATCGCTGCTGGGCTGCAAGTCATGGAAAGGCCAGGGACTGATGGGTGATCCTGAAAGAAACCAAGTGATGGTTGGAGAGGGGGAACTCAGCAACAGAAAAATCAGAGAGAGAGCAGTGCTTGGTGAAGACTAGGTCAAGTAAAAGGCCATATTGGTGAGTGGGAGAGTTGAATTAGGACAGAAGGTTGAATGAGGAGGTGAGGTTGAGGAAACCTGCAGCAAAGGGGTTGGATGAGTCCTGAATATGGAAGTTGAAATCATTGAGGATCAGTGTGGGAGACTTTGAAGAAAGGAAGAGAGTGTGAGCGAGTCAATAAATGTCAGAGATGAAGGCTGATGGAGCGGAGTTGGGTAGATCGTAGATAGCAGCAGCAGCAGCATGGAAGGTGGGAGAAGACTCAGCTGTGGTGCTGCTCAAAAGAATAGGGAGTGGGAAGGGAGGGAAGAGAGAGGTGAGAAGTGGGAGAAAAGAAGCCCAACACTCTAACCGTGGTCTGATCCAGGGCAGGGAGTGTGAGAGAAGGAGAGGCCTCCCTAAGAGAGGGCAGTTGCAGAGGCAGTGGCAGATGAAGGGATCCAGGTCTCTGAGAGAGGCAGGAGCTGGAGGCTGAGAGAGAGGAAGAGGTGGTGCATGGCTGTGATCTTTGTAGAGAGGGAGTGGGTGTTCACGAGAAGGGGAGGTGGTGAGCATGAGGTTGGGAATGAGAAGAGTGGAGTTTTAGGGGGAGATGGGTGTGTGGGAGGTGGAGAGGGCGGGCATGGAGGGAGGGACAGGGTTGGGGCAAGTGTTACCAGAGGTGAGTAGGAGAATGTGGATGTGCCACCTAGATTTGTTCTGGTGGGAGGAAGTGGAGGGAGACCAAGGTGGAGAGGGGAAGAGGAGTAGGTAGAGCTGGTGGGAACTGTAGAGGGATGAGGGTATCATAGAATCATAGAAACTCAGGGTTGGAAGGGACCTCAGGAAGTCATCTAGTCCAACCCCCTGCTCAAAGCAGGACCAAACCCAACTAAATCATCCCAGCCAGGTCTTGGTCAAGCCTGACCTTAAAAACCTCTAAGGAAGGAAAAGTAAGGTAGGTAACCATGAAGGGGAAATGGAGGAGGCAATAGGGGAAGGAACGAGGAGGAGGACAGCTCCTAGACGCGGAAGAGAGGTATGGTGAGAGCCATGGACAATGTTGGTCAGCATGATGGACACTGATATCTGCATGCCAGTTGCCTAACCCTTTCCGAGATATTGTCCATGGTGGCAGATGGACAAGATTATTTAAAAAAAAAAGGGGGGGGGAGGGGGGAATTGTCTGAGGGCATGCTCTTATGCTCTCTGATGGCTGGAAAGGACTTCCTAGAGCCCCACAATTGCAGTTCCCATTGGTGCATCTTCATTTCCAGCCTCCTGCACTATCCAGCCCCCAAATTCTTCTCCTTTTCGTTTTATACACAGTTCATTTTGGATGTTTTACATTCTGAGTGCAGTAATCACTCTCCCTTCTGGCCAGTGGTACAGATGTTTTTGCCTTCCAATGAGGCTTAAAAAAGACTGTTTTTTTAAATTGAAACGGCCAGTATTGGGCCCCAAGGTGGATCAGAGGACTTTGGTATTTTGGAAAAAATAATTAAAACCAGCTACTTAAATTATGTGCACACCTGGAGAGACTTATAATCCTCTCCGTATTAATGTGAGCTCATATAGTACATGTGTTTGAGTAAGAGGCCATAAAGACTGTCTGGGTGAATACTACATAATTTATGATAACCTTCAATGAAGGCGGTGTTCCATCTCAGTGGTGGGTGAAGAGATCCCTTATATGCATCAGATTAATTGCCTGGAATCTGCTGGCAGAAATCCACCTGAAGTGGGGATACAGTACTGCAATCTGCCCTAAGTCTGCTGCTTTTAGGGTTTGGGAGCCAAAGGCTGTGGCCCCCAAAGTGGTCATGGATGGCAAGGACTCCCAGGCCGTGCACAGATTCTACACGTATTTTGAACAACCTGTGCCAGAGAGGCTCTCATGGATCCTGGAGGAGAATGTAAAGCAATTGTCTGCCGGTGGAACGTCCAGGGAAGGGTGGAATACAATCATCCATCTCATTTCCAGAGGTGAACTCCCCCATGTTCTCCCCCACACACGCGCTCCTGAAAGGAGAGCTGGCCCCACTGAGACAGTGAAATACTCTGAGCCCAAAGGGTGAATCAAGTCCTCATTCTGTAAAGGGATCCTTTGGAAGGAAAGGGAGTGAAACAGGGAGTTGCATCAGGGATGAGTTTGGCTCCTCATTTTCAGCACTTAAATGACGAAGCGATCATAGTTCTCCAGAGTTGAATCAATGTAAGTCAGTGTTTAGCAAGGTCTTCGGAGAAGCCTCTCCAATTCGCTTTCTTGAAATTGAAGCATCTATACGTTGGTACCAAATTTGGAGTTATGGCTGCTATGGCATTGATTGTGATTGATCTGTGTTGTGTGCGCGGGATGGGTTCCAACACGTCGACTTTGCACATAACTTCTATGCTGCTGTCAACAAAGGCAAGATCTGGATGATAGTTTCCCCTCTATCAGGAGTAGTTTTGATTCATGGATCAGGCTTAGGTGGTGTGCCTCAGCCCACATCTTGATAAGTCTCCATTCTCATAATTTTTGCAGTAACCCCATGTGACGCTGTGGCTATTAAAGTCACCAATGATCACACTTGCTTTGTTGTGATCTACATTTCCTGGGCTCATAAAGGCAACTGTTTCCCTGGGGCTTATAAACAGATGTTATGGAGACGTTCATATCAATTCTCAAGACTTCGATATAACTTTTCTCCATCATAGATTTTGTATTGATGATGAGCTCTGGATTCACGAAAATAGTTCTGTGGTATTTCTCTTGCTGCCTTTCAATGGCTAATCTCATTTCAGGAATCCACGGCCTATTGTTGTTTGGCCCTCTGTGTGTTTCCTGGAGACAGAGCACATGACATTTGTAGTCAGTACACATCCTGGCAATAAGATGAGTGCCCTGATTTCTTTCTCAATAATCAATCCAGTTTTTTCACACAGATAAAACTGAAAAATTTGGCTGTTTACAGCATTCACTTCTGAGGAACTCGATCTCATAAAACTTGTGGCATGTAATCTCTTAACAATAATTCACCATCTTAAACAATGCTCTTTGTTTCTGGGAATAAAAGATCGTTCTTTACATAAATTCATAGTTGCATTTTTAGAAATATTGCATCAGCTTGGTTTATGATGCATTTAGTTGCACGAGTAAGGTTGGTGACATTACACAACAGAACTCAGCTCCCACAGCCCACTGTGACTCAGCGTATTGTCATATGTAAGAGACACACTGTATGAAATACAGACACTGTTGAAGTCAATGTGGGTTTTGCCATTGGCTTCAATGAGGGACAGGGATTCACCCAATAAATTGATTTTTAAGTTCTTATGGAAAACTAGCACCCTATAATTTTCATTAAAAATGACATGAGCTTTACAAGTCACATTTTGTCTGCTGGTTGGCTGGCACCTAAGTGTGGGTTATTGAGCATATCTGGATAGCTCAGTGGTTTGAGCATTGGCCTGCTAAGGGTTGTGAGTTCGGTCCTTGAGGGGGCCACTTAGGGATCTAGGGCAAAAATCAGTACTTGGTCCTGCTAGTGAAGGCAGGAGGCTGGACTTGATGACCTTTCAAGGTCCCTTCCAGTTCTAGGAAATAGGATAGGTAAAATGCTAGAGCAGAGGGGGATGCATTTTGGTGGCTTTGTTGCTTTCTTGCTGACAGATTCCAGAGTGCAGCGTGGGGCAATTGTCCCTCTGCCTGGGGGGCTCTCTGGACGGTACCACAACTCTGTAACCCCACTTATTCAATATGTATGTGGGCCAGTGAGGGGAATTGTATACAGATCTCTTGATTGAAAGATTCATGGTATGTTGATGACACCCAGCTTTATATCTCTGTCAAGTCCAGCTTGAATGAGGCTGTGCATTTTTCCTAGTGTCCGTGCCAGGTTAGGAAATAAATGAGAGCAAATTGGCTGAGGCCCATTCCTAAGAAAACTGTGATTATGGAGTGTGGGCAAAACAACTGGAAGACTTGGCGGTGGTTACGTGAACTTCTTTGACAGAGGATGTTTGGAAACATTGACAAACAATGGTCAATGTGGGGATTTGGTTAGATTCCCAGATGTTTTCGGATGATAACAATGACCAAGACAACATTTTGCCATTTGTACCTAGCCAGGAGGCTGCAACCTTTTTCTTGGGATGCGGACCTAGCTACCATGATCTATGCCTTTATTACCTCTAGACTGGATTACTGCAGTGTGCTTTACCTGAAATCCAGTCAGTGGGTGAAGATAGAGCAGAACACAATAGCTTGCTTATGAAGCAGAGTATCTGTCTGAGCACCTGACACCAGCGTCCAGGATCTGCAATTGCCATTCATTTATTTCCAGGAAGAATTTAAGGTGCTGATTTTTAACTGTAAAGTCCTAACTGGCCTGGGACCTTCCTACCTAAGATCACCCCTCTTCTGGCGCCTTACTGCTCTGAGTAGTGCAGAAGCATACAAGCTTTAGCCACTTCACTATGTAAGTGCATGAGCTGCAGGTGGGGAATTCTGTGTGACGGCCCCTCATCTTTGCAATTCACTCTCCCCCAGCGTCCAAAGCCTTGTGAGTCTGTTGATGTTCTGGGCATGCTGCAAGTCCCTCCTGTTTGAGCAGGCTTTGGTGGGAGGAGGGAGCTGAGGCAGTTGGTGGCATGGCTTTTAGGAGCAGAGTATGACAGGTAGGAGACTTTGATTGCTTTGAGGGAGAAATGTGGTGTGTTTGGTGGAGGAGGAAAAGGAGAAGAAAATATTTTAATGGCAAGGGTGCCTACAGAAGGACAGGCTTTGTTTTATATTGTCCTAAAATCAAAATAAATATATAGAATCCTTACACAGTTCCTTAAAGCAAATGCCTTCAGTATTGGAGGACTTACATAATTAAAACTGTGATCTGCCTAAAGTCACAGTGAGTCATTCTCAGAGATGAGATTAGAACCCATTGGTTCCTGTTTCCCAGCTCTGTGCTCAGACAAGCCTTTTAGACATTTGAAACCATACATTATGTTTTGTTACTATTTCTCCTGCTTTGCATTGCACATAGACACTGCTTTGTCATTATACACTTACCCAAGAATTCTTGGCTGCTGGCATTGATTTTTATTTTTTAAAGAACAAAGTATAGGGACGCATTTCACTAAATAAAATCCACTCTACATAATTACATGAAGACATACACACAGTTTTAACCAAATAAAAAAAAATAATTTGAGTTAAGTCTAATTTTCCACCTAAGATCTTCGGCATTGATTGACACTTATAGATACAGGTGTGGTTTTTTTGTTTAAATCTGTCAGGCACTATTGTGTAAACTGTTTAAAAGTGTTTCATATCTTACCTTTATAAGAGTTGCTTTTAAAAAGAATTTGTTGTTCTAGGCACAATTACCATAGTTATATTACAATTTAGTCTAGCTGCTCTTTGTGCAGACGTTAGAGTGACTACACTTTCTGGAGATTCCTTATTGTAATTATATAAAACATTATTACATTGGGGAAATAACCTGGTTTGTTGTTGTTGTTGCTTTGTAATAAGGATTGATTTATGGAAAAAGCTTCTGCCAGATGTTTTATAGCTCGCTGTTCTTTTATGGTATTAATGTTAAATAAAATCAACATTTTTAAAATCTGTATTGTGTTTCTAGCTCCTGTTTACTGCCTCCCATCTTACTGTTCTTTTGATTGTTTGCTGTTCTTTCTTCCATCTGTTTTTCTCCAGGCTTCCGCATGCCTCCTGCAAGGGGCCTGCTTGATTCAAAGCCTGGGGAAGACAAGGGGGTTGTTCCACTGACTTCAGTGGTCTTTGGATCAGGCCCTAAATTCCTCTTGAGTCTCGACTTCATTTTCTCTCTCTTCCAGACAATTTATTCATTCCATCCCTTATTCCTCTTTCTTGTGTTCTGTTCACTTTTTTTCCTATTTACTTTCTTCTTGCTCTCTGGTGGTTTGTTTCATTACCCCACCCCCAGCCTGCTTCTGTGCCTTCAGGGAAGACAGTTTAGTCTAGCGTTTAGCGCAGGGAACAAGAAATCAGGGCTCCTGGCTTGCCTTCCTGGCACTGCTGCCCATGAGCAACTCACTTAAATTTTCATTTCCCTTAAGTGAAAGATGCTGTATAGATGTAAATACTAAATCATTTGTCTCCCTTCCCTCACCCTATATTTCTGTAGCTCCTTATTTCCTCCACCTCTGCTCTTCTTTTGTTCTTTTTTACTGCCAGACACTATTTGAAATATGTAATTGAACAAGAAGTTAATGCAATATTTGTACCTGTCGTATTTTCACTGATGGGCTTTGAAGAGTGGTCAGTCACAGGGCACCAAATGGCAGTGTTAAATGGACTGATAAGTTTTAAACACAGCATTTGCTGAGCTGTTGTCAAAGCAGAGGCTTCTGTGACCTTCCTGGCTGGGCTCTTGTCAAGATACAGGCCGCTGCAAGTCATTACATCAGCACCTCTAGCTTGCTGAGATACTAAGGCACAGGTCTTTGTGAGCTCTCATCACCTCTGGCTTGCAGGCTATTATGAGGTCACTGGTTCATCATCTGTAGTTTGCTTCACTGATACCCCACAGAGACCTGTAGTGTCTCCACTAACTCGGCTCCTCTAACTGGCTACACTGATGTCTTGGTAGAGGTCTCTGAATTTGTCCTACTCAGCACATCTAGATTCCTGGTCTGGTGTCAAGGCAGAGGCCACTCTGAGGCTAGTGGATTATCACGTGTAGTTTACAGACCTTGTGTGAAGGCCTAGACTTGTTGCCTCAGTCTGAGCACCTCTGTAGGTAAGTAATTAATTACCTTCTACCCACCAACATTTCCCTTCAGCTTTAACTGGATACAGCATTCTTCCTCACTCCTAATTTGAACCTGTTGTGTAGTGTTTCTGTCTTCTGTTAAACAATTGCCATTTCCCACCTTATAGGTGCCGGCATTTCAGTAGTTCCTGTATATGTATTGTTTAAGTCCTGAGGTCCTTTGAGGGGAAAGGCCCTCATTGTCTGTTCAGAGTGTGTAAGTCACTTTACAATTATTTAGTAAACTGCTAGCACCATTCTTTGCCTTATGTTGACTTTTCAAAGTTTACTCATATCTTCATTCCCTCTCCTCTCATCCATTGGTTCTCAGATTGTTCCATGGAGTACTTCTAAGTAGTCTTAGCGAGCTGTTTCTTTCTCCAGGATGAAGCATTTGTTGGTCATCAAGAAGTGACAGTTCCTGTTTCTTGCTGTGCAGGTCACTTACATAGAGCTGTGCGAATAAAGGGTAATTTTAGTTGACTGACAGTTCTGAAAAACTGGAAAAAAAATCACTTTGGATCAACCTGAAAATGATTTTTTTCAAATGTTTTGGTAAACTGAGAAATTGAAAGAGAACTAATTTGAGGTTAAAGTAATGTTCTGTTTGACTCAAAACAAAACATTTTGTTTTGAATGTCAGTATTTTTAGTGATTTAAATTTTTTTAAATAAAATTGAAGCAAATTTCAGAACAGAGTTTTTAATAGAAAAATAAAAACAATTCATTTTGAAAATGAGTCAGCAAAATGTTTTAACCTTTTCTGATTTTTGTTCTGTTTTATTTCAACATAAACAATTTGGTGAAATGGATGTAAATTTGCAAAATGTTTGTATTTGCAAACCTGCATTTTTCACACGGCAGGGGAAGCATCAGGTTTCCAGAAGGCTTTTTTTTTTTTTGACCATCTAAACTTAGCAATAATAATAGGGAAGCCTTCTCTGTACCATGCGTTGCCTGTTTCATGCCGTTCTGTGAAAGGTGGGGCATACTCTTTTCAGTATCAATTCATTTTTTATCACATTTGACATCATCAACATTAGATGGATCGTTAACACGTACGAAGAGAAAACCAACCTGCCAGGTGACCCGAAGGGGTTAAAACAGTGCTGTCTACAAGCAGTGAGAGGTGGCAGTGTTTATTATCATCTAGACTTTGAATTTGAAGTCACCTGTAAAATCCATTGCTCTAATCATAAAGGGAAGGGATTAAAATGTTGTGTGTCTTGGATTGATCTAAATCAGTGGAATCCAAGTTCATGCTTTGGGTGGAGAGAAGGTGCTTTTGGGGGGGAAATATCAATGTATGAGGGTGAGACTGGTGAAGGAAATGATATTATAAGTGAGAGGGACCCTTCTGAGTGTGTTGGGGTTCCCCTCTGATCATGAGGCTGAAATGGCCAGTCTTCCTGGAAATGCCTATTTCCATTATCAATAATTCTTCTAAACAGAATAAAATTAATATTCGGTGCTGGGGGGTGGTGGTGTAACAGGGTGTACCGCCCCTTTAAGACAGACTTCTGGTCCAATGCATCCTTATTCCTGATGAGCCCTAATGCTGACTGTGCAAACCCTTCTGAGCCAAGATGGAAGCAGCAAAACTGAGAAAAATATTCTGAGAGGAGCTGAAAAAGCGGTCTGGGCAAGGGAGCAGAGAGAGTGTGTGAGACTAAGACCGGGGGCTTACTATGTTTTCAGGGTCCCAGGCCTAAGCTCCCAATAGAGGGTGGGGAAGAGCTCCCTTCCATCACCACAGCGATCAGGTGCAGACCTACCACTGGGTGTCTTGTTTGGAAATCCATTTCCCCCCCCCCCACACACTGGAACAAACACACGCGTTCAGAATGGGCTTGGACTCCTATAGTTAAAATGGCAGTAGCCCCCGAGTGAAACTGCAGCACTTTCACATTATGCTCCCAATGATACTGCTGAGGGAGCACTTGTTCATAGAAAACTTAATAAAATGTATTGTATGGGATAAGAACATCCAAAAATGTAACTGGGGAGACTCCAAGCTCATACAGTCATAGGAAGGGGCTAGGATTAACAAATTTGGAGCTTAACTGTACGGTGCATAGTCTGGCTCAAATGCTGTCATCCATATAAATAAGACTTAATTCTTCAGTATGGCTACATCTTAATCTCGCTGAGCTGGTGCCCCTTCCTATCCAGAGAAGTCTGAGCTTCCCTGTGAAACAGCTGGAAAACTCTACAATGAAAGGGATGGTGTGATTAAAAACCCATAACTTGAGAAAAAATGTAATATACCTGTCTGCAAAGGCTACAGTCAGCTCTCACTGAAGTCAACAGCAGAACTCCCATTGACTTCAATGGTGCCCTCAATCTCCTGTCTGGTGTAATTAAAATGAAGAGAAGGTTGTTATATGTCAAGAGGTAGTAGATGCAAGCATGGGAGCCAAATTAAAACCCTAACAAAGCAGACTTTAGCACAATTACAACAAAGTTAACCCCCTCCCTCCCCCATTAAGGGAACCATAGTGACAGGGCTATATAATGGAAAAGTGCTGTCTGTCTATTTTATTTAAGACATGCCTTAATCCTTATAAGTAGCACAGCTCCTGTAGAGAGGGGATGGTTATGTGGTTACGATACTGGACTGGGACTCAGGAGATTCGGGGTCAATTCCTGGCTTTACTACAGATTTTCTATGTGACCTTGGGCAGTCTTGCTAAGGATGTGTCTAGACTGTCATCACTGGGTGTGACTGGAGCTCAAGAGGACAAGCTATCTTTAATCTAGCTGGCTTCGGTCCCATAGGAGTGAAGCTGCAGCAGCACGAGCTTCATCTTAGGCTGAACAAACCCACCCAGAACCCTGAGTAATTACTGGTGTAGCAAATTTGTACTTCAACAGCTTCATTGTTCTGGGATCCAAGCTCGCTTGGCTATGGTGGCTTGAGCTGCAGTCACGCCGAGTGATTGCAGTCTAGACATATTGTACTTTCATGAAATAGGGATAATAATGCTTCCTTTGTCCCTTTAGATTGTAAACTCGAGGCCGGGGCTCTTTCTTAGCCTTTATATTTACAGCACCTAACACTATGGGGTCCTAGTTTCAGCTGGGTGCTACCCTAATATAAATAATAAACATAGCCTGTTTAAAGTCCTCTCCAATGTTTCATGTGGTTTCCAAAGCATATTCCTGACTACTGGAATATGCAGAATGTCAGCTGGTCATTCCTTGGGCATAGATTTTAGACTTTACTAACAAAAGAGCAAAGGAAAGCAAAACTGAATTTGATGCAATTTAAAAATATCACCTAGGACTTATTAGGCTCCATCTCCTCTCTTGAGAGGTCAGTAAAGGATGGTGAATGTTGTAGATATAACAGACCAGGATGTACTGTCGCACATACCATTTGTTCATGTCCAAAAATGGTACAAGTCTGCTCAGATGTATTTAGCATGCAATGAAAGGGGATGGAGATATAAATTGCCATTCTTCTCATGGCTAATCTGGTTACATGGTATTTTCAGCACTTCAGGGTGCAATAAAACATTTCATAAACTAAATTTCAACTGCTCTTCTGCGGTGAAACAATTGATCAGTAATGCTTCTATATAAAAACTGCCAATGTTTCGGTGGTTACAAAATAGCATTTTAAAGTGGCTTCATGTGACTATCTAACATACAAAATAAATGACAAAGTTACAGGGTCAAACTCCACCCTCATGTAGCTCCACTGGAGCACATTGAGTTGCTACCATTTAAATTAGGGTTGGAGTTGTCTCAAGAGGCCAGATTCTTAGCTGGTATAAATTGGCAAAGCTGCGTGGAAGTCAGTGAAGCTACACTGCCTTACACCAGCATCTGGCCCATAGGGTTTAATTCATGATGGTCAGCGTTCATCCAGTTTTATAAGGGACATAGGTGATCACACGGGTTACACAACAAATTGTAACTGCGGAGTAGAGAGAAAAGCATCTTGAGGACCTGTGTGGATTGCTACAAATCTTTCAGGGGTGGGAGATGGAGAAAATTGGTTATAACATGATTGCCCCAGGCAGGCCCACCCCTCCCCCCATGTTCAAGCATGGTTCCATTGGGTAGTGTAGCTGGAAACTCAGCTATGTCACAGAACAGGGCTAAAACCAACCTGATTAGCGCTATCCCTCACAAAAAAAACCCCCATAAAATACCTTGGGTCCCACTTACTTGACAAGTGCAAACATATGTGTCCCCCAATATGTTGAAGGAAACAATTCAATGTGATAGTGTAGGTGAGATCTTAACTATGTCTCCAAATACTATTGGGTCCTATTTTTTTTTTAAATGTTGTGTTCTGGGAGGTATTTGTTACTATTTTCCAAGGACCGTGTTTGTCTTTTACTCTCTTTATATGGTGAACTTGTCTAGATGAACGCTTAGTTTGTGGCAAACTATCATGTGAATCTATCCTACGCTAGCCCATTGCACACTAAGTGTCCATGGACCTTAGGACCATGCACTAAAAATCCCCTAGTGTATTTTAATCTACTTCTGTTTTAAAATGGGGTAGCTCAAAGTGTGCTACAGGGTACCTCCTCCTCCAGAAGCCCTTGAAAGGGCTTAGGTAGCTAGTTCCAGGAGAGGGTTCAGGGCTGTGAATTCTGAGTGGAGATCGATGTTGCCCTTCAGCCCAGACTTAGGTCCCTAACGACCTCTGTGGGGTGGTGCTTATGGCACTCCCCTCTCCTTGGCATTTCCTACTGGCTAGCTCAGGTGGCTCCCCGCTCAGTTTGCTGGCTTCTCTGGATCCCGTTCTTAGCTGCCTAACTGTCCCCAGTATTGTAGATTCCACTGGGTGACAAGGCACTTAGAAGTGAGGCATTGCAGTGCCTAAATCTCTGTGTGGAGCTAGCCCCAAGTCAGTATATCTCTGCTTAGGGTTTTACTGATCACAAAGTAAAATGGAAAAGCATGATTGTCATCTCACAATGAGTAAGCTGAGCAAAATACCTGGAAGCACAAATACTAACTTGCCAACTTATGTACACTTTGCAAAACTTTAGTTTTTTTTAAACTAAATACCATCACTGACCTCAATTTTCAGATGTGACAGTTGAAATCTGAATGAGCAGCTGGCTAAATGGTCCACATCACACCTCGATCTGACTCCTGCCATTTGGGAAACCTGTGCTGATTTGTCAGATCTTTCCAATTTCATCATCCCTCATGCCAGCCCTACTCATGAGGGACTCACCCTGTAAGAGCTGGAACCAGTCCAGCTCCTTCTAATGGGTTAACCATCAGGGTCTGCCTACAAAAAAGATGACCAGTAATAAATTAATAGGATGGGCTTACTTTGGACACGCTTCTACCAGGAAATGGGCAGTGAGCCAAATTTTTTAGAGGTGAAAGAATTGTCCCACATTTAAAATTTAGTTAATTATCCCTGTTGCTCTTTACAGCTTGTAATTTGGAGAGAAAGGTGGAAGCTTTTTAGTGTTCTGATGTCTTATCTGTCCATGTTTTTCTTTTAAAAACAAAATAAAAGTGAGTCCAGTGCTGCTTTTTTCTTCACCCTCCCCTCACCTAACCCCCACACCGCTGGGGTTCCATGTTCTGGGGCTCTTACATGGGCCTTCCACCACAGGCACCTTTAGCCCAGTTTCCAGTGGCTCCTAAAGACATTTCCCTGCCAACAAAACAGTTTTCATGGAAGGTTCTGAAGCTTGTACTATGAATCTAAACTGATTCAGTATACAGCTGGGCTGTTAAAATACCTATTGCATACTTAGGAGACCAATACAGCAGGATTCTTCTTTTAATGCTCTTTAAAAATGTCTATGAAATCTTTATCCAAGAAGCTGGAGTGATTCAGAATTAAGTGCCAATCTAGGGCTAAATTTTCAGAAATGACCCCTTTTTTACTGGTTCGGTTTTTGGGTGCCCAACTCGAAACATTTAAGGCCTGTTTTTCCCAAAGGGGCTGAGCACCAGGAGCTTCCATTGAGTGAAAGGCATTCAGCAGCTCTGCTAATCATGTCTGAAGCTGGGCATCCAAAAGTGGAGACACCCAAAGTCAGTGCCCATTTAAAAAAAATGTGGTATCCCTGCGGAATCCTTTTGTTTGTTTAGTTGTCAATAACAGCTGGAGATTAAAACATCAGCATGCCAGTCTTTTAACAAAGAAAAGTTTGTTTTATTCAGTATCATTCAAGTTTGCCTTCTGATATTTTTTAAATACTGTCAAAAAGTGTGTATTTTATTTTATTTTTTTAATAAAAAGGGAGAAAATGTGTTTCCCTAGCTGGAGACTTTGTATGTCTCATTTCAGCCCTGGCAAAGCATTGTTTGAGATATAAGCCCTGATAAACAGGTATTATACTGGAAATGCAGAGAAACCCTAATTTGTAGCTCCATACGGCCCTGCTTATAAGACATTCTTGTTTTCAAATATTTTAAAATGAACAGACATACATAATGGAGAGAGATACAGTCCTGAATCATAAGCAAAGTGTGGTTGGGCCTTGTTAGTGGGAAGGAGACCCCCGCAAGAAACAGCTAGATGCTGCACGAGTGCTGGTGATAGTCTTCTCTCTGATACACCACAGAATCAACCTGTCGCTAAGGGGCATCGTACTAGTGGAGGTACCTTCTGTTGAATGAGAAGTAAAACAGAAGTCAGAACCCTCTTATGGGCCCCATTCCTGCAATCAGACCCAGGCAGGCAGACCTTTGCACCCACAGAGACCCTCAGTAGAGTAAACAGAGCAAGTGTCTGTTTTCACAGATGCAATTGCAGGATCTAGGTCATGGTCATTATGAGCCATGGTTTAGTGGGGGAAATAAGGTATCAGAGGTCAGCACACAAGGGGTGTGTGTGAGTTATAAAAATTGGCATTTGGGCATACAAACAGGCATTTAGATATGTAAATGACTCCTGTTATAAACATGTGGGCTTAGCTATCATGGCACTTTTGGCAGGGGTAAGGGTGTTAGCCTGCTTGACCTAGCAAAATTACAACCTTTTACTCACCCAAGTAGTCCCTGCAATTATAATTTGAGATGTTTTTCTTGACTTCCTCTCTTAACACAGCAATAAGCCACTCCAGGGTGTGCATTATTAGGCCATTGATGCATGCCTCAGGTGCATTATAAGACATAAATAAGAAGGTTGATAAGTGAATCAGTAGCCTAATAGCAATAAACACACCCTGAAGTGGCTTATTGCTATTAGAGTATGACTCATTCATTGTGCATTTTCTGATTGTTTTATGGGGGTTTATGGATCTATAAAAACTTGTTCAGAGGAAAAATATTTAAGTATATTTATAAGCTAGAAAAAAATAAACTATATGAAATAGCTTGGTTGATTTATGGTTTTTTGGTTTTGTTAGTTTTTGTGTGTTTTTGTGAGAAAACAACTTATTCGGAATGGGGCAGGGACCATGGTCTGTCTTGTCTCTTGTGAGAAAGTGTTATCTAACCTCAGTCTGACTTCTGTGGAAATTCCATCTCCTGCACTAATGAGGCTCTCCATCTGGCAGACAGTGGATGGATCCAATGGAACACTTCTATCACAGAAGGCATGGTCACAGCAGGGGAGGGAATATTTTAGGTCACATGGGCCAATTCCATGGACAGAGAGACCTTTAACCAGAGTCTACATTCAGATGGTAAAAAAAGACAAATTTTTAACAGTGAATGTAACCATTGGAACAATTTACCAAGGGCTCTGGTGGATTCTCCATCACTGACCATTTTAAAATCAAGATTGGATGTTTTTCTAAAAGATCTGCTCTAGGAGTTACTTGGGGAAGTTCTACAGCCTTGTTATACAGGAGATTACACTAGTCCCCTTTGGCCTTGGAATCTAGGAATCTGGGGTGCCAGGACAGAAAGCAGAGCCAGCAGAATTATGTTTTCCTGGTGAACAGCAATGGTAAGCAGATGGACTTCTGTGTATCCACTGGAACTCTTTCAGGGCACATGGCCAGATTCCTAGATATTAGTTGCAGTAATCAGGTTTGGAGGTCACAAATGGATGGATCACTGTAGCCAGATCTGTGCCCCATAGGAAAGGGTGCAACCTTTCAGCCAGCTGCAGATTGAAGTAGGTGTCTCTTGCTGGCAGGACTATTTCAGCATCCAATAGTGTTGAGGAGCTCAAAAGGACCCTGGGGCTGTAGGAATATTCATAGAAACAATGAATTTCAAATTTGTAAATGTGAGTATTCACATTGAAAACCTCATTATGGCCCCAATTCAGGAACAGGATTAAGACCATTCCTATTAAGGAAGGCACTTGAGAATATCCTTAACTTTAAGCATAATTAATTTCCATGGGCCTTGAATGTGTGCTTAAGGGTAAACACATGCTTAAATGCTGTTCTGAAAGGGGATGCTTTCCTGAATTAGGGGCTTACAGGGTATGTCTACACTGCACAGTAAATCTAGGATCTGACTCAGGTTTTAGCCCAAGCTGCGCTTCCATCCACGCACAAATCAGTCTGACTTGGGTCAGCAAGCACTCAGGACCCAGGTTTTAGACCCTGCTGAATCCCACTGTGACTTGGGTCCAAGCCCTGTCATTCTGCAGTATGGATGCAGCTCAAGCCACAGACCCAAGTGGAAGGTCTGTGTAGTGCAGTATGGATGCATTAGCACAAGTTGTAAACCCAGATTTACAATGCAGCGTGGAAGCTCAAGCGTGGACTTGGGAACGCTGAGTCCCACAGACCCGGGTTTACAATGCAGTGTAGACATACCCTAAGAATTGTACTCTTCCAGTCAGTGAACAGAACAAAAACCATGTCCCCTGTTTGTCCACTCAAAGCTAACCAACACAAATTTCAAATATTCACCAATTGCTCATGAACAGTTTACAAACTAAGACTTTTATTTTCTGAAATTATTTGCCAAATAATTCAAGAAAATAGCACTTTGTAGAAATTCTTGAACAGGCAAAAAGGCAGAATTCTTTGAACAAATTATTTGTTACAAATTATTCACTTAGCTCTTTTTAACATGTGGTACATTTGATCTCTTAATATACAGCACTTTGAAATAAAGCCATTCCTCTATAGAAAATGGCTCTTTTTAATTAAGCAAAATGTGCTAGCATGTGCTTGTAAGGTCTCACTTTAAAGCCATTGAGGTTAAAGCTTTCAAGTCCTGCAGGTACAGTGCAGGGCTGCTTTGCTTCTGTTCCACATAAAGAACTTTAGCTGGGTTGGAGCTCAGCAAGTTAATGCTCTGGAGGCCTTTCTTCTCAGATCTTCTTTTGTTACTAAAGTCCTACCCCTGGTGTTGAGTGATGAATGTCTGGAAATGAACTGTGTGATGATTTAGCCCAGGAGGGGAGATGAAAAGAACTCAGAATGTTTCTTTTTGTCATGAAATATGGAAACATTTACTTGAATTATGAGTAACATATTAGTCTTACTCTCAATAGTGGCAGCTAGGAAGAGAGTTTATAATTCATGAGGGGAGTATAACTGATTTGTAGCTTTGGGAATAAGTCATGGAGATTTGAAGTTTATGAAACTATGCAGGTAATTAAAAAGAGTGGCTAAAATACCAAAAGAACAGGTTGGAGAGATGAGGTGGGTGAGATAATATCTTTTATTTGACCAACTTCTGCTGGTGAGAGACACGAGCCTTTGAGCTACACAGAGCTGCTTCTTCATTAGCACAATTCAGCTGAGAAGTAAGACAAATGTTTAAGGCCATTATTAAATAGGAGCTATTGGAATTAAATAGCCTAATTTATGATAAAATGGGACTGTGAACTTCTCAGACAGATAAATATTTGGCTAAATGTCAAGGTTCCGTTAACTGTGACACTGTGAATATCTTTCCCAGACCAGAGGAAGAGCTCTGTGTAAGCTCGAAAGTTTGTCTCTTTCACCAACAGAAGCTGGTCCAATAAAAGAGATTACCTCACTCACCTGGGTCTCTCTAAGCTTCCATAAGGCAATGTGTGCTGGTCAGGCAGCAGCAGGCAGCCGTTGGGATTTTTCATTGTTGTCTTTCAATGGGAGTTCAGCATCTAACTCCTTTAGGCTCCTTTGAAAATTGCACCCAACATCTACAACTCCTCCTGCATAGTGTCAAAATGGAGACTTTGGGGAAGAGGGAAGGAGTCTGAGATATCCACAGGAAGTACATATGCTCCCCTACACAGCCAACATAGGTTAGGTGAGAAACACCACCTTATTAAGTGTGTAGTGTTCTAGGCAACCACATATCTGCCTCAACACAATAGCTGTGAAAAAATCTGCACGAGTATGGCATCCATACTCACTGTGAGGTCTAACACAATAAGCTCTGTTCTGATCCAGGGATGTGCAATAACACAAAGTGACTGACTTTTAACTCCTTTGTAAGTTTTCCGACAAAAGTGGGATGTAGGGCTCCGAATTTTGTCTTCCAAATTACATAAAATGAGGATCTGGACCAATGGTTTACCAGACTCTCTATTAGGAGTATTTCTATAGTACCAGCATGGTGCATACTAAAGGGCCTGGTCCACAGCCCACTGAAATTAGTGGATTTTTTTCCCATTGATTTAATTGAATTTTGGATTAGGCCCTAATTTCTTTCTACAGGAGACTCAAGATGTCATTTCCTCAATGCTAGCAGTCTCTTGTAACCCAAGAGTCGTACAATCACTTCCATAGCTGGGTCTTTGGTGTAGAATCATAGAAATATAGGGCTGGAGGGGACTCATGAGGTCATCAGGCCCAGCCCCCTCACTGAGGCAGTTCTAGGTGTACCTAGAACATCCCTGACAGGTGTTAGCCTGTTTTAAAAAACCTCCAGTGATGGGTATTCCACAACCTCTCTTGGAAGCCTGTTCTAGCCCTTAATTATCTTTACGCATTAGGAAATTTTAACTATAATCTGTTGAATCATTACTAGGGATGGTAAGAAAACAAGAATTCCATTTTGTCAAGCATTTTGAGCTTTTAGCAGCTGTTTTCATTTTGCATCAAAACTTTTGAATTTTTTTCACAGAAATGAGAGACCTATCCCTCCTAAAATAGCCAGTATTCCAGTGGTTCGGGCACTCAGCTGGGAGGTGGGAGATCCAGGTTCACAAACTGTTCTCCGCCTGCCTGATTCAGGTCAGCAGCTTGTCTCTAAGGATATGCCTACCCTGCAGTTAGACACCCATGGCTGGCCTGTGCCAGCTGACTTGGATAAGGGGGCCAGGCTGGGGGGCTGTTTAATTGCAGTGTAGACATTCGGGCTTGGGCTGCAGACTGAGTTCTGGGACCCTCCCACCTCCTATGGTCCTAGAGCCTGGCCTCCAGCCCAAGCCCAGATGTCTACACTGCATTTAAACAGCCCCCCCTAGCCCAACCGCTGTGAGCCTGAGTCAGCTGGCAGGGGCCAGCTGCAGGTTTTTAATTGCAGTGTAGCTGTACTCTGAGTCTCCCACATGCCAGGTGAGTGTCTAATCACCCTGCTATAATGTCAGTCTCACACTGGCCCAATGAATATTTTATTATTTATTATAAAGTGGAACAGCTCCAACAGGAGCAACTGAGAAAGAAAGAGACCTACTTTATAACCTAGTGGTTAGGGCGCTTGTCCAGTTCAAGGCTCTGTACTGCCTGACCACGGGGCTATTGGCTGTTCTGGGGTGGGGCTCTCTTTCCTTGACCTGAAACAGTTTAGTCAAAACTGATGTTTCCATAAAATTTTTTTCTTTCAACAAATTGGCATTTTGTCAAACAATTCCAGACTAGTTTTAATTATTGGCCAAATTATCAGAGTAGGTCACTCTTTTTAGATGGGGATGGTATATCAAGTTATGTACTAGACTTTCATCTCTGGAGATTGAATGTAATTTGGGTTATACGGGAAAATGAATTTAGTCATTTCATCTTAGTCCCTAGTGGTCCTCTATTTACAGCATTAAGTCACTATGCTGTTAGAATTGACAGTGCCTGCACTACAACAGGCCATCTGAGGTGCAATGGCTGAATGGTAAGGAATCTGGCAAAATACTTGGTTCTAGCCAAAACTATCAGTGCCTCACTTTCCTGTTCATTAAATGCCCTGGAATTTAACCTTCTTTCTCCCAAACTGTGAAAATATTTTTTATTGTAAGATTATCATCAGGTGTATATAGAGCAGAAATGGATTGAAGAATTTAGAAACTTAATCATCACCTTCTAGAAAACCAAAGGCCAAAGATCAAATCTTTCCAAACACTTCTGAGACAATTTAAGGTACAGTATTTTCAAGAAAAACAGTGTTAATTAGCAAACAGTAAAATTTATTAAAATTTGGGAATATGTATGGCCAAGTATATGATTACAAAGTGTGCTGAACATTCAGGACCCTGCTGTCACTGTTATTAATCAGGCAGGATACATATAAAAATGGAAACAAAGGATGAATATAGACAAACAACATAGGAATGCAGGGGCAAGATTAGAAAGGCAAAGGCACAAAAATGAGCTCAAACTAGCTATGGGAATAAAGGGAAACAAGAAGACTTTTTATCAATATGTTAGAAGCAAGAGGAAGACCAAGGACAGGGTAGGCCCACTGCTCAGTGAGGAGGGAAAAACAGTAACAGGAAACTTGGAAATGGCAGAGATGCTCAATGACTTCTTTGTTTCGGTCTTCACCGAGAAGTCTGAAGGAATGCCTAACATAGTGAATGCTAATGGGAAGGGGGTAGGTTTGGAAGATAAAATAAAAAAAAGAACAAGTTAAAAATCACTTAGAAAAGTTAGGTTTCAGAGTAGCAGCCGTGTTAGTCTGTATCCGCAAAAAAAAAACAGGAGTACTTGTGGCACCTTAAAGACTAAATTTGTTAGTCTTTAAGGTGCCACAAGTACTCCTGTTTTTTTTTTAGAAAAGTTAGATGCCTGCAAGTCACCAGGGCCTGATGAAATGCATCCTAGAATACTCAAGGAGCTAATAGAGGAGGAATCTGAGCCTCTAGCTATTATCTTTGGAAAATCATGGGAGACAGGAGAAATTCCAGAAGACTGGAAAAGAGCAAATATAGTGCCCATCTATAAAAAGGGAAATAAAAACAACCCAGGAAACTACAGACCAGTTACTTTGACTTCTGTGCCAGGGAAGATAATGGAGCAAGTAATTAAGGAAATCATCTGCAAACACTTGGAAGGTGGTAAGGTGATAGGAAATAGCCAGCATGGATTTGTAAAGAACAAATCATGTCAAACCAATCTGATAGCTTTCTTTGATAGGATAACGAGTCTTGGGGATAAGGGAGAAGTGGTGGATGTGGTATACCTAGACTTTAGTAAGGCATTTGATATGGTCTCAAATGATATTCTTATCAATAAACTAGGCAAATACAACTTTAGATGGGGCTACTATAAGGTGGATGTATAACTGGCTGGATAACCGTACTCAGAGAGTAGTTATTAATGGTTCCCAATCCTGCTGGAAAGGTATAACAAGTGGGGTTCCGCAGGGGTCTGTTTTGGGACAGGCTCTGTTCAATATCTTCATCAACAACTTCGATATTGGCATAGAAAGTACGCTTATTAAGTTTGCAGATGATACCAAACTGGGAGGGATTGCAACTGCTTTAGAGGATAGGGTCATAATTCAAAATGATCTGGACAAGTTGGAGAAATGGTCTGAGATAAACAGGATGAAGTTTAATAAAGACAAATGCGAAGTGCTCCACTTAGGAAGGAACAATCAGTTTCACACATACAGAATGGGAAGAGACTGTCTAGGAAAGAGTATGGCAGAAAGGGATCTAGGGGTTATAGTGGACCACAAGCTAAATATGAGTCAGCAGTGTGATGCTGTTGCAAAAAAAGCAAACATGATTCTGGGATGTGTTAATGGGTGTGTTGTGAGCAAGACACGAGAAGTCATTCTTCCGCTCTACTCTGCGCTGGTTAGGCCTCAACTGGAGTATTGTGTCCTGTTCTGGGTACTGCATTTCAAGAAAGATGTGGAGACATTGGAGAGGGTCCAGAGAAGAGCAACAAGAACGATTAAAGGTCTGGAGAACATGACCTATGAAGGAAGGCTGAAATAATTAGGTTTGTTTAGTTTGGAAAAGAGAAGACTGAGAGGGGACATGATAGCAATTTCCAGGTATCTAAAAAGGTGACATAAGGAGGAGGGAGAAAACTTGTTCATCTTAGCCTCTAAGGATAGAACAAGAAGCAATGGGCTTAAACTGCAGCAAGGGAGGTTTAGGTTGGACATTAGGAAAAAGTTCCTAACCGTCAAGGTGGTTAAACACTGGAATAAACTGCCTAGGGAGGTTGTGGAATCTCCATCTCTGGAGCTATTTAAGAGTAGGTTAGATAAATGTCTATCAGGGATGGTCTAGACAGTATTTGGTCCTGCCATGAGGGCAGGGGACTGGACTCAATGACCTCGCGAGGTCCTTCCAGCCCTAGAATCTATGAATTATTCAGAATGATACAATTCTGTATCTAGAGATTAACTAACTCCATACTTCCCTGACCTGTGATTTGAAAGCTGCATACACAAAACTAAATTAGATGATTGGAACAAAGCTGCCAGAGTACAGAGACAGGTAATTTTCATGCTATCCAATTCCCAGTACCTGGTAGGACATTAGCCCTGAAGGTCTTCATGTGGAAGTCAATTGAGAAAAAGTGTCAGGAATTCTGACAGTTTCAAAGCTGGCCACCCGCTCTATGGAGGACCTCTGTAAAGATGAAAAAGCAAAAAATCTACACATCACTGCTTTGATTAATCCAGACCATTATCTGGAACCTCTGAGAGATGCAGTCTGTATCTACAAAGAATATAGCAGGTAAAGTTATTTGACTGGAGCATGAACAAAAGTCTAAACAATAATGAAACAAAGGGCCAGATCCTCATTTGTGTAAACTGGTGCAGCTCCATTGACTTTAGTCTATTAATGCCAGCTGGGTTGCTGTCCCAAAGAGAGTGGTAAAATGTAACACCCATTTACATGAGCTAAGAATCTGGAATGTAACTCCATTTGCAGTCAATGGAGCTTGCCAATTCACACCAGTTGAAGATCTGGCCTCCTATATTTTGCCAAGGTTCAGGATAGTACCAGTTAACTAAATCCATTGAACAAAGTGAATACTCTGCTTGAGTTATTTTTTGTGATATTTTGGCACGTGTCTCATCAGAGTAATCCAATCTGTAATATGGACATGTGATTGGACAAGAACAAACGGATATAAATTGTCAGTCAGGAAATTTAGGCTTGAAATTAGACGAAGGTTTCTAACCATCAGAGGAGTGCAATTCTGGAACAGCCTACCGAGGGAAACAGTGGGGGCGAAGGACCTCCATGACTTTAAGATTAAGCTGGATAAGTTTATGGAGGGGATGGTATGATAGGATAACGGGTTTAGTCAATAGGTCAATAACGTGCCACACTGGTAATTAGTACAAAGGGTCAATGTTGGGATATTGTTAGCCTTTTCCAGAGGGTCTGGCTGGAGAGTCTTGCCCGCATGCTCGGGGTTCAGCTGATCGCCATATTTGGGGTCGGGAAGGAATTTTCCTCCAGGGTAGATTGGCAGTGGCCCTGGAGGTTTTTCGCCTTCCTCCGAAGCATGGGGCAGGGGTCGCTTGCTGGTGGATTATCTGCTACTTGAAGTCTTTAAATCATGATTTGGAGCATTCAACAGCAGAGTCAAGGGAGAGAATTAGTTCAGGAGTGGGTGGATTGGCTTATGTGGCCTGCATCTTGCAGGAGGTCAGACTAGATGATCATAATGGTCCCTTCTGATCTTGAATTCTATGATTCTATGAAGTTACTTCCAGAAAACTTGACAGAGTAATTGTGGTCACCCACAGAACTATTAAACAGTGTAGTTAATGTTCTTGCTTCTCATTATGGTTTTTCTTGTTTTGCTTACCGTAATTTAATGGTTATTGTCTATAGCACTGTAAGTCTTGTTGAAAGGATTGGTGTGCCGATGGTATGACTAAATATGACAACTTCTAGGTCATCGTGATGTGCCACAACAGGCTGGTTCCCAAAGGGACTCTGACAGCAATCAGGTTGATTCTTGATGATATACTGATGTCATCACTAAACCTCTGTAATCTATGGACTGTACTATTGATGTCTGTGTCTGTAATTATTATTAATTATTTGCATTACGTTAGTGCCTAGAAGTTCCAACCAAAATGGGGGGCTCATTGCGCTAGGCTCTATACATACACAGAATGAGAGAGTCCCTGTCATGCAACTTTTACAGTCTACACAGTCAAGACAAACAAAGGGTAGAATAGCAATACTTCCCTCACCCCCGTTTTACAGATGGGGAACTGAGGCACAGCGAGATTAAGTGACTTGCCCAAGGAAGTCCATGGCAGAGCTGGGAACTGAAACTAGGTCTCTTGATCCCAGTTCAGATCATCCTTTCTCTCTAGCCTATGTGAGCATATAGTGAAATTATTCATTCTCACAGCCATCAGTTACAGATTCCTGACTGATCTGGAGCTTGAATACTATTTGCAATGAACTCAATGGCAAAACTCCCATGGATAACAATGGGAATAGGCTCAGGCTTTTAGGCATCACATTGAACTATCAGTTATTACATACAGTTATCACATCTTTATAGAAATACACAATTTATTCTTCTGCATGTATAGCACCTCTCATGCTGAAGGATCCCCAAATGCTTTACAGTTTTTAAAAAGGGCCTGATTCTGTTCTGATTGAAGTGACCAGGAGTTTTGCAATTATTTAACAGTGCACAGCAACATTACACAGTGTTTTAAGACAGCTGGTGAAGACGTGCACTATTGAAAGTGCAAAGGGGACAGGATGTAACTATACAAGTTAGAACTTGGCAAGGAGATCAGAATTAGCACCTCTCTTATGAAAAGTACCATTGGGTCTTTCATGGTGCTAAATTATCAGAACCTTGATGTTACATCTCACCAGCAAGATGGCAGTAGAGTGACCCTTAATGTAATGCTGGGGCATTGGTTCATTATAAACTCAGAGGAAAGTGCTACAGACTAGATCACCAAAACCACTTCCTGTAGCACCTAGAAGTTCCCATTCAAGTACAGACTCAATTTTAACCCAGTTTAGTTAGAGACCCAACAGATCACAGGTAACATAGCAACAGCTATAAATATTACTAATAAAATCAAGCAGATGTTAAGGTTCAAATACAGTCTTTGGACATGTGTACACAGCTCCTTTGGACTTGGCATTTCAGGGTAGAACTGGATGCAATTCACTAATATTTCTGCTTGTTGGAGGAAACCTTTTCTAATTCTGGAGGTTGAGAAAATGCCATTTTACCTTCAGTACTTGGATGTTTTCCATTAGCATTTCATGCTGGACACTGTCATTGTTTATATATGAAGTGCCTTGAGAATAATCTGACATAAAAGTGAAATCCTTTTTCCAACTTCTAAATGTGTCTGGAAGAAAGGCTATTTTGGAGCACAGTGATATGTAGTGTACTAATGATATTACTTTTTATTTTTCAGCTTGGAGCAAGGAACAGTTTTCTTACACAAGATTGGGTAGTTAAGCCACTGTAAACAGAATCTGTGATGAATAGCTGGGGGGATATTGTTTGCATGTTTGTTTGGTACATGTGGAAGAAAAAATGTTGTTTTAATCTTACGTCAAAACACACTTTCCCCTGTGTACACAGAGGGATAATTAGCTAATCCACCCATTACCAGTATCTACTTTGCTACCCATCCAAACACTATACTGCATTGTGGATATTTCTTTTGCAATAACAATCAAAAAATGATCTACTCAAGTCTCATGAGATGGACTGTAACGTTTAGTGCTGCATGCAAACTTTGGAATATGTGGATTAGAAAACTGAACTGCACTGAGTACAGTCCTTTGAATTATTTGTTTCATGAAAAACAAACCCCCAAACAGCTGTGTTTGCACTAAGGAACCCTCTTTACCCATCTGCTCAGAGGGAGGCATTGTACTGTCCATCTGTCAATCATCTTAACTTTCCCCTTGCTTCTTCCTCCTTGGTAATGATAAAAGTTCTATTACTGGAAAAAATAGACAGGCATTCATTGTCTTTACTCAGAATTACTGCCCTATATTTCAGATACCACATACTTCCAGTTTTAAAAAGTCATAGGAACCCATCTCAGTGAAACAGAAAATAATTTTTAAATAAAGAAAAGCTGGAGGAGGGAAAAACACACACTACCTGTGCTACAAAATGCTTTAAACTTTATTACTAAAATGACTAACTTGTATGTAGAGAGAGAATGTTGCACAGTAATTGCAGATGTTATAATTCTAAATCATTGTATACAATTAGATGCATTGTTACATAGTTTGCCTATTTACTAAACCTAAACTAGTGTCCTAGAGTATGTATGATCAGAAAAACTGAGATGTAGTAATAATAATAATAATCAGCATTTATATGGTGCTTTCTATCTTCATAGCAATGTACAGACATCTGTTTGACCTAGATGGGCGAGTACATCAGTTATACGTAGTATTTGTGATGGTTCAGTATAACTATTTCTAATAGATGTGTTATCATTTATCAAAGTTTAGAATTAATACAGTGGTTCTGCAACTTTTTAATTGCCATTACCGGCACTCAAATCCTTTCACTGCCTGTTCTCAGAAGACCTTAGTTTGCAGCCATCAGAACAGCTTGCATTGACTGGGGATGGTACATGTGCCACAGTCTGACAACCAGTGAGATACTTTTTATGAAGATTTGAAACCTTACGAATTTCTCTGGCTCATTAAAATCAAACAGGATGGGAAGGACACAGATCTGACAGCAGATTGGTATACAGACTCTTATAACAGTTATTGATACCATAAAATCTATCGCCAAAATGTGACTCTAAATTTCAAGTAGGAGCTGTTTAGAGCTCTTCATGTGATTTTAATTTAATCTCACTAACCAAGCACAAAAACAAATCTGAGATTTCTCCTCCACAGTACTGCTAAGGTGTCCCATTTTTGGCTAATCATTTGGAGTCAACCCACATAACTTAAGTCTATTGCCTCTGTTATTTTTTTTCTCTGAGTTAATGTTTCTGGATACATTTTAAAGGAGATTTTACAGATGTGTATGGATAGTACTCATCAGTAATGTACTGTAAACTAGGCATGCACATCAAATTGCACAATACATCACTGCTATTACTAAGCCATGATAAAATGACTACTTCTGTGATAAATGTGTTCTAGTCCTTTCATACATTACTTGAATAAATGATAAAAGCTGCAGTTAAATTTTAATAGGGTATGTTTACAAAGGCATTTTCCATGAATGCCAAAATATACAATCTGTAGTCTGTATTTTTATATACCCCAAGGTGGAATCTAGGTTATTTTTTATGGTAAACATATGGAAACTTGTTTTACTTGATAGTTTTTTTCCAAATAAAGTTTTTCATTAAGGCTTTTTTTAGTTGATCTATTCATGCTGTTGCAAGAATTGGAAGTGATGGATGTATTGTGACTAAATTTCTCCACTCTTTTTATAAAGGATAAAGGACTGGAATGTGTTCATGGCTTTACTTTGGTAAAAACAACCACCATGAACCCCCCCCCCCCCCAAATACCCCTCCCCATCCCCCACCTCCACACAAATCTGGACATGTGGCTAACAATTTGAATAGGATATTGGATTCTTGATGAAAAACTATTAACACCTGTTGGGAATCTGTGTCTTTATTCCCAAAGCCAAATCTTTATAATTTCTAAGATCATCATAACCAGGAGATGTTACCTTTGGTGTGGCTATTAGTGTGTTCATTTTAAATTTGCCGTACTGTTAGCAATTGTTGAAACTTGTTCTGCAACATTAGGGCTTGATCTTGCAAGCCCTTACCCATGTGAGGCCTTATTCACGTGAGTAGCCCCATTGAAGTCAATCAGTGAGGATTTGCAGGATTGTGTCCTCAAATAGTAAATGAAAACATTTAATGAATAGCAACAGACTCTTTTGAAACCTCTGCTGGATCACAATCCAGAAGCTGGATCAGAACTTTTAACTTCAACAAAAATTTCTGAAATAAAAACAAAACACAGCCCCTAATCTATGTAACAAAATATGCTCAGGTATTATTTACAAAGATTGTCATTCAAAATAACATTCTGGAATGTTAGTATATTTGTGGATTTTTTTAACGTAGTTAATGCACCAAATTCTGCTCACTTTCATTGGTGTAAATCTGGACTAACTCTACTGACTTTAGAATTTGGCCTAAGATGTATAAAAATGTTATCAAACATGGCCGATCCTATTCTACAGTGATGGAACAAGAGATTTGCAGCTATTACTCCTGTTAATGTGAATTGCTTTTGAGTCAGTTTCTGCCTCTTCCGTTATGAGGTACCTTAGGATCCAAAACCCACTGGAGTCAATGGAAAGCCTTCAATAGGCTTTGGCTGAAACTGTAAATCCACGAACAGGCCCTTACTCCCAGATTCACAAAGGTATTCGAGTTTCAAATAGGAAATCAATGGGAGTTAGGTTCCTAAGTACCTTTGTAATCTGAGTCTCAATGTAGGGATGGGAAAACTTGTTTTGCTAAATTTAGGCTACATCTGCACTACAAAGCTAGGGGTGTGATTCCCCTGCTCATGCACACATAGACACGCTAGTGTTCATCTAGCTAACACGAGTACAAATAGCAGTGTAGCCATAGTAGCATGAGTAACGGCTACTTGCGCTACATTGATGACATCTTCATCATCTGGACTCATGGAAAAGAAGCCCTCGAGGAATTCCACCGAGATTTTAACAATTTCCATCCCACCATCAACCTCAGCCTAGACCAATCCACACAAGCGGTCCATTTCCTAGACACTACTGTGCTAATAAACGATGGTCACATAAATACCACCCTATACCGGAAACCCACTGACCGCTATACTTACTTACATGCCTCCAGCTTCCATCCCGGACACACCACACGATCCATTGTCTACAGCCAAGCTCTAAGATACAACCGTATTTGCTCCAATCCCTCAGACAGAGATAAACACCTACAAGATCTCTATCAAGCATTCTTAAACCTACAATACCCACCTGCTGAAGTGAAAAAACAGATTGACAGAGCCAGAAGAGTACCCAGAAGCCACCTACTACAGGACAGGCCTAAAAAAGAAAATAACAGAACACCACTAGCCATCACCTACAGCCCCCAACTAAAACCTCTCCAGCGCATCATCAAAGATTTACAACCTATCCTTAAAGATGATCCCTCACTCTCACAGATCTTGGGAGACAGGCCAGTCCTTGCTTATAGACAGCCTCCCAACCTGAAGCAAATACTCACCAGCAACCGCACACCATACAACATAAACACTAACCCAGGAACCTATCCTTGCAATAAAGCCCGATGCCAGCTCTGTCCACATATCCATTCAAGTGACACCATCACAGGACCTAATCACATCAGACAGACCATCAGGGGCTCGTACACCTGCACATCTACCAACGTGATATATGCCATCATGTGCCAGCAATGCCCCTCTGCCATGTACATTGGCCAAACCGGACAGTCTCTACGCAAAAGAATAAATGGACACAAATCTGACATCAGGAATCATAACATTCAAAAACCAGTGGGAGAACACTTCAACCTCTCTAACCACTCAGTGACAGACTTGAAGGTGGCAATTTTGCAACAAAAAAACTTCAAAAACAGACTCCAAAGAGAGACTGCTGAACTTGAATTAATATGCAAACTAGATACCATTAACTGTGGTCTAAATAAAGACTGGGAATGGTTGGGTCATTACACCAATTGAATCTATTTCCCTATGTTAAGTTCTCCTCACACCTTCTATGGGCCATCTTAATTATCACTTCAAAAAGTTTTTTTCCTCCTGCTAATGATAGCTCATCTCAATTGATTAGACTCTGCCTGTTGGTATGCATACTTCCACCTTTTCATGTTCTCTGTATGTATAAATATCTCCTGTCTGTGTGTTCCATTCTATGCATCCGAAGAAGTGAGCTTTAGCTCACGAAAGCTCATGCTACAATAAATTTGTTAGTCTTTAAGGTGCCACAAGTACTCCTGTTTTTTTTGCGGATACAGACTAACACGGCTGCTACTCTGAAACCTGTCATTATGCAAGGCACTGCATTTAGCCGTATGGAGTGGAAATCCATCAACTTCATGAAAAAACTCGTACAGATACAGACTGACATCATCTTCCTTTCCAAATGCAAACAGATGGACATCATACCAAAAGGACTAAAGGTAAAAAATCCATTACAATCTACATACCACACAGACTATGCTGACAGATTGTGCCACACACTCTCAAAGAAACTGCGAAACCACCTGATCAACATCCTATACAGCAAACAGGGGAAGATTAAGACTGAACTCTCTAAACTAGATATTCTGATGAAAAACCAACCTTCTACACAAACTTCCTCATGGACAAACTTTACAAAAACTAGACAAGCCATTTACAACAAAAACTTTGCTTCTCTACAAAAGAAAAAGGACACTAAACTGTCTAAACTGCTACATGGCACAAGGAGCCACAACAATAGCTCCCTTAACCCACCCAACAATATTGTTAATCTTTCCAGCTATTCTCTTAGCCCAGCAGAAGAATCTATCCTATCTCGGGGACTCTCCTTTTGTCCTTCCAGATCCACGAATATGATACAGTTTTGCGGTGACCTAGAATCCTACTTTCGCCGTCTCCGACTCAAAGAATACTTCCAACACACCTCTGAACTACATACTAACCCACAGAATCCTTCCTACCACCGCTATAATAAAAAGGATTCTGCATGGACTCCTCCAGAGGGTCGGAACAACAGACTAGACTTCTACATAGATTGCTTCCGTCACCGTGCACGGGCTGAAATTGTGGAAAAGCAACATCACTTGCCCCATAACCTAAGCCGTGCTGAACACAATGCCATCAACAGCCTCAAGAACAACTCTGACATCATAATCAAACAGGCTGACAAAGGAGGTGCTGTCGTCATCATGAATAGGTCGGAATATGAACAAGAGGCTGCCAGACAACTCTCTAACTCCACATTCTACAAGCCATTACCCTCTGATCCCACTGATGATTACCAAAAGAAACTACACCATCTGCTCAAAAAACTCCCTGAGAAAGCACAGGAACAGATCTATACAGACACATGCCTGGAACCCCGACCAGGTGTATTCTATTTGCTACCCAAGATCCATAAACCTGGAAATCCTGGACGCCCCATCATCTCAAGCATTGGTACTTTAACAGCAGGATTGTCTGGCTATGTGGACTCTCTCCTCAGGCCCTATGCTACCAGCACTCCCAGCTATCTTCGAGACACCACTGACTTCCTGAGGAAACTACAATCCATCAATGATCTTCCAGAAAACACCATTCTGGCCACTATGGATGTGGAAGCCCTCTACACTAACATTCCACACGAAGATGGACTACAAGCCATCAGGAACAGTATCCCCGATAATATCACGGCTAACCTGGTGGCTGAACTTTGTGACTTTGTCCTCACCCACAACTATTTCACATTTGGGGACAATATATATCTTCAAGTCAGTGGCACTGTTATGGGTACCCGCATGGCCCCTCAGTATGCCAACATCTTTATGGCTGACTTAGAACAACGCTTCCTTAACTCTCGTTCCCTAACACCCCTACTCTACTTGCGCTACATTGATGACATCTTCATCATCTGGACTCATGGAAAAGAAGCCCTCGAGGAATTCCACCGAGATTTTAACAATTTCCATCCCACCATCAACCTCAGCCTAGACCAATCCACACAAGCGGTCCATTTCCTAGACACTACTGTGCTAATAAACGATGGTCACATAAATACCACCCTATACCGGAAACCCACTGACCGCTATACTTACTTACATGCCTCCAGCTTCCATCCCGGACACACCACACGATCCATTGTCTACAGCCAAGCTCTAAGATACAACCGTATTTGCTCCAATCCCTCAGACAGAGATAAACACCTACAAGATCTCTATCAAGCATTCTTAAACCTACAATACCCACCTGCTGAAGTGAAAAAACAGATTGACAGAGCCAGAAGAGTACCCAGAAGCCACCTACTACAGGACAGGCCTAAAAAAGAAAATAACAGAACACCACTAGCCATCACCTACAGCCCCCAACTAAAACCTCTCCAGCGCATCATCAAAGATTTACAACCTATCCTTAAAGATGATCCCTCACTCTCACAGATCTTGGGAGACAGGCCAGTCCTTGCTTATAGACAGCCTCCCAACCTGAAGCAAATACTCACCAGCAACCGCACACCATACAACATAAACACTAACCCAGGAACCTATCCTTGCAATAAAGCCCGATGCCAGCTCTGTCCACATATCCATTCAAGTGACACCATCACAGGACCTAATCACATCAGACAGACCATCAGGGGCTCGTACACCTGCACATCTACCAACGTGATATATGCCATCATGTGCCAGCAATGCCCCTCTGCCATGTACATTGGCCAAACCGGACAGTCTCTACGCAAAAGAATAAATGGACACAAATCTGACATCAGGAATCATAACATTCAAAAACCAGTGGGAGAACACTTCAACCTCTCTAACCACTCAGTGACAGACTTGAAGGTGGCAATTTTGCAACAAAAAAACTTCAAAAACAGACTCCAAAGAGAGACTGCTGAACTTGAATTAATATGCAAACTAGATACCATTAACTGTGGTCTAAATAAAGACTGGGAATGGTTGGGTCATTACACCAATTGAATCTATTTCCCTATGTTAAGTTCTCCTCACACCTTCTATGGGCCATCTTAATTATCACTTCAAAAAGTTTTTTTTCCTCCTGCTAATGATAGCTCATCTCAATTGATTAGACTCTGCCTGTTGGTATGCATACTTCCACCTTTTCATGTTCTCTGTATGTATAAATATCTCCTGTCTGTGTGTTCCATTCTATGCATCCGAAGAAGTGAGCTTTAGCTCATGAAAGCTCATGCTACAATAAATTTGTTAGTCTTTAAGGTGCCACAAGTACTCCTGTTTTTTTTGCGGATACAGACTAACACGGCTGCTACTCTGAAACCTGGCAACACATGGTTGAGCCCTGCTGAGCACAAACCCTCCTGTAACCAGTGGGTACATACTTGGCACAGCTCAGCCATGCATCTGCTGCCGCTACCAGAGCTATGCTGCTGTTTGTTCTCGCGCAAACGCGATGAGCCTTACAAGCTGCTCTGCAGGTTCTAGATTTCAAACAGAACTTGAAACAGAACTTTGGGTTTCAGCTGCCTTTGCCTCTGTCAGCAATACTCTATGTATGTATTATTTTAATTCCTGCATAGGTGATGAAGCTGGGGGGGGAGGGGAATTATTTCAAACACAAAGCACGTATTTTGGTGTATCTAGCAAATATGTTTTAATTCAATTTCCCTTGGGGGAAAAATAGTAACAAGGATAAAATGTTTTATAAAATTATCAAATGTTCTGCAAACTTTTTAAAAACAGGCCAGCTAAGGACAGCTGGTCAAAGCAGCTTTGAAGCTACTTTTATTTACATCTGGGAACAGACTTGCCCCCAAATGGCCCCAGGATGAGGGGAGCATAAAGAAGTTTTATAGCCATCTTTCCCCAGGCTGAACAAAGCTCGGATGTGCCAGCATATTGGGGTGTATTAAACTAAAAGTGAAAATTCAAGAGAACATAGGTTTGGGTGATGGACTGATGAAGATGGGGAAATCAGGGCAAGAATGTGAAAGAAGAAAAAGATATTAGATTATTCATAGTATTTATATAGTGTGTGTTTATATTTGTATTTTTTTCAAGTGTATCAAGGGGACTTTCAAAGTAATTGCAATTAAATTTGTGAATAATCCTTCTTGGTAAACATGTGAATAATCCAACATGGATGACATCATCGTAACTCTGAGCTGCCACCTTTAGTGAAGATGACACCACCTTTGAATGGGATTATTCATTCATATAGTGCAACTCCCACTGATTATCCCTTAATTAGGAAATGTATACACCTGAAAAAGACAGGGTAAGTTATCAATAGCAGGATGTGGCCTTTAACGTTAGTAAACTGAGTAAGTTTTATGTAGACAGTCCAGTATATTGGATATTTTGCAGACATGGTTTCTAGAACATAGCACCATGTGCTGTACATCCTTTACCCAGAAGTTCATAGGTAATATTGAATGGCTCTGTTCAGAAGTGAATATGGGAATGTAACTGTGTGATGATGCCACAATTCACCTCAGTGTATGAAAAATGAATAACAATGTGACCTTCATTTTGCTGGGCACTACTTAATTGTAGACACACAGCTGTGCATTGTAGGGTTATAGCTATGTCCGTGACGAGAATGATCTTGGAAAGGTGCCGTGCTCAGCACAGAAATAAAGCTACACAGTGTCAAAAAGTGGCCACGGATGGGGGCCATATTTATGTTGCAGTAGCACGTGAGAGCCCCAGGCATGGGACAGGCACTGTGCAAACACAGAACAAAAAGTCAAACCTTGTCCCACAGAGTTTACAGTTTAAGTTCTGTAATATCATATGAAAAATGTTCACTCATAGTGGCTGTTCCATCTCTGCAGTATAGGAGTCCAGGAAACCAGTGCTAACTCTGTTAAATAATTCTATATTTCAGTTTCTGAGTTTACAGAAGGGTCTTTTGAATTTTTTAAGGTTGCTGCAGTGGAGATAAAATTATGAAAGCCATCACAGTGTGTGTATATATTGTAGCTTTAAAATAAAATTAACATCAGGTTCTACTAGCCTGTAATAAAAGCCCTACAAGAGAAACGCCTTTAAACAGCTTGGATCAGGTCCTCTGCTGGTGTAAATCAGCACAGCTCTGTTGAAGTCATAATCTCTGTGCACTGATGATTACATTTTCAAACACCCAAAGCCACCAGCTGGCTGCTCCCCAATTCCTTACATTTATGATGTGATTATATTGTTGTAGAGGGCCAGGAAGGAGGTCTGTGCTAGAAGCCTCGTCCACTGAAGTCAATAAGAGTCTTTTCATTGACTTCACTGAGCTTTGGCTCAGGCCCTTAGTAATTCCCAAAAGCCAGAGAGAGACTGTATTTCATTGTTACCTGTTTAACCCACTGGCAAGTGTATATTACATCTCCCCCACTGTGCCTGATCCACAGAGGATGTGTCTTTTACAGCCCCAGTTAAAGAGTTTTAGCTCAGATTGTAGCTGCTCATGCTTTTAGTTCTGGAGGGCCTTAGAATGGCAGCCATCACATAAACTCTCATGATTTTATTGCAAGTCTCTCAATATTTGACACTTTTCCATAAGTCCTCAGCTCCTGGAGTCTGCTGATCAGAAAGAAAAAAGAAAGCTGAGATTCTCATGTAAAGTAAATTTCAAGCCTTTGTGGTTGTAGGGGAAAAATTTGCAAATGCAAATCTCAAAGGCTCAGAAACCAGAAGGCAAATAAAACATTTATTATTTTTAAAACCTCATAATTTTAAAGTCAGTCTTGTGATTCTGGGGAGCTCGTGTCATGGTTTGAATGCTTGCAGTTGGCGGCATTCATATTGTCTACAATAATAGTAAGGTTGACTGCTGTAGTAGATCCTTTCCAGGGCCGGCTCTGGCTTTTTTGCCGCCCCAAGCAAAAAAAAAAAAGGGGGGGGAGGGGGCGGCTGGAGCAGCAAAGCAGGGAACAAAACAAAAACAAAACAAAAAAAAAACTTCAGGGCTGGAGCGGCAAAGCGGGGGGGTCAGGGGGAGAAACAAGGCACAGCCGGCAAAGCGGGGGAAAAAACATAACAAAAACCCTACAGGGCGGCTGGAGCCAGGGGGACTCCCTGTGCTGCAGAGTGCGTGCCCAGTCTAGTTGGGGGGAGCAGAGGGGGGAGAGAGAAGGGGGGCGGCCAGCGCTTCAGCGGGGTGCTCGCCCCACAGCCCCAACCGCTGCGCCGCCTGCCGGGAGGGCTCCGCTCTGGTTGGCGGGGAGGGAAGGACGTGGGCTGCCCTGCCGAGTTTGCTGCAGGGCGCTCCCCTCCTCCATGCCGCCGCCCCCTACAGGGCAGCCAGAGCAGCGAACAAAAAAAAAAAGCGGCTGTGGTGCCCTAGGATTGGGCGGAATGCCGCCCTCTAGAATCTGCCGCCCCAAGCACGAGCTTGCTCAGCTGGTGCCTGGAGCCGGCCCTGATCCTTTCCAACTGTTTTTCCCCTATGCGAAATGAAGAACAGTTCTTAGTAAAAATACAGCGATAAAGTGTTGAACATAGCTGTTTCGTGTAGGTTTCCAAACCAGAGCGATTTAACGATTGTAATATTGTTGGCAGTGTGCTCTTCCTGTTTTCAGTGACTGAAACCAGATCTGGGCTTGCCTTAATCACCCTAGTAGTTTAAGTGGCTTCATTGGGATTGCTCTTGGGAGTAAGAGCTGCAGGTCAGGCCCCAGGAGGTTAGAAATGAGGGACTTGTCAGTCTTTTCAGTGAGACTGCTTAGGTGAATGTTCTCCCATTTGGCAGTCCATTTCTTTCATAAGTCAAAAATACTTAATCTGGAGATGGGACAACCCAGTGCTGGATTTTGGTGTTTCAAAACCTTATTGGTAACATAGTGCTTTTTGCACTTTAAACCAGAACTTGGTTTTGGGTTTGTATTCATACCTATAGATATATGGAGTATTACAGTCTTTCCATGCTTTCCATGTTTGCTTACAACTCTCAGACTGGAATCAACAATCCCCTTCTCCCCTGTCTTCACTCACCCTTAATTACCTGTCCAGCTTTTAGCACTCCAGAGGGGGGAAAAAAAATCTATGCCAATTCCCACCATCAGTATTGTAAAACATGGTGGCCTGGATTGTGCCTTTTAGGCACTTGCCTGCAGTGGGGGAAGTGCAGAGAGATGCTGTGCTCTGGGATGGGAGCAGCAGGGAGCTCTAGAAGGATTTGTGCCTCACAGAGGTACAATGTCTCAGGGAGTGCAACACTTGCTCCTCTTTTAAGGCATAGGGGGCCTCTATCGTGGGGACTGCTCCTGTGCTCTGGAGAGTGCAGGGAGTCGATGAGTGTGAGGGTGGGCAAAGGTTCCTTGTTCTTTCCTTCTCCTTTAATATCCACTCACATGCTAAGTGTAAACTGGCATTGGACATATCCAATCTCATTGGAGCAGCTGTCATAACACTATGCTCACTGTACCTGCATCTGTGCAAATATTGCTGTGGGTTTTTTCAGTCTGTGTGAAATGTCCATGTGCTGCTGTGTTGTCCATGCCAATACACCGTTAACAGTTAGGTATAGAGATTAGTGTTACAGGCTGGGCACCTGGTGGATTAGTCATGCTACATACTAGCAGTAACGAGAAATGCACGGCACATGGCATTGAGAGGGTACTTATTATGGCTCCTTAAGACTTTTCTAGGATAATGAATGGTTTGAGTCAGAACTTTACTGTCTTCTGATACTCAGTGGCTTCACTCCAGCTGTCTGCCAGGGTGTATTTATTAATTTCTAATTACGACTTGGTACCTCTACTCAACCCATTAAACATCATTTTGTGTCAATTATCCACCCAGGCTGGTCATCAGAGAGCCAGAGTGACTGGCATCTGTAGAAATGTGTGTAACTGGCAGGTGTTCTTCCTGGCATGATGCTTTTTATTCAGTACGATTGCAGCTGGACTTGACAAGGGAATGAAGGTGGAGAGGGATGGCAGATACATTGCAACTTTCTGGCTCAGAGAGCAGTCTGGTTGTAGCCCTTTAGGTCTCCTGCACTGTAGCAAATAGGGTCTTAGGGAGATAGTAAAAAAAGGGAATCACAATAGTCCAGATGTGATGTGATTAAGACAGGAGTAAGGATTTCCAGAAGAGAACATAACAATGAGGCTGAGTAAGAGTACTGACCTTGTACTAGTGACAGGCAGATTGCAGAATTATGGGGCGGGCGGGGGGGAAGGGGAAGGGGAAGAGTGCAGGATTTGGGGATGACTCCAAGATTTCTGGCCTTGGAAAGAAAGTTAAGGACTGAGTAAAACATGATCTGCAAATAAGAAAATGGAAATTCAGTTTTCTGAAGAAACAGTTGAATATCCCCCACAAGCCTGATCTAGAGGGACCTTCAGAATGAAAAGGTCTGATCCAGTCAATGGCTAGACTCCCATTAGTCTTACTCTCAACAGTGGCAGCTAGGAAGAGAGTTTATAATTGATGAGGGGAGTATGACTGATTTGTAGCTTTGGAAATAAGTCATGGAGATTTGACGTTTATGAAACTGTGCAGGTAATTAAAAAGAGTGGCTAAAATGCCAAAAGAACAGGTTGGAGAGATGAGGTAGGTGAAGTAATATCTTTGATTTGACCAACTTCTGTTGGTGAGAGAGACGAGCTTTTGAGCTACACAGAGCTGCTTCTTCATTAGCACAATTCAGCTGAGAAGTAAAGACAAATGTACGGTATCTGAGTGACAATTACTTCCTGTTCTAAAAAGTAGTACTATGCTGCAGTACCTCCAATACCATGATGTGGTGACTGTAGACAAATATTTATTTTTAATGGTGACCACTGCTTTAGATTGGTTATAATGGGTATTCAGCACCTACTTCTGAAGAAAAATTGAATTTCCAATTTGTTATTTGTGGATCATCTTTGAGGATAGTATTAGGGAAATCAGAGAGATGGCACAAAAAGGAATTTTTCACTCAGAAACAGGACATCAGTCTTTGTTCTATTTCAGCAGCAGGAAACTATTGTATAGTCAGAGGACTCTAGTAGGATCAGAGAGTAAATCAAGTGAGATAGAACCGACATCAAGTTTAAAGTTCTCCGCTCTTTCCTATGGGTAAGGACAGTATATTCCATAATAGAGGGGGAATGAGTGGACAATGTTAAATCCTCTATCAGAACCGATTAAAAGGAGCAACTGGAACATTCACATCTCTTTGACTGTATTGGTGCTGAACAGAGACAATGCAAATACTCTGTAAGTAACCAAACTGGGTCTCAAATACAAACATATACTTGGTTATCAGAACTTGCTAAAATAAGTGAACAATGTAAGCATGCCTTTTGTTTCTTGTAATCCTTTACGGTATTTGGATAAAATTAATAATGCTTTAGTTTATTAAGAAAAAGAGTGAGAGCAGGAAATGAGACTGAAATTGGTCAGTAAGGTAGCACTGAAGCTGGTGGAAGCTTCTCTCTCCAGAATGTGAGTCGAGAGAAAGGATAGGCATGGGAGGGTGATTAGGGAGTGAAGTGAACTGTCCAGACTGGTGAAAATATAGTGGAAACTACAGCCAGTTGAACAATCTCTATTGAAGCATTTTATTGACCTAAAATGGCTTTTTAATCAAATGGAATTTTTCATGGAAAAAAAATCCAGTGTGTTTAAAAAAAAAAAAACTAAAAAAAAATCCTCCCCCTGAAACAGAGTTTGTTGCCAAAAACCAGAGCCCCTCAGTTTTCGATGGCTGAAAATGGAGAATGGTTTTGGTTTTATTAAAACCTGAAAAAATCTGAAGAAAAATAAATAATTTTCTGACCAGCTATAGTGGAAATTTATAGATTCCAAGGCCAGAAGGGACCATTGTGATCATCTTGTCTGACCTCCTCTGTAACACAGGCCATAGAACTTCCTCCAAATAATTCCTAGAGCATCCAACCTTGATTTAAAAATGCCAGTAATAGAATCTACCACGACCTTTGGTAAATTGTTCCAGTGGTTAATTACCCTCATCCAATGAAGAGGCTGGTAATGGATCCAGCGACGAGGTGCTTCACTTCATGTACCATGTGAGGGAAATGATGGTTTCAGTGAAGGCAGGTGAGAAAGAAGGAGCGTGTCAGACTGCAAGAGGTAGATGTTGTGTGGGGGTGGTGACAGAGCAAAGTGCAAACAGTTCAGAATAAGCATGGTAGATGACCACTAAGCTCGATGGCGACTAATGATATCTCTGTGCTCAGGCACACATGAAACCATGTGGTTAGACAGGAAGGATGCATATCTTTGAGGGGTGTTGCACACTTTATTTCCATGTATTACAGTGACAAGTTTACTCATGAGCATCAGACATGAATGAGTAAAGCACTCATAATGAGTGAAAAGCAAACATGCACCCAACCTTTTAAAAAGGCTTGTGTTTCTTTTTATTACATGGGGGAGGAGTGTAACTGGAAAAGTAGTTTCTATTTTAGTTATGCTTAGATATATACAGACCAGGAAGGATTTGTGGGCTTTGGTATGAAAGGAAAGTAATATGCTGACGACATAAAGAACGTAAGTCTTTTCCTTAAAGATGTAGATTAGTATACTGTGTTCCAGGAATGGGGAGGAAGAATAGTCTATGGTGGGTAATTACACTGGACAAACTCCAGTCACCATCCCCACCCCATTTCTAAAATGGTATCAAACCTCATTGGTTAGGCTCGGACCACATGTGACCATTTGTCAGTGCAATCACATCCCTCCCTCCCTCCCCATTTGTCTGTTCAGCTCCCATAGACCTCAATAGGCTTTGGGTTAGGCGCCTGTTGCATATTGTCTAAATCCTAGATTGTTAGCTCATTGTAGGTGGGATTTTCTTTGTACTAGGTACTCTACCACCAAGTAACACAATGTGGCTCTGGTCTCTGTTTAGCATCCCTAAAAGCTACTGCTTTAGCAAAGCTTGATGATAACAACAACAGACTTATATTCATGATGGTCTGGTTTTGGTGGAAATGTTACTGGCAGCCCTAGACATCCAAAAATCATGAGATTGGCTTAAAAATAAGATTTTTTTTAAAAAGAATAAATGCCAAGTTTTCTTTATTTGTTTTCCAATTTCAGAGCCTTTTGGATGCACTCAGGTCACATTATCAAGCTTTTCTCTGCAACCATGAGGGCTAGAAACTTACTTTTTAAAAATGAAAGCTGGGATTCCCCAGTAATCAAACAATTCCTCAACCTGAGGCCTTAAGAAAAATGCTAAATACCACACTAAAATCATGAGAGCTGGCAACACTGATTGGAAGAAAAAAATGCAGTAAAGGCAGCATGAGACAGTCCCCCATTCTGGACCCCGGGGGGTCCTTTTAAAATGTTCTCTTTTTAAATATAGTCTCCATTGTTCTCAGAAATTTGAAAACATTTTTCAGACACTGTTTACTATCCCCCAGTGTTTTGAATGGAGTCAAAAGATTTTAAAAGCCTCTTTAGCTATTTATAAGATAGGCAAATCTGAGAAACCGACTTAAGACGAACAAGGCCAAGTCAATGGCCTTGGCACTGATAGGCCAGCAGGGAAGGGAGCCTGCTACAACACTGAGCTCCACATTCACTACTGCATCTTTCAGAAACCTTACACGCCTCACTCACGTTATTTCTAAGGCTAGGCAAGGCAGAGGATGCTGGTGCACCAAAACACGTAGTGAGCTAACATTTTTATTTATGAGCATACACAGTATTGTTAATTCTGAGCTGAGAGTTTATGCAGTTGGCTAAATTTCTACCCACAGAAAACCGTTGTTATTGAAATATGGAATCTTCTAAAGATAAAGGCCCTGATTACCTCAGGGCGATCCACAAACAGATGGAGCTGTCTGCCAGTGTTGCTCCTCTTCTCTACTTACACATGGCAGGGGAGAAAGATCTAGGGAAGAGGCAACCCCTCCCCAGCACTATCTCCTTCCCGGGGCCTCCTGGCAGGCTCTCTACAGGGTAGAGATCTACAAGTAGGGGAGTGGGCAGCCAGGGATGGGAAGAAGGCCAGCCAAGGTTAGGAGAAGGCAGGTGATGGTGGGAGGTCCATGGGGATGGTGGGAGAACAATGGAGACCACCTGCAAAAAGTAAGTCTCCCTTTGTACGACTTTTTCCATGGTGTCCCTTTGTCAAAGGGCCTGAGTGGCTGGATTGTCATGTAAGTAATAACACCGGTGCTCCAGACAGACTGGGAAAGAATAAGGTTAACTTATTTCTGCATACTCCCTCCTCAACCCAAAACCTGGGGGGAAAGGACCAAAACAAAAATGAGCAAAGAGCAAAATACATGACTCAGTTTATCAACAATACCAGTCTCTGCCACGAGCCAGTCTGAGAACAGGGGTCCCCTGCATCTCCACTAAAGAATCTGTCTTCTTTATACAGTTTCCTGCTAACACTCTAGTAATGAGTCTCACACACAGAGAGTAATTGCAAATCCTCCTTCACAATGAGTACCTCATCAGGAGAGGAAGGATAGTCCAGTGGTTAGGGTAGTAACCTAAGACTTACAACCTAGGTTTAATTCCCTGCTCTGCCTCAAATTCCTGTGGCAAGTCAAATATACAAATGGGGAACAGAAACACAGAGTGGCCAATTGATTATAATACCTCACAGGGGTGTTATGTGGATAAATACAGTCAAGATTGTGAAATGCTTTGAGATCTTGTACTCTCTCTTCTCTCAGACTGACTCCCTTCAGGGGTGCATCCCTGGGAAGGGAAATCTCAGCCACAGTTTTGTTTTGTTTTTTTTTAATTGAAAACTCATCTGGTTCTGGTTAATGTCACCCAAAACTCAATCCAGGTTTGCCAGCCTTTCAGTAAATACGGGCTGAACTCTGCTTTTGGGTGGAATCAATGCAAAGCTTGTCTAAGAAGTGACAAGTTTCACTTTGAGTTTTTGCCTTGACTAAATCTTGAGATTCAAAACAAAACTTTGGCAGGAGGGCTAGTGAGCCCTCACAAACTGAGAATGAAAATTAAAGAAAAAAAAATACAGCATGTCCTGACTAACGCTGACATGGCCTTAATGATAGCATTACTGTTAGGTACAAAGACTTACGTATAGGCTGAGCAGGTACTACAACTCAAGGGCCTTGGCCATAAGAACATTCACTCTGGCATGGTTATTCATCAAGAAGTCGTTCTTGAACAGATGTTCCCCAGCACCACAGTTCAATCCACCATTTCCCCTTCCTTCCAAAAACGAGTCCCTATTTCAGCTCAGTTATACCTTTGGATCTCACTGGAGCCCCAGAATCCTTTGAACTGATTGCTTACAGTACTCCTTGTAAAGCACAACTGCTGCTGGCACAAAGGAGTCCGTGGTTTGTTTGGAAGCTAAAGCTTCCAGTTGAATACAAGTGAGCAGGAAAAGAAATCCCCTTTTGGAGGAGTAAGTGATAGAACAAATACCATGGAACAGTGAATTGAACAGAACGCCTACATAATATCAAAGATTATAACTGTGTGATCTCCTCATCACCCCTTCTGCATTCAGAATACCCAGTGCTCTGGGGAATCCTTATTTGTGACTAGAGCAGGCGTAGGCAACCTATGGCATAGGTGCCGAAGGCGGCACGCAAGCTGATTTTCAGTGGCACTCACACTGCCTGGGTCCTGGCCACCAGTCCAGGGGGCTCTGCATTTTAATTTAATTTTAAATGAAGCTTCTTAAACATTTTAAAAACCTTATTTATTTTCCATACAACAATAGTTTAGTTATATACTATAGACTTATAGAAAGAGACCTTCTAAAAACATTAAAATGTATTACTGGCACGCGAAACCTTCAATTAGAGTGAATAAATGAAGACTCGGCACAGCACTTCTGAAAGGTTGCCGACCCCTGAACTAGAGTTATCCAATGAAGTTCACAAAAGAAGAAGGAACCGTAGGTGGCTGTTGAGGTGCTTAGCATTTCTCTGTGATTCAGTATAACCGGACCCCCTCCTTTTTCTGTGGTTTCATGGTGAAAATTTGAAACTGGCCTTAGAATTTACTGCTGTTTACAAATGAGCTTGCAAAAAACAGTACATACTGCTGGCACAGATCAAGCTAGGGCTGCTTTACAGGAAGTTGAATAATTCCAAAAATGGCAGTATTTGAGTAAATTTCTGTAGGATTTGCTTACAATTTTCAAGGGTATTTTTAATGTCAGAGATATTTAGGAATCATTTTAACTTCAGATGTGGACTTGCACCATTCAGGAGAAGAAATACCATAAGACCTGGTATCTCATTATTTTGGACCTATACATTGCTCTCTAAGAAAAGTCTGAAAAATGTAAACAAAAGTGCAAAATGTTAGACTATGGTGCACTGATATTTTGAACCATTTTTCTGCTCATCCTTCTCCCTCTGTTTAGTCCTTCTGACTGGTCTTTTCTATTTCTATGTAACTTGATTTCATGATTGAGTTAGCTAAGTTCATAAATCCATTTTGCTCTCCCCTTCCCATGCCCCCATCTAAGGGATACTTCCTCCTCCCACCTTCAGATAACTAATAATGGTTTGACTGATTTTGGTCAAAACCTTCAAAGAAATTTTCACTTGGGGCTGAGATTAATCTTAAGAAATTTCAAACCAAAGAGAAGACTTTTGAGAAAATTGGGAATGCCAATAGAGGTTTAGGAAAGAATGGCTCTTTGAACACTGTGTTTGTTGCTTGTGATGTTACTCACAGAAGAAACTGGTTCAGATTCTGCTGCATCAGAGAAAGTGAATGTTTCAGATTCTTTCAAAACATACAAACTACATATTTAATATCAGCTAAAAATGTTTTCATTCTATTGGCATCTTACAAAGAAAAACTGTTTTCCAACCACCCCTTTGAAAGTCACTTTTAAACAGCAGTAAGGAATCCTAACAGGTTATAGATTCATTGTTCTGTGTTAGGGACAGGTTCTGATTTTAGCTGCTATGTTGGTGATGTAGTAAAATGCTACAGTGCAGTGGTCTGAGGCAGATACCACTGTAAGTGTTTTAGTTATCTGGTTCCATAAAGGGACTTGATCGTTACTTACATTTATCCTGAATGACATGCAGTAGTTACACCCACCAGCTTCAGTGAGAATAATATAAAAGTATTATATTATGTTACAGGGTGGAGGGATAGCTCAGTGGTTTGAGCGTTGGCCTGCTAAACCCAGGGTTTGTGAGTTCAATTCTTGAGGGGACCATTTAGGGATTTGGTCCTGCTTTGAGAAGGGGGTTGGACTAGATGATCTCCTGAGGTCCCTTCTACCTCCTAATAATCTATGATTCTATACAGTTTAACAGGGTGCTCCTTGGGTAACAGATGATTTTAAATAGATGCATATGGGCCAGGGTAGGGTGGGGTTGCTTAATTAATGAAGGGATTGTATTTGATTTAGGAAGCACCAGTCTGAGCTTTGCATGCAGAAGTAGAAACACTTGGACTGAAATTTTTGCTTAAGTAATACAGATACATTACATCCCAAGCAAAATTAAAAAACATTGTAAAGTCAAGCACCCAGCTGTTGGGAAATATCAGGGTCAAGGTTGCTGTACAATCTCATTTCAGCCTCTTTGTGCATATGCTTTGATATAGTCTTTAATTACATAATCAAATGCTATTTTTTCCACAGGACTCAGTCCCATTCAGTGCAGAGGATGGATGGTACTCTAGGAATGAGTCATTGTGTGTAATAAAGGAGAGTATTTTCTTTAGGAGCTCTGTTTCAAGAAGTTGGGAGTTCTGTGGTGAAAGAGGCAAGGAGTGGCAGGAAGAGAAAGGATAGCATTGTTGCGGTAGAGATTGGGTGAAATCTGACTGAAGCTACTGAGCATGACAGTTGCCCTTCATTCAGAATAAACGTAAGAAGCAACTAAGCTCCTATTGGAGTAAGATAGCTGAAACAATAGAAACCACCACCCAAAACACAGACCATATGCAAGGCTGGTCAGAAGCTGAGCTATGTGGGTGTAGTGGTTTTGCAGGGGTCTGAATGCAAATACAGCTGCTGGGTATTATATGGTAGAAGGGTGCTGACTGGAAAGAGGTTTGACTCTGTGAGCAAAGAAACTGTCTCCTCTTGTTTGATTTCTGCTGTGTTCACAGAAACAGGACTTAGTACATCCTCTGTAAATAAACAGGATTGCATCAAAGAAATACCTGATTATTATAGATTTCTCTTCATAATGGAAAATAATCATTCAGGCTAAAAAGGGGTAACAGTATTGTAGTTAAGAATGTTGGAATACTGACCTTGAGAACTGGATTCTATCCCTGCCTCTTCCACAGAGTTCATATGTGATATGGAAACAGTCACTTAAAGCATACTTTCCACAGGTGGTCACGATTTGTGTGTTCCTTATTTTCTGACTACCCAGTTTGAGGTACCTGAGGTCTGATTTGCAGAAGCGCTGAGAACCCATAGCTCCAACTGAGATCAGCAGGAGCTCTGCTCTGAATATAAAGTGCTGCAAAATGATGAGTATTCAGAAAAATCAGTCCATGGTTTCTAACATAGGGCATCCAAAACTAGCTAACGTTTTGGCCAATTTTGCCTTTGTCTCTCTCCCTGAGTTCCCTATGTGGAACATTAGGATAATAATACAAACCTCACCTTCCAGGGGCATTAATCTTCACAATGTTCATAAAGAACTAAAGTCGAAATCTTCAAAAGTATTTAGTCTCCTAACTTCCATCTATTTCACTTGAAGTTGGGAGCTTAAATACCTTTGAGGTTCTCTTTCTAAAATACTGCAATGAGAGCATCTCAGGATATCAGTAATTGTGTATTCAGTGCAAGCTTTAGATGGTGAGCAGGAAATAAGGCTTGGGAACATACACTGAAGGGAGAGAATAAAAAGAAATACTGGCTAGCTGCTCATTCTTTGAGCATGGTCCATCCTGTACACTGAACAAGGCAGGCAGGGGTCCTGTGGGAAAAATGATCTCGTCATGTAGTTAAAGACTGTATCATGATGCATATGCACAAGGAGCTGAATTAAGTTTGCATGGGCAACATTTATCCTGACATTTTCTAACTTTGGAGTCCTTGATTCTGCAACCATAATATTAGAGCTGTTCACAGGACAGAAATTATATTTTGCAAAGGTTTGAGATTTTGAAATTTGGCTTTGTTCTGAATCAAACCAAAAACTCAACGATGTCAAAATTTTCTCTGAAGGAAAATTCTGAAATTTTCATTTTTAAATTTATCAACATGTTTTGGGTTTTACTTTTTACATTGTATTATATTATAAACAGAATTTAAAATGACAAGTCTTTTCTAGTTTGAAAAAATCAAAATATTTTGTTCTGAAAATGTTGAAACACGACCTTTAGATATTATTGGAACTATTTTCCCCCAGATTTTTCTCCAAAAAGGATTTTTGTCAAAAATCAATAGGATTTAAAGGAAGCATTTTGATGGATGAGCATTGTCCAATGGAAAAAGGTTCCATCTAAATTTTTCTGACCAGGTCTACTTAACATTCTTTTACTATACATTTAGTTGATGTAATTATATATAATGTACTGTCAACAATTGTCTTTATCTTTAATCAAAAAATTAGTAACCAAGTTCCCGTTCCTACGGACACTTAAGTTAAGAATCTAGGCTAGCATTTTTATCTTGTTATAATGAAGGTGTTCTCCTGTAACCTGCCGTTCAGTATGTGTTATCTGTGCTGGAGCTGCAGAGGGCATAATCCACCACTGGACTTAGGGGACCTAGCTCCTTGCAGAACTGCGTACTTTCCAGAGATCGATCCTTGCACCCATGTGGGACATAACTGACTTCAATGTTCCTTTGCAGTGATGGCCTTTAGCTCACAATGTAGAACCTCATGCTTCTATATTCAGTTCCCACGGACAAAGAGCGTGATGGTATTTATACTATGTTTTTCTTAATTATTGAGAGAGAAAACTAAAAACGCTTTTACAGTTCTCTCTCATTAAACGCTATGTTTAATGAGAGAGAAAATGGAATGAATGGCTTTTCTAGAACGGTAATTGGAGAAGAGCCCAAAGTGACACACTGATTTGACCCCTTTTCCCCTGAAATTTGGGGAAGTTCAGATCCAGACCTGGCTTTGAACTTCACAACACAGAACAATTGCTAACTTGGGGGAAACAACAACTCTTTGTCCTCACCCTCCAAACTTTGGGGAAGAACGGATACAGCACTGAACTTAGACTCAAGGCTAACTGTAGGATTAATTTTACAGTCTGTGCAATTGCTGAACTACCAACTGCTCATTTTAATGTATAGGTTCAAATGAAAGCACATGCTAATTTATACAGCACTGTACTAGGCATTTTTTTGTTTTTTGAACTGGTTGTCCCCAGCTACCCAGTTTGTCCAGTACTTCAGACATGATCACTTCAAGGAGGGGTCACAACTTCTTCGTGCCAAAGCTGCTAGTTGTGCTGGCTTGAAGCAACCATTAAACTCCTTAGGACTGAAGCCAATTTCATTATGAATCATGGATATTGTGGATTACCACATGCTAGCCTTAAAGGACAAATAACTTTGCTACTGCAGGAATAACAGTCTTGGGGATATCAAAAACAAGAAGGGGAGAAATACCTCCAGCCATGAAGAGTGCTCAAAATGAATGGTGGGATGAGGATTTTATATTACCGACTGTGACAGTGCATGACTCACTGCAGTGCCTCCTGCTGGTCATCTCAGGGAATTAGCATTTCCAGCCTCCAGAGCACCCTCTGTCAGCCAGTGTCCTGCTGCCGCTGGCCCCCGTGTCCCTTCTGGACCCCAGTGGCCCTTTACTCTGGGGCTGCCCCCTGGCAATACCCCCACCAGTCTCTATGGGTTTCCCCTCTCTGGGGAACCCCCAACCCTCTATCCCCACTTTGCCTCAGTCATGGGCTACTGCCAGTCACCGTCTAGCCTCCGCTCACTGGGGCAGACTGCAGTGTAAAAGCCACTCATCATAGGCAAGGGGGGTTTGAACCTGCTGCCTCTGCCTACCCGTGGACTGCCCCCTGCAGACCCAGTACCTAATTGGCCTTACCCGAGGCCTGCAGCCTTGGGGGTTTCCAGGCCAGAGCTCCCCAGCTCCTCTGGTCTTCCCCCAGCCCTGCTCCAGTCTAGTTACCCTGCTCAGCTTCCCAGGCAACCATGTCCTCCTCTCTCCATGTAGCTAGAGAGAGTGTGTGTGTCTTGGCTTCTGGCCCCAGCCCTCTTATAAGGGCCAGCTGGGCCTTCATTAAGCCAGCCACAGCTGTAGCTGCTTTCCAATCAGCCCAGCCTTTCCCCTGCCACAGCCCTCTCCCAGGGCTGTTTTAAGCCCTTCAGGGCAGGAGTAGGGTAACCACCCCGCTACACCAATGCACATACAGCAAAGCAAAACCATACTGTTAAACATTGTTGTTTGTGTGATAAATGAAAGACATAGGTAGACTCCTTCATACAGTAGGCCAAAATTTTAAAAAATGGGTGCCTAAAGTTAGGCTCCCAGGACCACATTTAGACACCTAAAAAGTGGGCCTCATTTTCACTGACTTTTATGGGCGCTTCTGAGCACTTCTGAAAATCAGGGCCAAAACTAATCATTGGGAACCTAAAGTCAGGCTCCTAAATCCTTATTTTAGGGGCTTAAAGAAGTGGCTTGATTTTGCCAAAATGCCCAACACCTAGCAGCTTCCATTGGCTTCCGTGGCAGCTTCTGGGTTCTCAACACTCCTGAAAATCAAATGCTGAAAAGTGGTGCCTAACTTTAGGCACCCATGTTTTAAAATTTTGGCCATGGACTCTCCTTACCAACATGAGAGAAGAAAGAGGAGGGAAGAACTAGCCAGAAGACATAGTGATAGACCATGAATGAATACACAACTGCTACATTCATAGAGAACCAACCTCCTTATTATCAACAGCTTCTATTGCACAACATACTGTAATGCTACAATATTTAAACTTTGGAATAACTCTTGTGAGCGGCTCCTCAGATTCCAAATACAATTAGCCTCAAACAGAAACTATTTTTCCTTTAAGGTTTTATTAGAAAAAGTTTCCAAATAAATTAAAGGAGTGAAATAACAAGCATGCCTCTTTAGCCACAAGTCCAAAAGTTCCCAAGCCCTAGGCTACTTCAAAGCATCCCTCAAAAATAACAGGCTTCTTGCCAGCCTAGGGATTCACTCTATGCTGGAGTTTATAGACCCACAGATGCTGCAGTTACAACCACAATACTGTTGTTTTGTAGAGACACAGTCAGCATAACAAGTTACACAACTTTGTTTGTGTTCACACAACTTCTCTATTGTCACAGCCATGGTTTTGCACCTAGCACTCTTACCATGTTTTCATGAGTGCATTCTGAGCAGTTGTTATATAGTACCTACCAGGAGCAGCTTGGGCTACAGACTTTAGGTATTCACCTCCCCACTCCACACACACACGTCACTTGGGATTATGGGTAGGAGATACACCTCCCAAGTATTTAAAAGCAGAAGTAACAACAATAGCTTCTCTCTTTTGCCCTTCCAGCCTTTAGAAGAAATAGCTGGATTAGTTTATAGGGTTTTTTAAAAGTTTGCTTAGGTGCATGGATATGTTTGTGTGAGGGGATATGTGAAGAAATTCAAGGAAAATTAAGTGAAACAATGAATTTTTCCTTTAGTTCTGAAAGTGGTGAGGTCCATGGCACTTTTAATCACATATGGTGGCAAGTTCCATAGTCTATGTCCAGCTCTTCGGAAAGTTCTGCCTCCTGCCACATTCATAAACCTCTCCATGTCAGTCATCCGTTTTTGCTCCAATGGAGTGTAGCTGTCATAGAAAGTGATGCTGTGGAGGGAGAGGAGTTATCTCAGAGAGCCATGGAAGGCTTCGGATATCAGCATAGTAATATTAAATTGTACTCTGCATGAAATGGGGAGCCAGGACAGAGAGTGGAGCACAGAGGGGCCATGTTCATTGCTGAGTAGATGGGCTGCTGTGCTTTGAACCAATTGGAGCTTTATCACTATGGCTTCTTTCTTAGGTAGGAGGCTGGGCATCACAAATGCATATCCAGCAAAAGAAAGTGCTGGGAGTTTAAAACCACCCTTCATCTATCTTCTGGATGATGTATCTAGAAAGGCCCTGTGGGATTGTTTACATACAGGGCAGAGATGTCCCCAGAGGCCAGGCACATAATGTTGGAATGTTTATCTTGTGTGAAAGTGCATTGTGGGATGTCTAAACTCTCAGAGCTATGGGAAGAAGGATGACCGGCTTTTCCAGATAAAGTGGGAAGGTTGGGGTGCCCAGTGACATAGCAAAATAGTTCTGTGCCTGACCAGGGACCAAGCCATGTAGCATGGATGCAGCTAGCAGCTATGGTATTGAGAACTATACCTTTAAGGACTATAGCTTCCCGCTGCAGAAGCCCATGATTTGTCATTCAGAGACAATTTGGAACTGGGTCACTCAGTGAATAAAGATCTTTTTCAAGTATCTTGGGCCTAGAGTGACCACTGAATAACACAGCAGGGACAGCACAAGGAGAAGTGAGATTCACCAGTTAATGAATTATTAGCAGTGTGCTGTGTGGCTACAAACCATATTTTTAGCCAACAGTGCCTGCAAAGTGGTGAGTGGAATGGTAAAACTTAACTGTAAGGGTGAAGCCTAAATCAACTTCTATTAGATCCGAGCGCTACCTTTTTCCAGTGCCTTCCAAATTGTGATGACTATTGTAAAAGTTAACTTAATTTTGTGGCTGCAAATACTTTGGCTCAAATTTTGCCTGTGCCACTTGCACCCTCAAAACACAGGGAGGCCAGGTCTCAGTTCAGCTGAAAATATACTGCACTGTGGAAAGCACTTTCCATTGCAAACATGTAAAGAGAAGCGAGATCCTGCCTAGGCCTTGCTAGTAATGAATCATGGTAGATAACTGAATGAAATGACTCAGTCCCTGTGAGCTTGTAAAATCCAGACAGGTAAACTGAAGTTACAGTAGGCAGAGCTCCACCTTTTTCCTCTCCATAAATGGTGCATATTGTGTACTTCCTACTTATCTCTGCTTGATCTGAAGGAGTGTGGCTCAATTTTCTTCCCGACTACTGTGGTAGTGCATATCTTCCTTTAGATATGCCTCGAATGGTGATGCCGTAACATGATGCAATATGATCGTGGAATGTCGCATTATTATTTTTATTGCCTAGTTATATAATCTCATAGATGTACAAAGTGGTGTAAAATGTGATGAACAAACATCTAAGTCCTGGTTCCAAAGAACTTGTAATCTACAGCTGCTACAACAGTGAACGGCACAGAGCAGAACAAACACAGGGAGGGCCGTGGCCGGGTCCCACTACTTTTACAGCGTGATTGTCTACCAGAATGCTAATGATCAAAACCCCTATAAGCTGTTCCAAATGACAGTCTGCAGTGAGCTCACCCTTTTCCCTTTGGCCTACTTTAACCTGTCTGTAAGTGTCACATAACCCTATCTTGTACAGGAGTACATTCATGTTTTCGACATTTGCATCTCTGGCAGTGAACAGGTCTGAATAAAATAAACTTCACCTGCTATCAAGACACAGCCTTTCTGTTTTTGTTTTATAAGGGCTCACAGAGAACATTTATGCTTGTCCCAGTGAAGCAAATCATTTGTAGGCTTAAAGGACAAAGTTCCCTATGTAGGTGATATGGCTCATCTGGCAGCCCTGAACTTTAGTTCTGAGAATAACACCTACGCTGCTGGGCAACCTGCCAAGAGCTGCACCCACATGGGAGTCAGCCCAGCCAAGATGAAAAAAATTAGCACTAAACCAGCATGACTCTTCTCGTTCTCTCTCTCTCTCCCCCTCTGTTTTTAAGAAAGCAGTTTAATTTTGGCGCCAACGCTTATCTGTATCTTTTTTATCTTTTCTGAGTTCTTCCTGAGGATTCTGAAAACATTCTACAGCCCCTAAATAAACACCCGAGAAGGCCCACACTGTTATGATTACTGCTAATGTTTGGGTATAAAATGAGTATTAAGCAGCAAATGTCCATACCCTAGGACAGGATTAATACTCCAATCTCATCAGCATCCCCTTCCCCTCCAGCAGACTTTGTACCACTTCCCTTGCTGCGCTCTACACCTTCCCGAACTACTGCTGCTATTGCTATTCATTATTTGTATGAGGGTAGTGCCTAATTGTGGCCTCAATCAGAGATCCCATTGTGCTGGGCACTGTACGTACACACACACACAATGAAAAGACACTTCATGTCCCAAAGAGCTCACCGTCTAAGACCATTATGATTAGAGTAATAAGCAAAGGTCGCAGCACACCAGGCCACAAAAACCTCCCCCCCTTTAAATCAAGAAATGTGTGGTAGGGCCAGCAATAGATCTTAGGTTTCCTAACTTGGTCTGGGGCTTTAAGCACAAAGCTGTCCTTTCTCCTGAATTTAGTCTTGGTTCAAGACCTTATCTTCTAAGTTTCAGCCTGGGGATGATTTTTAAGCTGCATTTGTAAAAACCCAGCAAATAGTGAGTTTGTATTGTAAAAGCTGACACACCTTAACTGTACTATATGCATCTGCTAGCAGCTGCTGCTATAATTATTGCTGCCTTATCAAATGTTTTGGCTCCTGATGCTATCTTGTATGTTCTTTGCTTACATCATTGCACCTTTGAGCAGCACTGCTAACGTGTACTCCCCTTATTGTTTACTACATTATTTTCTAATAGGGGTGTTTCCAGCAATAGCTGCATATGGAAGACTCCATCATTTACTCCATGTTAATATGTCACTCACACTCTGTGTAGGGCAACAAAGGAGGAGTCCAGACAAGGTGAGATTAGCTGTCTGGATAGACTTAGCGAGGCTGTAGCATGAGGCTGTACTAAAGAAGAGGGTTAAGAGAGTCCTCCAACAAAGTCAACAAAAGGCAGCAGATCTTGTGATGGAGGGATTGTACAGTAATGTGCTTTTAAAATAAAAACAGGATTAGCCAATTCATTTCGCTTAGTTTGAAAGTAAAAGCGATGTTGTGAAAAAGCAGTTCAATTGTAGTAAAAGACCATGCTACCCGAAGCCTCCAGAAAGCAGATAGCCCAGTGGGCGTTTTGATTTTAGTAGCATTGAAATTCTCTCACAAAGCCTGTCAGCTGTAATAAAGAGATGAGGCAAAGGCCAAAGCTTGTGTTGGCTGTGCTTATTGTTAAAGACTATTAATTGCAAGGTATGCATTTTCCATATTCGCACCTTCACTTAGTGGTCGTGATATTGGGAGCATTAACGACTGAGACGATCACACTGTGGAAATTCTGGACCAGGGGTCTGGCCCTGCTCAGTTCCTTTGGTAGCACAAAGGGGACTTAAAACCAGGGGAGGCTCTAGGTATTTTGCCGCCCCAAACACGGCAGGCAGGCTGCCTTCAGCGGCTTGCCTGCGGGAGGTCCCCGGTCCTGCAGATTCGGCAGCACGCCTGCGGGAGGTCCTCCGAAGCCGCGGGACCAGCGGACCCTCCGCAGGCATGCTGCCGAAGGCAACCTGCCTGCCGTCCTTGTGGCGACCAGTAGAGCGCCCCCCATGGCTTGCTGCCCCAGGCACACGCTTGGCGTGCTGGTGCCTGGAGCCGCCCCTGCTTAAATCTGCCTTATCTTGGCAGCTGAGGATTTTTCCCAGGGTGGGGGAATCCCTGGGTGGTGTGAAGTTGATGTAGCCAATTCTGTGCCATCCCCTTCTGGGCCTTCCCCCTGATGCAGGGGGCATTCCAGGGACGGGAGGGAGGCATAACTGCAATCCAGCAATCAGAACCACCATAACCACCCTTAAGGAACCATTACAATCCAGTACAATTTACAGCTAGAGACTAGATAAGTTATCCTCAGGATTGAAGTACAGGGAGATGGGTGGAAAGCCTTCTCCAGTGCACCTGGGGAGTCAGCCCTGTGATTGCTAGTCAAGCTGTACTGGAGAAGGTTGGGGTTATGTGTAGCTTCGCTGCAGGGCTTTTCCACCCCCCTCTTGCAGACTTAAAAGAACTTTTGGATGGTATAAACAGCTTGGAACAAGTTTGGTCAGGTTTTAACAATTTAGTGGCGCTTAGCTAAACCGCTGTTCTGGCAATGATGAAGTGCTTCTCCTTATTCACACACTGTTTATTGCAGCTCTTGTGCAGTTGTTTTTAATCTCCAGGGAACTTTGACTAGGATTGTTCCTATTTTCAGTCTTGGAGGGGAAGAAATGCCGTATATACTCCAAAACAGGTTCCGCTTGCAAAGGCTTGTTCCGGCACCCCTGGGTTCTTTGCAGTTTCAAGCAAGTTAAGGACAGGGCGAACTATCAAAGGCAATTGAATGCTCATACTGGATTGGGCTTGCTTTTGCCACAGTGATCCCACTAGATCAAAAACAGCTGTTGGTGGAAATGCTCTGCAAACAATAAAAGGTTATTGGTGGCTGTTAAAACTATTTATCTACTGGGCTGTATGGTCTAGAACAGTGATAATAACATTGTTGAGCACAAGTGCCAAGAATGAAGCATTGATTCACCAAGTTACCAGCAGTGATGGGGCTTCTGTTGCCTCCTCCATCCCCTGCCTGTGGCATGACCACAGTGGAGTGTCACAACACTCCATGTCATCTTAGGAGGAGGAAAATCCCAGTCCTTCCCTTTCTCTCCAGTCTGGCACTGAAATGGCTACATTACCTTCAGGTGGATTGCCCCTACACCTCAGTTGCACAGCTAGCCTGCTCTGCACCATGACATGAGCTCACCCTTTGACTTTTCAGGACCTGCTTCTGTCTTCCCATCCCCTGCTCCTCACTGAAACCGCGTAACCCTAGTCTTCTAGCATTGGGGTAAGGGGATGCACTAGACTATCCTTCTCACAGAGCTTTAGTTTGGAAGCCTAATAAACCAGAAGCAGGAGGAAACAAGTTTAGCTTGTTATTAAACACTTGTTGTTTCTTCTCCAATGGTAGCTTGCCCTACTACCATTTTGAAAGAGTAACATATCTGGTTTCTCTTGGAAAAAGCTTTTTGCTCCCATAGGCCACCTAGCATTTTATTTCTTCTTTTTCCTGTGGTAATGTTGCTCTCAGGCCAAAGAGGCATCCAATTGAACCACAAATCTGGCTGCAGCATCTGTGCTGGAGCTGGTGGGAAATATTCTGGTGAAACCTTGTTTCATAGGAATTTGCTAATCTGGAAAAAGCAAAATATTTAGTGACGATGGTTCCATTTTAAGTTCCAACGGAACCCAAGCAGGTTTCTGATAGAATCCTCTCTGGTTTTCTGCCAGCTCCTAGCTTGGCTCCTTGGTAGCCTGCCTGCCAGGCTGCTGGGGACCCCAAGATTTCCAAGGTCTGTGGTTCTGGAGCAGCACTGGGGTCCATTCACTTTTGTGAAGAACTTTGAAACGTTTCTTTTTTGTTCCTCATCAAAATGAAACCACATTTCAAAATAGCAAATTTCTTCACAAATGGGAAGTTCCTTTCTCCGTCCAGCTCTACTGTGATCGTTGACGTACTGGGGTTTCACATATTTGCCTTTTTAGTGCCTGGGAGAGCCAGTCATCCTCCTTCATTCAGCCCCCTTTATTTAGTTTGGTCTGTCTATTAATTCAGCCAAGAATGCTGCTGATCAAAACTGTAGAACTAACCTACATTGCTCAATTTACTCAACAAAATATCTTATGCATTTCTTGGTTCATGGTGGCAGACTTTCTAGGCTAGTTTGTACTTTTTCCACTAAAGTTTCACAAGGCCTCTTCCTAGCAAATATTCCAGGTATTTAACCTCTTCCTGGTCCTATACACATGTTGCTGGGTGTACTCTTAACCCTGCTATGTGTAGCTCTTAAGGTACCTTCTCCAGTTGTTCAGGATGCTTGAGGTAGTATTGTGAATGACTATGTCAGCCAAATAGACTGCTGCATAGGACTCATGTCCTGTAAAAGGCAAAGATAGTGTGCCAGTAACCCTAGCTTAGATTCAGGGTTGAGTTATACTTAGCTTTTCCTGTTCACTAGATCAGTTCATCAATGAGAAGCACGGTATATGAGTCAGCTTTGACAGCACAGTAAGATTTAGAATATCTGGAGCTTTGTATCTTGCCTTCTTTGGTATTGAAGCTGTTGAGCTTGAAGGATTGATCCCTCCTGTATCTGGCATTGCCAATTCTTCTTCTGATAAGAATGCTAGGCATGAACTGGTTTTCTACACTTTTAACTCCTAAGTAGCTGAACAGAAGTTCTCTAACATATAAAAAAAGTAAAACAAAATCCCCCTCAAGTTATCTTGAGACCTTGTATGCCAATTGTCATCCCCAAATGAAGTTTCACAGCTAAATGTAATTAATGATTAAAACAGTTTAGTTTTGGCAGTGTGCATGGTAGGCTGTGCCTTTAATACCAGTGCATAGGGAGTGAGGAACACAACCATGGTTACCATAAACAGTCATCTCACCCATTGTGTATTAAAAGAAGTTGCATCACTTGTTTGATATTACCGCCAAATGGAGTGAAAGACTCAAGTTTCTCTGAAATCTGGTTGTCCAAAATAGCAACATAGTGCAGAATCTTGAGACAACCAGGCCAGCTAGATATATCTTCAGCTGATGTGTCACACCTGGAGAATCTAAGCTAATTTCCTCAAATCATCTTTTGTTGCAGTCAGCAGTCTTACAGTACCTTGAATAATTGTCTGCCGATCTGTGTTGTATGGATTTTTTCAAAGCACAAAATCAAATCACAGTTTGATAGCATTCTTTGAATATCCATCTGGAAATTTCATACACCACTCAGAGTACAGAAACTATGTATGAAAGGTATAGGTTGGTTATATGTTATGAATGATCACTTCATGCTCACCATTTCATTTGGTATCACTTGCCTTGGACCAACCACTCATGTTGCAGAAGAATGACTTCTTTCTTTTATGTTTTGTACGGAGAGTCCTAGTGCAACCTTCCCTATGCGCCATAAAGAGGAATTTTGCATGGCGAATAGTTGGCTCATTCTCTTCCTTGCCAACATACTTCCCCACAGCAATTATTTTCCCCAATAGCTCATATTCCTGACATATATGGTGAATTAGGGCAAAGGGATTCTAAATGAAAAGGAACTGTGGGCTTCACTCACCCTCTCCATCACAGCAGTGTTCCACCACCACATAAAACTCATATCACCAAATGGTGAGACAGGTTCTAGATGTTTCTAGTGCTGAGGCGTTTGGTATGGATTACACACACACACTTTCTAGGAGCAAGTGAATGCAATGATCCATAGAATAAAGGCTGTGAACTCTCACTTTAGAACTGCTCACTGCATTGTCTGGAGCCAAAAGAATTCTATGGTGGCAGCAATGCTGTTGGAGTTTAATGGTTTTACTGAATCGGTTCATGACAAGCTAGTGGAATGTTTCACTGAGAGAAAACATGATATTTTCCATAAGGTTTAATAATGGTCACAAGAAAGTGAAACAAGCCATACAAGTTAACAGAAAGTACAACAGAACTCTCTGGCTTGAAGTTTAACCCAGTCCTATAGCCCCTGAGTGTAGCACCCAGTCTTTCTGAAGGCACCCTATGTCCTGGCTTCCAAGCAGCCACTTTTATAGCTCTTCTCCTGAGCACCTGTGCCAGGGAAGGGAGATGATGACCTGGAGTTACTTGGTCCCCAGTGAACAAAGGGTAATGCCCTTATAAACTGTCATATGATGTGTGAGGTCGTTGTTTAAGCTTTTGCATTTAAAATATTTTCCCTTGGTTTTGCTTGGGTGTGTGAAATATAGTGTAGCCCAACATCACAATGGAAATCATATTGCATATACTGCACTTTAGGTAAGGTTTTTATTTCACCAATTTAAAGGCCTTTTTTATTGTAAACAGCTTGGATTTATAAACCTACCAACCGACAAAAAGCCTTTGATTCATGGCTCTATAAAACCATGCAGGAAGAGGAAGTGTTTGAAATAACTAGGTAAGTTGGTGTGTCACTGTATAACCATTTTGTGCCCTATGAAGATGACTTTTAATAATGTCTGTCTATTCTGTTTGCAAAGCTACATGAAGAAAGGAAAAGTATTGGCTTTGATTGTTTAATTATTTTGGCCTGCAATTTGACATTTGCCAATGGTTTTGCTTTACGGACTTATTCAAGAGTTTTCTTTTGGACTATCTTAACCAGTTTGGGCTTGGTTCTCCACTGTGCCCAAGCAGAGCCCTGAGACCAGAGGAAGGGGACTTTCAGGAGACAATAGCTGGTTCAGCTGGAGTGAACTCTCTCAACCTGATGTGACACAAAGCAGGGTGCTGATGGTAGGGACCCTCAGGAAACAGCATCTCAGATAGTTTTGAATGTCTGTAATCCTCTGTTTTAATGACAAAGTATTCATGGCATTTATGAGACCTGAGCCTGCTCCTTTATTGAATTTGTGTTGGTCATCTTGCCTTATACCTGAGCTGGCTACCTATGTGGTGAATCATGATCTAGCTTCCCCTAAAGGCAGTCTAACAGAAGAGTGCCTTACACTTGTTAACTCTCAGGAGTCAGTATGAGGAAATAGGTGGATGACTATTGAGAAAAGAGATCTTCACAACTCAGAAACATTAACACCAGTGCTTGATTCTCCTTTTCCCATTAGCCCACATCATTAAACATGCAGAGTGTACTAAGGACCATGGTGCCAGCCAAAATGACCACAGTCAGTGGAGTCACATCAGGCATCATGTAGTGAAGTTCCCAGATCTGGCTCAATCCTGCGAATCCGCAGATCTCTGGAGTGGCCCCCACAAGTGGCCTCAAATAAGATTGACTCTCAAAGGAGAGCACGGCCCAATGGAGAGTTTGATAGAATGGTTTTCTGGGGTGTTTTTGTCCATCCCAGTGACAGGACTGGAGAGCATGCAGTGATGTTTTTGAGTATGAGGAGTGACTGAGAGAAGACCAGATCTTTGTGAGATTGTGACAATTTGCACAAAGTCAAACCACTTTATGCTCAAGGTTTGGCACTGACAGTGCATATGGAATGCCTCTAGCTGCCCCAAGTAAGCCTGTAAGAGGGTCCAGGTTTCTGACCCATATAGCAATACAGGTAGTACAAAAGTTTGATAGATCCTGAACTTTGCCTCAGTGCAAAGATGTTTTTGCGTCCATAAGACAGACATGGATGCAATGTCTCCTGCAACATCATGCAGGAGACAGCAAGACCTGCTAGTGGGAGAATGTCTGGATTGCTGTGACCATTTGAGTTCTGCTTACAGCTTAGGTAGGTGAACGTGTCAATTCACTCCATAGTATTTGACCCCACCTGCATCAGGGGTTCTGGTGTCCCAGCTCTGAGGTTCTGAACCTTGCTATTCTGCTATGAGATATTCAACCACCTAGTGCAGACAGCACCTTGGAGACAAGGTAGGACACAGCTGAAATTCTGACTTCTCCCCACGCAAGGCAGTATCATCGGCATCGTCTTGGTTGCTACGCACTGTGAACAGATTGTGGGGGGGGGGCAATCCAGACCAGTGAGGGGTTGTGTCACTGCTTACCCTGTAGCCCTGGGTGCCTCACAATGCTTTGCTACTATAACTCCTGGTACACTCACAGTCAGCAACAAGCATGCAGGTCACACCCTGTGTGTCTGTGTATAACTGCAAACCTGGTCCAGCAACTCTGGCCCCAGTAGCCTACCAGTAATACACCAGCCACAGGCCCTGGTCTCTATCAGCCTTGGTTACTACTTGCAGGGTGACCCCAACACGCTCTCAGCTCTGAATTTTTCCAAAATTATGTGCTATGTAATATCCAGCCCTTTCCTGGACAATTGAGAGAAATAATAAGGTTCATTTGCTCCTCTAAAGACCTAAAAACAAATCACAGCTTAACTGGGGTAAATACACCCTTCCATTTAAACACAGCACTAAGTTGGTTTATTGTAAAAATAAAACAAATTTATTAACAATAGGACTTAGGTTAAATGATGCCAAGTAAAAGGAATAAAGTTAGAAAGGGTTACAAGCAAACAACAGTGAAAACACGCATCTAAACTTCTAACATTTAATCTAGCAAGGTACAGGCTTTGTTTAAGATGGTTTTTCTCACCTCTATTCCATTCCCAGAGACTTCAACCTCCCCTTTGGTTGAAGGAACCATCTTTCTCAGCTTGCAAGAATGCTGGCTTCTTGCATCAGTCCATGATGGATGCCAAAGATGGCTTCTGTCTTTGGAAGATATAAGCAAAGTTCAATTAATTTGTTTCAAGAGGCAGGATGACCTCATGCTGCTCTTCAGTTCCTGTGGGCTTCCCATCCCCCTGTATGTAAATTGGGTTTCCATTGTTTTGATTCCACCATGCTTAATTTACATAGGAGACAGGTAGATAGCTGCCTTGTCTCCTGTCTGCAAGGGAACCTGTTTCTCTCTGGCCACAGACTTCAAAACACAATATCATTAAGTATCTGTATTTCCTCATATAGTGTTAATACATACATTTCACAATGATTTTAATCAACAGTGTGTCATTAGCTTTCAGAAAAGACCTCACTCTATACAGTTTTACAGTAGCATGATATTGTATACAATTGGTTGATTCAATTGCTTATCACTTGAGGCTTTGCCCCCTGGTCTTTATAGGCCAGTAAACCCTTGCAATGTGTTCTTTGAAAAGTAATACCAAGACCAAGCTTCTGCCTTCTGTTGGCATGTAGATGCCATGCTATCTTCTATCCTGCTTGTTAGTGTGAGGTTTGTCTCCACCCCTTGTTAGCCTGATAGGTCTGCTTATGCAATATGTAAATACATTCTCATTGTCTTTCAAAGTACTTCGGTAGTAACTCCCAGGTGGGGAAAACACATTCCTTTGTCTAGTGCAGCCCTATTTACCAACTCCCTTTGGGATGCCTGGTTTTGAACACACTTTAGTAATCATTCCAGCATGTCCATAAATCTTGATACACACTGCATGCATACATCACACAAGAGTATTAATGATTAGTGGATTATTAGTTTTCCAATGACATATTACATGACACTTTTTAGATACCGATTATAACCATAGTGAGTTGGGGTACACTGAATTGGTCAGGCCAGTTGATACTAGAGAGCAAGGGGCTCACTGGTAAGTAGCAACTTGGAGACCTTGCAGGGTGGAGCTGAAATTCTCTGACTTCCCCACAAGCAAGGCAGTGTTATCTTCATAGGCTTGGTCAGTAAACACTTCTTGACTAGCCTAGATTCCAACATGTGGAGCTGCAAGACCTCATATCCAGTCAACCTCTCAACAGAATAGTACTGGGGTGAGAATGCATCCCTGCCATACATCTGAGGTTGTGTAGAAATGTGGCAAAAGCTGTGAACCAATGCACACTTTCACAGAGGTACTCGTGTTGAAGATCATGCTCCAGATTTGCCAGAACATCTGTAATGCTAAATCCTTTCAGTAGGAACTGAAGTGCTGATCTGTTGACAGAATCAAAAGCCACTTTAATATTGATATATGCCACACGAAGCGAGGCATTACATTCTTGCTTTGCCTTTGGACAAATTTCAAATCAGAAAGATTTTAAATGGGGCTACTACTCTTCCTGCAGGTCTCCTTTGTGTTCCTTAAACTGCTGCATCTAGGCCCTATCATCCTTACTTGGTCTCTAGCCACAGGAAATGTATGGGTCCTCTTGCAGGATTTTCTCTGTCTTTTCATCACATGGAGCAGGGGATGGAAGAGAGGTAAAAAGATTTTTCCCTCCTTGTGAAATAAGAGGAGGTCCCTAGAGGTAGAGACACCAGGCTTTAACTTTCCCCCCAACTCCTCCTTAGTTCAATACTTTCTCAGCCCCTTGGCCATGCATGATCTTTGCTCACAAGGCCATTTTCCCACTGGTGTTTCATTCAGTTTCAATACAAGTATTTTCAGGGATCCACCCTTCTTCTCTGGAATGGCATTTGTGTGGTAGATGGTGCAACATGGCCTGACAGGCACCATCTAGATGAACATGAAAAAAACCCAAATACTAGACTGTGGATGACTTGTGCCTTGTGGCTCCAGTGAATGGTGGAGGAGAATTGTATTATCTGAAAATCATTTAGACTGGTGTGATGTTGAAATGCTGTTTGCTTCCTGTTCCTGGCATGCTTAGTTTTCAAGTTGGCTTAAATGTCCTTGGAAGGTAACTTTTTTTTTTCCCCCACCATTTCATTTCCAGTCCTACCCTTAAATGTTTAAGCTTTGCGTCATTTTCAGGGTTAAATATTTTGGTCTCATATTTCTTGACTCATAAGGTTGCAGTTGACCCCAGTATTTGTTTTCATCAGTACCTATATAAACATTCAATTCTGATATGCTCATATTTGGACCAAATGGAAAGCACAGTCCTACCCATCACATGTTGGTAGTTATTTTATATGACTAAGCTCTGACACAGCAACTCTGCACACAAACATTGTGTTTTCTTTACTTTGTGGTAAGGGTATGTGGCTTAGTAATCAGTTTGATTTATGATATTGTACTGAACTGAAAATCCACAACTATTGCTTTTTTGTCCTCTTAATTTTGTGTTCTGGGAATGTGACTTTGCTACCATCACAGCTTGTGATGCTGCCCTGAAATTCCTAATTTGCATAATGACAGTCAACAATTAGTCTTTATTCCCCTTAACAGTAAGGATTTTTCTGGGTGTGGAATCACTAGTTGGCAGTAGGGCCAGCTCTAGGCACCAGCTGACCAAGCACGTGCTTGGGGCAGCACCATATAAGGGACGGCCAATCTTGGTTCGGCAGGGCAGCACTTAGGGGTTTTTTTTGGGCTCTGGGAGGGGTTGATTTTCTTTTTGGTTTGGTGGGGCAGCACTCCAGGGGGAAGAGGAGGTTGATTTTGTTTTTGATTTGGCGGGGCGGTGCTCCGGAGGGGAGCAGGGGGGTTGATTTTGGTTTGGCTGGGTTTTTGTTGTTGTTTTTGGTTTGGCGGTGTGGCACTTGCAGGGGGGGAGGGGTTGGTTCGGTGGAGCGGCTTTTTTTCCCCTTTTTTTTGTTTTGCTTGGGGCAGCAAAAAAGTTAGAGCCGGCCCTGGTTGGCAGCATGCTGCAGATAATGAACTGTAATGACTATCCATGCCCAGTGCAAAGAAGGTGAAATTCACACACATGCAGAGTCTAAGAAAGTTAGCTTTGTGTGGTGAATAGAATCCTGCACCCTGCTGCTATTCCAGTCCCTTTGATATAAGTAATCCAACCTTCATGATACAAACTATTCTGATCCAAACAGTGCCATAAATTCAGCTGTGGGCTTTGGTTTCCAAAGTTTAGAAAACTAGTATCAGACTGAAATAAAAAAGCACTTACATGTAGGACATGGCTAGTGACCTCATCTGGCCTCTTGATATTGTAAGTGCATTTTTTCACCCACAATTAAATACAGGCTCAAAATGGAGGGTGGAATGACTTGCCCCTTCAGTTGCATTCAGTTAGACACTTAATTACATATCTCTTATTCATATCTTAAAAAAACCACACTTAAACCTGTAAATTGGGCACCTAGCTAGTCTTTCACTGCTACCTTCTTTCTTCCTCCTCCACTACCTTCACTTGTTTGTCACACCCACTTGTGCCTTGTATTAACTTAGACCCTGATCCTGTAAACATGTATGTACCTGAGTAATTTGTGTGTTTGCAGGACTGAAGCCTTACTATGTGCATAGAAGCTATGTATTTATTGTGATTGTATCAGTACAAAGTTCTGAATTTTGTCTCCCCACTGACTTAGGGTCTGATTTTTGCTGATGGCCTGTATTATTATGGGCACATTTCTCACAAATAATTGTGCCTGCATTGAGGTACTACTGTCTGCAACTTTTAGACGACATCTTATGATCTGATTTAAAAGTGCAAAGATGTAGACACAAAACACAAAACTGCAGGCATGGTTATTTATGGGCTTACACCGGCACCTGCTAGGAGTGAGGCTGGCTTGAGGCCCAATTTAAAAATCAAATGTCTAAAAGAGAGAAATAGCAGAATCACCCAAACAAATGAAACTGGCGTCTCTCCCTGAAATTGCATAACTTTTAAACTATGGAAAAAATGAGGCCTACAGGAGTTGATGCTGATGTCTATTTGATCATGTGGCAAATGATCTTCAGCAATACTGAACTTCTGCTTGCAGGTTAGGGCAGTACTTTGGATGTCTGCTTCAAACCACCATAGAAAGTTACTCTTGTACTATAGTAACCAATGAGACGATTTGAAGTTGAGAGGAGAAATTCCATCTAGAAAACGAGCCTTTGCAGAGGCTCTGTATTTGGAGTTTGTATTTAATCTATGTTCAAGGGCAGTAAAATAGTTCAAACACTTTATTTCTTTATGCATATATTTTTATGACTATGTATTCAAAGAAAGAAATCCAGTGTGCAAAACAAGTAGGAGAATTCATGAAGCCTGAGGAAGTAGTAGTCCCTGGAGACCTTTTACTTTGCCCAATATCCATTCTTAACACTTCTCCCCAAATACAAATTCTAGTTGTAAGACTGTACTGTGATACCATAGCTGGCAGCACCTCAGCATTCCAGGCAAATGATAACATTAGGAGACAGTCACAATGCCTGCCACAAGGCTGGAGGAGGTTCCAGCTGCTGCAATAAATTAATCAATTATAACAGGAATCAGCAACCTTTGGCACACTGCTCACTGTGGTAAGCCCCCTAGCGGGCTGGGCTGGTTTGTTTACCTGCCACGTCCGCAGGTTCAGCCAATCGTGGCTCCCACTGGCCACGGTTTGCCACTCCAGGCCAATGGGTGCAGCAGGAATCTGTGGCCAGCACATCTCTCAGCCTGCGCCACTTCTCGCAGCCCCCATTTGCCTGGAGCGGTGAACCGCGGCCAGTGGGAGCCATGATCGGACGAACCTGCGGACACGGCAGGTAAACAAATCAGCCAGGCCCGCCAGGCGGGTCGCGTGCCAAAGGTTGCTGATCCCTGGATTATAAGGCCAGTAGGGACCACTCTGGTCATCTAGTTGGACCTCGTGCATAACATAGGCCATAGAACTTCTTCGAATTAGTTCCTGCTTCGACTAGAGCACTTCTTGTAAGGAAACATCCATCTCTGATTTAAAAATTGCCAGTGATGGAGAATCCACCACAGCCCTTGGTAAATTGTTCCAATGGTTAATTACCCTATCAAAATTTTGCTCCTCATTTCTAGTGTAACCCCACTGTTCAGCTCCAACTTCCAGCCACTGGATCTTGTTCTACCTTTGTCTGCTAGACTGAAGAGTCCTCTATCATCAAATTCTGGTTCCCCATGTAAGTACTTATAGACTGTGTGATCAATCACCCCTTAACCTTCTCTTTGATACAAAACATAGAGTGACCTCCAGGAAGTCAATCGCTATAAGGCCTGTTTTCCAATTCTTTAAATAATTCTTATGGCCCTTCTTTGAACCTTCTCTAGTTTTTCAACATTCCTCTTGAACTGTGGACACCAGAACTGGACACTGTATTCCAGTAGCAGTTGCACCAGAACCAAATACTGAGGCAAAATAATCTCACTACTCTGACTTGAGATACCCTTGTTTATACATCCAAGTATTGCATTTACTCTTTTAACCACAGTTCAGCTGATTATCCACCATGACATCTCACAGCTAGAGGCTCTGGAGGTTCCCAGGTTGATTTATTCAGAAGCTTAAACTACTGTCATTAACTTTTATGCTTTTTGTCATCCTGATAAACCAACAGCAAGATTATTTATTTGATGCTGAAATGCTAGATTGCTCAACAACTCGGCACTGACTCCTGGCAAGCAACCCTTTAAGAGATCAAATAGTAGGGACTTTTACAACGATATGATGTAACCTTCAACTCCCTTATTGTAAGTGTTGTGTTGCAACCTTTGCCTGTTTTTAATAGTAAAGCTGTCATGTTTAGAATAGAGAGTTTTTACCGCAACCTTAGCACACTAGCCTTACACTTCAATAAATATTTCATAACTTTACCAGTGGAGAACTCTATGTTCAGTGACTTAATCAGGGGGCTCAGTTTCCAGTTCCTACTTTTATTTTTAGCTAGCTTTGCTAAGTGGAAGGTTTCTCTTTGCTCTGCAGTTGAGAGCAGCCTGATGCTTAGTTCTGTAGCTGCTCTGAGAGCAAACGAAGTCCTCACTTCTACAGCCACAGAGGCCATCTCCATCTAGAGCTAGGTGTTGATTCCTCCAGGTCTTTGCCTGGGACAGAGACAGAGCAGGGTGAAGCAAAGGTAGCTTCATGCTACCTCTGCACTTCTCATTCTCTTTTTTACCATAATCTTCTGTTTTCTCATGCGGCAAATGCTGACCCCTCCTCTACAGCCAAGGATAATTGTCCACAGACAAATCAGCGCTGTTCTGCTTTGTGGGAAAGGAGGCAGCTTTGGTAGACATTGCACAGGGAGACTGTACCCTCTTCATGTCCTCGAGCCCCCACCGGGGAGGGGAGATCACTGCATTCCAGCGTGAGTGGGGCAGGAGCAGGTCTGGTGGGTCTGTGGCTGTGCCAATACAAATGTGGCCCATTGAAATGCTCTTGTATGGAATCTGTGGACAGAGCTTGAAAGGTTAGCTCTAAAAGAAGTGTAAACAGCTCCTCTTCGTCCCCAAGGGGTGTTTGTTCTGAAGCCTAATGAAGAATGTTTGAATGACAGTGTTGTTAACTAGTTCACTGTGAGTGGAAATATCCCAGGGATTTGCGTATCCAGGGTGGGTAGACAGTATAGAAACATGAGATGGAAAAATACTTATTTTAAAGGTCATTCACTTCCTTCCTACTGCAGGAAGGAGAAAGGGGCAGGAAGCACTAGGGCTGAGGGAGAAGCTATTAAAGGAGGGAAGAAAAGGAAAGTGTAATGACAGCAGTCGCTTAGGGATGGAGTACAGCAAAGATGTGCTTTCCCCAAGCCAGGGGAGGGAGTGGAGGGGAAACTGTCCCTCTGGCTTTAGCAGCTGAGCGGAAGTTCCACTCACACATGCTACCCCTTATTTTAACCCCCTCTCATCATTTCTACTTGCTGGGCTGATGACCAGGCTTAGGCCTCTCTTAGGTCCCTAGCTCAGCAGCTTTAGCTTGCTGAGTTAAAGCCAAGGCAAGGGGCACAGGTCTTTGAGGGGGTCTCTGAGCTCACTGGCTCTGCACAGTTGCTTTTGGGGCTCATGTCAAGGCCCCTGTCTCTGTGAGGTTACTGGTGCAGCATCTCTAGCTTACTGCTTTTATGTGTAGGGCCAGACTTTTATGAGCTCAGTAGGTGAGCTCCTTTAGCTGACTGGGGCTATATCTTGGCAGAGACTCTCTGAGGTTACATATGCAGTACCATTAGTTTGCAAAGCTCATGTCAAGGTTTGGGCCTCTGGGAGACCTCTGGTTCAGCATCACTACCTTGCTGAGATGATGCCAAGGCATAGGCTTTGTGAGGTAACTTGCTCAGCAGGGCATAGTGTCTTTACACAGTCTGATGAACATGAAACCAGAAAACCTGCTATCATTATCAACTTCTGGTTTGGTGTCATTTCATCCTCTTGGGATACAGGTCAAAGGACATTTTGGATCTTAGGGGGAAATCCTTTTCTGTGTCCATATAACTGAACTGGTGTCAGTAGCTAAACAGTGTGCAGGCAGTTAATATTACTAGTTACTGGTTTGTCATCCGAGTCTCATTTAAACTTGATTAACTGAAGGGTGCGGTTATGGAAGTTGAAAGAGCCTGTATTTGACAAACTTGAAGTTTGTGAAAGAATTAGAATCTCAATCAAAACTGATTGCAGGTGGGTTCTGTGTAAATCATTCACAAACCTAGATAAAAGCAGCCAAAAGTGAGCTTAGGACAAGCTCTTGCCCTGTACAAGTGAGTGAAGATACTGTGGAGACGCAATATTAAAATATTAATAATTCTTGGATTCATTTGATTTCTCATGCTTGTTTTTTTCAGTAATTGCCTCTTCCCCTGACAGTGATTTCTATAAAATTATTTTGCCTTCTTAACCTCATGTGCTTACTGTTTTATTTGAAGGGTTGCTCAGAGGCTGCTGGACAGCTGGTGGGTTGTTTAAAATATGTGAGACCATTTTAATATTTGCTGGAGAAAAATTAATGTAATAAAAATATAACTCTTTGGCCTGACCTGGCTGAGGTGGCAAGAACTGCTAGTGATGATGGCTCTATTCAGTTATTTGTTAATGGCTGCACTTTAATTGCTTTAAAAAAAAAAAAGGCTGGGGGGAGAAGCCACTCCAGTTTCTGCAAAACATCTGAGCTGCTTTTATGATGGAAAGACTCACAAGTTTAAGGAAGGAAAATGTACTGTATATGGACCTCTGTGCCATGGGGTGGCTTTCGTGGATGAGTCAATACACGCAACTGACCTGGTTCAGGATTATATGATGGGTCAGAATTCAGTGCACCAGCAGTTACTGTTCAAAAGTGTCTTCTTGAACTGCTTTCATAGAGCAATGTTATTGAAACTAGGGTACAGGCAGCAAACACCAGTAGAATGAAATAGCCATAGTGTGTTGTTCAGCGTAGTCCCAGGGTTATAATTTAGGAGTAGTGGTATGAAATTTAAATAAAATTAAGTTGAAAATTAGGACAAGTTTCTGATCAGTGAGGTCTATTTAACTGAGAATCTTTCAAAAGAAATGAGGGGAGGTCCGTTACTTGACTCACTTAAAACTGAACTGGGCAATGAATTGGAGAGTACCATGCAGTTTAGGTAACAATCCTGCATTAGTAGCATTGGTATTGGTGATGGTATGGACTCAGGGTCTTTCCAAGCTGTGATTCTATGATTATAAATGTATGAAGACATGTATATGGATTTACTCATAGCTGAGTAGCTCCCTCAATGTTTAGTAAGTTTTGTCTGGTTAGATGTTTATGTATATTTTAATTGATTACATGCCTAATAAAATGAGGGCAGGGGAAAACCTATGAACTTTCCGAGTTGATATACTGTATATGGAAAAGCTAGGCTGTATTTTAAACCTTCCAATCCTGACAAAGTCCCTTTAAGAGGAGTAGAATTTTGCCTGCACTGGCAACAATGCACGTGTTTGTTAAGGAACCCACCATATCTACCTTCCTGATGCAGAAGACAAGGAATGTTGTGTCTAGGACCCTGGGGGAATTGGGAATTATTCAAAAACAGTTAATCCTTATGTAAAGATTGTCCCTGTTAAACTGCCAGCATCTAGGCAGCTTGAGTTAGACCAGCCTGCTAAGTGGCAGTAACATAAAGCTGGAGATCTGGGAGCTGATCCTTATTTCAGCAAGGGATGTGGGCTCTCAGCAAATGACATGGGTGAATAGGGGTTGTGATTTTAATGCAGAAGTGGTTTCTCTGTTGGATTCATACTTCCTCCTCCTCTACCCTACAAGTGCACATTCCCTTCACTTTGCCAAAGCCATCCTGTTCCATGGTGAAAACCCTTCAGTTAAATGAGAATCACATTTTGCCTGATTCATCTGTGACCTTACATTAAATCAGTGACACTCAGACTGAGGCTTGGGATCTGCAAGTGGCTCTTTAATGTGTCTTCTGCAGTACATGATAAACACACTATGTGATTTAATTATTAACCAATCAGGATGCTTTTGCTATGTTATTAACTAATTGTGGATTACTTGGCCAGTCATTTTGCTGTGAGAATTTTTATATATATATAAAAATTATGAGAGAGCGAGTGTGTGTGTGTGTGTGTAAATGAAACACTAAATTCACACTACTGTGACTCTTTTGGGCAGTGTTTTCACTAATTTGGCTCCTGAACCACTGAGATGTGACTATCACTGCATTACAACCATCTTCAACATGAAATCAGTTTTAAGGAGGGGGATTTGTTCCCTAATTGTTCAGTATAGATGGCTTTATCTTTGGCAGGGCATCATCCTGGGATCATCTATCACAACAGTGATTCTGTTTGCTATTGATTTGTACATTTGCATGTACACTGTAAATTCATGGATGTTAGCCTTTGTTAGCTAAAATTCACATTAATTAGTAACACAGCAGGGGCCAGATCCTCAGCTGACATAAATGGGCACTGTTCTATTGACTTCCAAGGTACCTGGTCCTTACTGGAGTGGACAAATCTGTTCTCTTTGTGATCCACCAGTATAATAAAAGCTTGGAATGAAAAATTAGGTTTTAAAATGCTGACTCCCAGGGAGTTACATTAGAATGCATCTGGCCTCTGATTTATATGTTACAATTTATAAACCATTTACCACCAGGATTGGGCCATTTTGCTGTCTACCCACAAAACATATGAAACAGACTTTTTTTCTTCCAGAGAATGAAAATTTTGTTTTGTGATTTCATAATACACAAGGAGCTAACCTTTTTATGTCAGAATAAATGCCAAGAAGGAGAAAGGCAGAACAGAAAATGGCATAGCTTTGTTCCTTCATCCCCAAACACAGAAAATGTTAAAACATTTCTATTCTATACGAGACCTTCCATTAGAAAAAAAATCTCAATTTGCATAGGGCAAGTTATACTGAGACAGAGGGTTTATATAGTTTGCTTACTTTTAAGAAATGTATGTTATATGGTTACTATCACATGACACATTAGACATGAAACACAGGACTCCTTCATAAAGGAACACACATTGGTCTGTAATGTGACTTCCTCACTTTTAAGGACATATTCTCTTTCCCGCCCCCCCCCCCACATTCCCTTTAACATTATCAGTCACATGTCTAGCATATGAATGAAGAGAACAGTCACAATGCCGTGAACACATATGCCTGAACTGATGAAAAGCTACATGCTGAGAAAGAGAGAAGTTATAAAAGCAAGTTGAGCTGGAATGCATCAGATTTGGCAATTCTGTAACTGACATTTGCATACTAATTTGAGGGCAGCAAAAAAGTAGCTGCTGATTTCATAAAGAACAAAGATGGTGTAAATTGTAGCTGTGAGAATGCAGCCAGTCCTGTTATAGCAAAAAAAAAAAAAAAGCCACCAATCTTTCCCCTTCCTATATTAAAACTGCATGCAAAATGTCATGCTAGTTTAAACCCTAACCATAGCACAATTACAGGTTTTCCTTCATTTTTTTTCCCACTCCAGTGTACTTCCTTAGCAAAATTAATATTGCAGAGTCTATCTACTGGTAGACATTTATATTGGATCACGGTAGTGGAGCATCTTAGAAGTTATTAAGTTCTGCACTTAAACACTGTGCAACCCCATTGATCTCAGTCATACAACTAAATTCTGCAGTGTCTTTGGAATATCAGTGCAAAATGTATCTTTTTAAAATTTAAGTGGGCCCTTAATGTTAGATGGAGTGAGACTTTGCTGTTACTAATCTCATATACACTAAATACTTTTGAAAGGTGCTGAACTATTATTGTTTGTATGAGGTTAATAGCTGGAAGCCCTACCTGAGTTCAGGGCCCTATTGTGGAAAGCATTGTACAGACACTAAGAGACAGCCCCAGATGGACAAAGGAAGCTTTATCTCCATTTTACAGATGGGGAGCTGAAGTGCCTTACCCAAGGTCACAGGAAGACTGACAGAGATAGAAATAGAATAGCAGCCGCCACTTTGGCTTCTTACTTAGTGAAGTCAATGGGAGTTTTGCCTGAGTAAGGAAGACTGGACAGGGCCCTGCAACACCTCACTCATTAATAAGGTGGCACTTCATAGATGGAGGCGGCATATTCAGCTTGAGGAAGGAGCTCACTACCATTTTATAACAGCCTGGCTGTCTCTGGAACAGAGATGACAGGCTTTGGAAGGATCTGCATTCAGGTCTTCACATCTGGAAGGACAATTGGGTCAGACCTTTAGGAATGGGGAGAATTTATTAGAACTTAGCAGTCATTCCTTTGCCTGTGGGAAAAGAGTAGAAGTTTTCTACATGGTTTTTCTCCAGTCACATAGAAGACTCTTTTTAAATTGTCTTTGCAGACCATAAACCTATATAAATATATGCAATCTATGTCACATCCTCTAATATGTGATTGCAAATGGTTGGGTTCTCAGACTTCAAGGTCAGAATGATCATCTAATCTGCAGGCCACAGAACCTCACCCACTCCTGTAACAGACTCCTAACCTCTGGTTGAGTTACTGAAGTCCTTACATCATGATATAAAGACATCAGCTTACAGAGAATCCATCATTTACACTAGTTTAAACCTGCAAATGCCCCATGCTGCAGAGGAAGACAAAAAACCCAGGGTCTCTGCCAATCAGAGTGGCGGGGGGAGGGAGAGATTCCTTCCTGACTCCAGATATGGTGATCAGTTAGACTGAGCATGTGGGCAAGACCCACCAGCGAGACATCTGGGAAGGAATTCTCTATAGCAACTCAGAGCTGTCCCATCACCAGATGTTGGAGCTATTTGCTGTTAGCAGCTGCAGATCAGCTACATGTCATTATAGTCAATCCCACCATACCATCCCCTCCATAAATTTTAACAAGCTCAGTCTTGAAGCCAGTTAAGTTTGTGCCCCCACTTCTCCTTGAAAAGCTGTTCCAGATATCACCCCTCTGATGGTTAGAAGCTTTGCCTAATTTTAAGCCTGAACTTGTTGATGGCCAGTTTATAGCCATTGGTTCTTGTGTCCACATTGATGCTTAACTTGAATAACTTCTCTCCCTCCCTCATATTTATCCCTCTGATGTATTTATAGAGAGCAGTCATATCTCCCCTCAGCCTTCTTTTGGTTAGGCTAAAGAAACCAAATTCTTTGAGTCACCTCTCATAAGATAGGTTTTCCATTCCTTAGATCAGCCTAGTAGCCCTTCTCTGCACCTGCTCCAGTTTGACTTCATCTTTCTTAAACCGAAGAGACCAGAATTGCACACAGTATTCCAGATGAGGTCTCACCAGTGCCTTGTTAATGGTACTAACATTTCCCTATCTCCACTGGAAATACCTCACCTGAGGCACCTCAGGACCGCATTAGCCTTTTTCACAGCTGCATCACATTGGCAGCTCAGTCATCCTCTGATCAACCAATCATCCAGGTCTTTCTACTCCTGTCACTTCCAACTGATAAATCCCCAGCTTATTGCAGAAAATCTTGTTGTTAGTTCCTAAATGCATGATCTTGCACTTTGCATTATTAAATTTTTCCCATGTGACAAAGTTCCTCCTCTACCTTGGTAGGTCCTGCACTTATTGGTAGATTAGCTCACCTCAGTGATCTCCCCCTCTGGTGGAACCTGGGCCCACCCTCTACTCCGGGTTCCAGCCCAGGGCCCTGTGGATTGGAGCTGTCTATAGTGCCTCCTGTAACAGCTGCATGACAGCTACAGCTCCCTGGGCTACCTCCCCATGGCATCCTCCAAACACCTTCTTTATCCTCACCACAGGACCTTCCTCCTGGTGTCTGATAATGCTTGTACTCCTCAATCCTCCAGTAGTTCACTCTCAGCTCCTTGTACTTCTTGCTCCCAGCTCCTCACATCCAAATCTCACTAACTGGGAGGCTTTTAACTAGTTCCAGCCAGCCCTTGATTGGCTTCAGGTGGCCCAATCAATGTAGCTATCTCCACTGCCTTCTAGAAAGATCTTAATTGGCCCCAGGTGTCTTGATTAACCTGGAGCAACTACCATTTGGTTACCATGGTACTAGGGATTTGGTTAGCCTGGGGCTAACATACCTGTTCCTTACTACTTTACTGTAGCCATCTGGCCTTGCCCCATCACATCCATTTCTATTACTGTAGTTTACAAGGTCATCCAGATCTTCTTGTAAGATACTCCAGTCCTCCTCCATATTGACAGTATCTCCCAACTTTGTGTCATCTGCAAATTTTATTAGCGCACTCCCACTTTTTGTGCCAGGATCAGTGATAAAAATGTTAAATATGATTGGTCCTGAGCCTGATGTCTGAGGAACTCCACTAGTAACCTCCCTCTAGCCTGACAATGTGACCCATTGTAGTTGCCCCTTTAACCAGTTTCTTGTCCACCTTTTAGTTCTCATATTAATCCCCATCTTCTCAAATTTAATTAATAATTTTCCAAGTGGAACTGTATCAAATGCCTTCCTGAAATCCAGGAAAATTAGATCTACTGCATTCCTTTGTCTAAAAAATCAGTTATCTTCTCAAAGAAGGAGATCAGGTTGGTCTGGAACAATATATCTTTTGTAAAACCATCTTGTATTTTACCCAATTACCATTCACTTTTATGTCCTTAATTAGTTTCTCTTTCAAAATTTGTTCCAAGAACTTGCACACAATTGAGGTCAAACTAACAGGCCTGTAGGTTCCTACATCACTTTTTCCCCCCTTTTTTAAAAATGGGAACTATATTAGCAATTCTCCATTCATAGAGTATGACCCCTGAGTTTACAGATGCATTAAAAATCCTTGCTATTGGGCTTGCACTTTTCCTTTAATATTCTTGGATGGAGATTACCTGGGCTCCGTGATTTAGTACCGCTAAACCGTTTGAGTTTGACTTTCACCTATGATGTGGTAATTTCTACCTCCATATTCTCATTCCCATTAGCCATCCTGCCATTGCCCCAAGCTCTTCATTAGCCTCAATAAAAACTGAGGCAAAGCATTTGTTTAGGTGTTGGGCAATGCCTAGCTAATCTTTAATTTTCACCCCATCATCAGTGTTTAGCAGTCCCACTTCTTCTTTCTTAGTTTTCTTCTTATTTGTATGGCTATAGAACATTTTACTATTGGTTTTAATTCCCTTTGCAAGGTCCCACTCTGGTTGGCTTTTGGCAGTTCCCACTTTATCCCAGCACTTTCTGACAAAATGTTGCTTTCCTTGCTGATCCCTCTGTCACAGAGTCCCTGGGCGATGCTCTGGAACTGCTCCCTACAAAGCCAGTCAGGACTTTGGGGAGCCTCCTCTCCCTTGGAGCAGACTGTCTTCAGGGCAAGATGCTCACATGGCTTCACCTTCCTGGGTCTGATCTTGGAGCATTCAGCATATACCCCTCCATGCGCTTCTCACAGCGAGTCCACCCAGGCGGGGTCCTGGGGAAGCCAGAGGGTCCTGCACGCACCCCCTCTTCACAGTCAGACATGACTCTTAGCCAGCCAGTAAACCAGAGGTTTATTAGATGACAGGAACCCGATCTAAAACAGAGCTTTTAGGTACAGAGAACGGGACCCCTCAGCCAGGTCCATTTTGGGGCCCAGTGAGCCAGACAACCCCATCTGCCCTCACTTCCCGTCCCCAGCCAGGTCCAAACTGAAACCTCCTCCAGCCCCTCCTCCTCTGCTGAGTTCCTTTCCCGGGCCAGGAGGTCACCTGACTTCTTTGTTCTCCCATACCTTTAGCATCCCCTTGCAGGGGGGAAGGGCCCAGGCTATTAGGTGCCAGGAGACAGAGTGTTGGCCAGAAACTGACACACCCACACAGTATTCAGAGGAAACATTAAGAACAGTCCCACTTCGTCACCCCCTCCCATCTGCCATTCCTTGTAGGCTTGCTGCTTTCTCTTAATCACCTGCTGTTCCTTTCTTATTTGATTTTCCTCCCCCAGTGTTAAAATCAGGTGTGCAGATCACATGAGCATCTCCCTAGAGAGCCTAGTTTAAAGCTCTTTTAATCAGTTGTGCTAACTTCCATCCCAGAAGTCTATTTCCCTCCCTACTCAGGTGGAGTCCATCCCATGAGAACAGCACTGAGGGTTCAAGTCATAGAAGAGGCATGTTAATGTGGGTAGCTTAGATCTTGTGTACTCTGTGTTCCTACTGATGTAAGTTTTTTTGTTGAATTTGGGCATTTAAACACAAAACTTATATGAACAATAACCTGTTAGGCTTCAGCTCTAAATGAGTGATAGTGCTGTGTTTAGGAAATATATATTGAAAGTGAAATTAGGGCTGAAACACTCTAATCAAAAGCAGAAGAGTGGCACAGAAAGAGAAAAATATGACTGTAGACAATGACATAGCTGTAAAGGAAATACGTTGATGCCTCCTGCCCCGCACCCCCAAGAAACCCAGGCCAGAAGCAAGTTATTTCTAGATCTACAATGTAGTACATTATATTCTCTAGTGGCCCGATTTAAATACCAGTGAAAATTGTGGGTGCCTTTCCATTGACCTTATTGGGCTTTGGCTTAGCCCCAAGAAACTGGATTTCTGTTCAAGCTATACATTCCTTTGTTAACTGATAGGACAGCTACAAACTGCAGCCTGAATTCAGCAGACCCCATATGTGGGCCTGCAATAGTGGTGGTGAGTACTGTTTCCCTTCTTTCCCTTGTATGGGCCACAGAAAGGCTAGAAAGAAGATCATGCACAGGGATTGCCCTAGACCTCAAAGTTCACGGTGCATCATATGGCCATTGACAGATGAGGTTCTGACCAGCTCATCCATTTGGAAGAACAAGTTTGAGAGCTTTTCTACTGTGTTTTGTTTTAAAGAGCATTTTTATAAAAACTACCCGTTCTGCTTTTACAGCAGGTTGAATCCAGTGCAATGAGAGCAGAATTTGGCTCACTTTTGTAGCTACTAGAACAAGGAAAATTTCTCTTTTAAAAGCACTTGATATTGTTTCCTCCATTTTTTCTCCTTTAGAGAAAGGCAAGCTTAAGAATGACTGGCATGTTATGGCCTACTATCTTACTGGGGAGGGGAGGGGAAGAAAACAAATGACTCATGGTATTTGCAAAGTGGTTCTTATTCCATACCAGGAGGTGTTGGGAATGTTTTTCAACATGAGTGGGAGTTATGTACCCCCCAACACAAGTACCAGTTTGGGGATAGGTTGTAGTGGCTTTTTTACAGAGCATGGAGTTTTTCTGGAATAAGTGTGTCCATAACTGCATACTTTATCTTAATCCAAATTATCAAATGCCAGCTTGAGTTAAAAACTCTTGAAAATATTATGTTCATCCTCCATCTGGAGAAGTTATATAAGTTCTTGTAACTTGAATCAGACGTATGTACTGTACTCTCTAGCAGTAAGGGGGGGAGGGGAGAAAAGTGTGTCAGCACAAGGCTGTTTGAGGAAGGGCATAGAGCCTTGTGCAACGCGTTTTGTACAGAGCTAAACATCACCACAAAGTTATTGCCCGATTCTCCTCCCACAAGAGCTATACACTGAGGTACCTCAACTCTTTTCAGTGGACTTACTTCCAGTTTACACTGGTCCGAGAAGAGAATCAGGTCTGACTTCAGAAGGTATTTCCACAAAGGACTATAAGAGAGCTAATCAAAATATTTAGGAATTAATAGAAATTAAATTACGCACACTTTTTTCTGTTTAAGATGTTTTAATAAAGATTTGTATTTTTTCTCCTTCACACTGTACAACACATTTCAATGTACATCAAGCTCAGATAAAAAATAAAGCTCTCTTACAAATTACATTTTTTCCAGTGAATTTTTTTTGCAGTAAAAAATAGCTGCTACATAAATCCCTCTTGATCTCTGAAAAAGGAGCCACATTTCCAAAAATAGAATTCATATTTTAATCAGATGGGATAAACCAGAAAAAAAAAGGCTTCATATAAAATTGTTTTTAAAAGGACATGCATAGAAGTGAAAAAACATGCACCATTTATCCATGTTAATGTTTTCATTTTCAGTTAGGAGAAACAGGCCCTTTATGCTCCAGACTACATTAGTTTCTTGTAAAAACGCCAAAATGAACAAAGTTTGCCAGCTACAGTTATGGCAAAATATTCAACCAATACCCTCCATCTAAACTTTCATATTGCAGGCCTACAGTATAATCTACTAGGCATTTTACAGACTTCCTCAAACTGCAAAATGTTGTATGTCCTATTCAAACATGAAACAAAATGTTTACATTCTTCCTATTTCAAAATGCACATACAATTAGTTTAAATTACATTATACAATATCTGTTAAATAGGAACATTAAAGAACTTCAGGAAGCAGCATATAAATATATACAAACTGACTTGAAATGGTGTGATTTTTTCCACTCTCCCTTGAAAGGAAAAAATAATTGCTACACCTAATTTTGAAACATAAAACAAAATGTTTCTGTACCCAACATGTTGTGTAATAAAATGTACAATACAAATTTGTGTCTCTCTCCGCTTTAAAATAAAGGTTACTTTTAAAAAAAAAAAATGCATATCATGATGTAAGCAACGTGGTTGTTAAGTTTTGAGCTAGAATTCTGATGTATTATTGGTCACTCTCCAACCTTTGGTATTAAAAACAACCCATAATTATATGGCAGTGTAAAAAGCCAAAATATTTAACCCTAGAGCATTTTCATGTCTTCAGGTTAGAGCTAGGCACTGTGCCATCTGCCACACTGCTCTAAAGAACTTGGTGCAGCAATACTTGAAGCCATTGCGTCTGATGAAATAAGGCCACTTCTTCCTTCAGCTTTCCCCGATTACAAAACCAGTTCAAGGTCCTTATTTCTTAACAGTTGCACCAATCTGAACAGTCAAGACCGACTGTAGATAGGTCCTAGTCACAGTTCAAAATCTTGCAATCTTTGCCAGTTTTGCACGATATTGCAATGCTCAATCTTCTGTGTCTAGCTGCACTCCCAGCATGGCATGAAGTTCCTCTGCCGTGTACCCCAGCAGGTTCTGTAGGTCACATACAAACCGGTACACATAGCGCTTCCCTGATGTCTTGTGGATGATGTTCTTATCATAATAATAGCGCAGGCCTCGGCTTAGTTTCTCATAGTTCATTTTTGGCTTGTTTTTCCTCCTTCCCCACCGTCGTGCCACCTTCAGCCCCAAGGGGGGGGGGGGGGGAGGGGGAAAGAAAGAAAGGCAAAAACTAATTAAAGCATACTATCAGTTAGCTGATGGTAAATGGAAAAATTAAACTTATTTAGCAACCAAGTCATTCTGATGGTTCAAATGCCATCAATCAGTGAGGATACTTGGATGAGTAAGAGCTGAAGCCTTCAGTGGTTTGAGCATTGGCCTGCTAGACCCAGGGTTGTGAGTTCAATACTTGAGGGGGCCACTTAGGGATCTGGGGCACAATCAGTACTTGGTCTTGCTAGTGAAGGCAGGGAGCTGGACTCAATGACCTTTCAAGGTCCCTTCCAGTTCTAGGAGGTAGGATATCTCCATTAATTTAATTTAAAACAATCTCTGATTGAGTTATTGGCCGGACTTTGATTAAAAGGAATAAGACCTAGGGTCTATGAACATGACACCAATAGACAGTGGATGGGTGCATGAGGCACCTTGCCACAAAAGCTGTTAGTGCAAGAGAAGAGGTTAAGGTGAATTCTTCTCTCTCAAAGAACAACCACCTCCCATGTGAGAGAGTAGTGCAAAGTGAAAGTTGAATTATGTGAAGTCACTTAAGGCCATATCTAAAGCTCACTGAAGGCAATGGGAGTCTTTTCGTTGACTTCTGTAGGCCCTGGATCAGGCCCATTAACTGCATCACAAAGTGATTCCATCAATTAGAGGGTTGGAGTTTATTCTGTTAATGACTAGTTTTAATTTCCAAGTTGTTACAGCAGTCATTTGATGCATGTCTGAAAACAGACTTTTGAAGGCCTCAGTACTCTGTGCATCTGCCATGTTTCTCTCAATTCCCAGAGGTTTTATCAATTAAGTTACTTTCTTTAAACAGTTAAGCAATGCTGTAAGTTAAACAAACATAAAGGCAGCATGCAGAGTAAGGCTATAATACACTAAACTTTTACATACACCTAGGTACTAGACTGATGCTCTTGAAGTCACCCAGACTGCACAGTAAAGCATTTACAGAGGCAGAGATGCCTGATCTTGTAAACACTTTGCCTTGAGGGGTGCCTTTCACTGATGTAGGATCAGGCCCTAGCTTTTTATTCAATCACAATTAGCCACATACCTCATCTGGGTCAGCAAGTTTAAACTCCCAGCCATCTCCAGTCCAGCTAATAAATGACTGACAGGATTTGTCTGTTAGTAACTCCAGAAGGAATTGCCACAGTTGGATAGGTCCACTGCCTGTAAAAACCAAGAGCAGCAAAATTATTAATCATAACTAAGGGATATAGTAAGACCCATACCATAATCCTAAGATTTATCTGATATAATTTTAAGATGTTTAGCTGAGGCAAAGAACGACAACTGTTTCTTTAAACAGGAATCTGCTGAAGGATATTATAATGAACTCTGAATTAAAATAGTGGACAAAGTAGTTATTTGAACCAAGCTTTGCTTCTCCCCTCACTTCATTCCTTTCTGCTGGAAGCTATATTTAAAACCTTACAGTCCTAAAGTCCTTGCCCTGACGAAGCTTCCAGTGATAAGCATTTTGCCTGAGTAAGCACTCTAGGGATGAGTGCTTAGTGGGTGAGTCAGTGCTGGTGAACTCCTTGAACTCCTTGGTTTTGTCTGAGTTTCCCTCCTTTTTAGACAGAGAGTGCTACCAAAAATAGCATGCATTCCAGGTTAATAGTCTGGATTTTTACTAGAACATTGCATTATTAGTGAAGAAGTCATTCATGAACAATGAGTAAGAGTGTACCTCTCAACCTCCCTTCATCAAAAATGGACATACACCCACACAAGGGATCAGAAACGTGAGAACAAGAGATACAGTGTGTGACATCACTTGCCTGTAAAGCCTGCTAGAATTGCTGCTGGTATAACTGGTTTCCCTTGCTCTACAGGATCACTTCTTTCTTGAATGTAATCTTTGAAAGACATTGTAGGTTTGTTCAGACATAGAGACTGGCTACAATCGTCTTCAAAGCTTTCATAAGAGGGCACACGTTGTACATCCACTAAAGATGATTGGCTGTTCCAAGACTGAAGTTGAGAATCTGTGCTTTCATAACTTTCTGTGCCGCTGTCACTGGATTCATGCTCTCTGGGCTTACCTAAAAAGTTAAATAATGGTTGTTATTCACTTTATTTTGTCTGTATAAACCATGTTAAGAAAAGAGTGCACAGAGCATAGAGCCTTAAACTAATTAGCAAATGGATAAGGTAAATCTTACCAGAGTTATCTATCAGCAAGTTCAGATTGTTTGTGAAGTCGTGGGTCATGGAGCAGTAGTTCACATTGACTGTCTCTAACTGAGCTTTGGGGAACATGGAAAAGTCTTGATCAGGGCCGAGGAGATTTGGTCCTGCAGAAGTCTGACATAAGTCACTCAGGAGGCTGGCTTTGGGGTAGCTATGCATTTGCATACCATAAGAGGCCTGTTCTGTATTAAAACCTAAAGTGGGAAGGAGAGGGAGAACAAAAATGAATGGATTAGTTATTCACTACAGTCCTTCTCATAAATGTAATACCCTCATGTAAGCAGAGCAAAAACAAGTCAACCCTTCCACTGCAACACAGACATACAGTTATGCCACTAAAAAATATTTTTTAGCTGAAAACCTGACTGGGTAGGAATGATAGGCTGTGTGTCTAATCCAAAGTCTACTGAAGTCAATAGGAGTCCTTCCACTGACTGCACTAGGGTTTGAACGAGGTTCTGTATCACACAACCTATATCTGGTGTATGATTCACAGATTGCCAGTTGTGCACAGAGCTCTCTGTGGTTTCCCAGAATGACAGAACACATGGGGAGGGGGCTAGGTGGTCCATAGCAGGATTCCTCTCTTGTTAATCTACTAATCAGTTAAGAGAAATGTGCTGAAAATACAACCTCATACATATAAGCAGTATTGGGGGGGGGGGGGGGAAAGAGAGAGAAAGATGTCAGGAGAGGGCCACTGGTCTGATCTCCCTCCCATCTGCCCTCCGAGGCTCCATATGGCATCCATCTTCCTTCTGCCAAAAAGGACCAAAATAAGACTCCTGCTGGATCCCATCAGTGCTGCTTTTAGATTCAGCCTGGTAGTTGTAATGGCCAGTTTGTACTAAACACTTGATTTTTGGCAATTCATGTACCAAAAACAAAATTTGGGATTTCATAAATTTTCTGCACAAATCAAGACTTTTGATTAACCACAGCTTTCACATAGTCTTCTTTCCTCCTGGTTTCACTGACTCCAAGGATTTGCCTCAAGAAAATATCTAGTCTGATTATTTTCAGTGTTCAAACCAACTTGCAGAATTACAGTGTGTGACATCACATGCAGCATAAAGCCAAAGAAGTGATTTTAATCATCAGCCAAATCAGGATACCTACTTAATGAGTTGTTGTTGACCCAGTGTGGGACTGAGGTAAGATGAGAGTTTTCAACATATTGGTCCTGTCTTTTCTCTTGACTATCTGAAAACAGAACAAATATTCTTTTTTACACATCTGACCAGGACATTATGGTGAACTTCAAAGCGACGGGAGGTATTTCTGACAGTTACATGAAGTTAGTCACCTGACATCAAACTTTCAAAGAAATAACTTCTCGTAGGGAAAATGTCACGCCAATGGAATTATAATATTTAATTTGTCTAAAAATCTGCAATAAGGCTCTGATCCTGCAAACACTTCAGCAATTGCTTAACTTCATGCACATCAAGGGAATTATGTGTGTACTTAAAAGTTTATAGGATCCGGGCATTAGGTAAGTGTTTTACACACAGGACTAGAACAGCGAAGAGACAAAAAGCAAAACCACCAAAATCCAGCTAGACAAAAGAACACTCAACTTCCAAAGTTGTTTGACAAATATTTAAATGAAAGGCAGCTTATGGTAACAATGGGAAAAGAAAAAAAACAACACGTTTTCCCTTATTTTTCCAATAGTTATTTTAGCGCTCATCTTGTCAGATGATATGGGTGGGCAGATCCCTGCATCCATGTGAAGCCTCTCGACAAAATTTGTCCTCATCCCTCTTTTGTCTCAATGAAAGCACCCTCAAGTCTCTATCACTCCTACATTCATTCGCTGACTTATTCCAAAACACTGGTAAAAGTCACTAGTAACATGAATTCACCTAATCTGACTTTGTTACATTTTTTTTTATATTTGAATTATATATTGCATCCCTATATATATTATATATCCTAATCCCATGTATATGAATGCCCATTCCGTATAAAACTGCTGCTGAGACAACTGCACAGTCTGGCAGTGATTGACAAACTAGTGACAACTGATGATTGCTTTTATGCTCTCCAGAAAATGATTTTTTTTTTTAAAGATACCTTAGATAATATTTAAAGATTTTTAAATTCTGAGTTTTTTAGGCAATTACAAAACCACAACTTGGTGAAATACATCACAGTTGTGTTTGACAGGGTTGCTTTGCTAGGATCACAGAGCAGGAGTCCTTTTTGACTATCTAGTTACCTTTTATCATCTGTTCCAGGTGTTCCCACAGAATGTCGCCTACATAATCCGGAGCTAGCTCCAAGAAACGTTCCTTGCCCAGGTTGCACAAGTCTTGGCCATTCATGACAAACTGATGAAAGTTCACATTTGCCAAACTAAACTCCCTGGTAGCCCAGAAAAGCCACTGGCAAACCTGCTGTTCAGTCCACAGCCAAGGATCTGCAAATGGGGAGTGGGAGAAGAGAAGAAAAAGAACATAACATTTAGAGGCAACTCTTAATATTTACATTCATAAGAACCTAAAATAAGTTTAGTTAAAAAGAGAGAGTGAGGGCTCATGTTTAAAAAAATCATCTAGGATATCTAGTTCTGAAGCTCAAATATCAACGATTTATTCTTAATTTTAAATCAATGCTCTAATATTTCCTTCTATGTTCTTTTAATCAGTGGATGAACTCAGTTTACTTTCTCTTCTCTTATGTTGCCATCTAACATAATCAGCATAATTTTTGCACTAGGAAGGCTATAAAAAGAAAGCACTTACTATTTGGGATACCCAGACGACACTGTTCCTTTGCGAAGCCACTGAAAGTAGCTTTTAAGGCCTGACTCATCACAGCCTTACTGCATGGGGTTAAGAGGGGCAATTCACAGCTGTTTGACTCTAAAAGAATGAAGGGGGGAAGAGGGGGGAAAAAGAGAAACATTAGCATTTAGGCTAATGAACATGACCGACAATGGAGAATCCACTATGTTACTTAAAGAACAAGCAAAAGAGGCTTCCAACTATAAAATGGAACCAAATATGGCAAGCCTTATCTGTATGTAATAGATTAGTTCTATGCCAGCATTTAAGATTTTGTTGCAGCTAACGATGCAGACTCAGATTGACTCTGGTAGTACGAAATATGCCTGTGTTATGTAGAGTCAATTATCTTTATTAGAAAATAAGACTGCTTCATCTTCTTTTCCTCTTCTATAATTTGAGAGCCAAGTGATCTCTTGTCAACTCCAGATCCCCTGCACTGAGCTTGAGAACTAAGTAACGGGCAGGGTAGTAGTGATGAGTAGGCTTGTGGGTACATTTACCACTGCACTAGATTGAATGTCAGACCCACTCATGCATAGATCAGTCAATTGAATTTGTGGTGTTGTCATGCCTTATTCAATGGTTAGACTGTAAAATGTTTTTGGTCACAAGCTAGTTCCCAATGCCAAATTTATGTAACTGGCTGATGATCATGGTACTGAATTTTATGCAGCCATAAATTGTTATAAATTCATAATCTAGATAATCAACTCCTTAGTTAATGCTGCAACCACTTCCATTCAAAAGGAATAATTTAGCCCCCCATCCTATCTTCTTTATTAGAAAAATTTGGCATGAAAATGTCCAGACCTCTTCTGGAAGTAAAGAGCATTTTCAATAAAAGTTTGAAGAAAATTGGTCAAATTGTTTTTGCATTATGTGTCATTAAAAAAAAGTTAACTGGATTTGATATTCTGACTGGTGTCTAATGTTTCCTCAGGTTCCCTCTAGCTTGGAACTAGCTTGTCACTACCTCTTCAAACTTTCAACTTTCCACAGATCTCTTTGAAAACGAGCGCACAGATGGTGTTTGACAAAGTTAGGTTGCACTCATGTTATTAATAATTGCTACATCTAATAATGTTAGTGTCACAGGGAGAGTGTGCATACGTGTGTGATAAGCTGTGAGGCTTTAGGACTATGCATGAAGCTGCAAAGCTAATCTAGCTATCTATGGCCTGCAATGAGCTCCACATGAGCAAGCAGGTGAACCTCTGCACACATGTGGAGCTCACTGCAAGGTTGAATAAAAACTTGGGTGAAACATCTATCACCACTGTATCTGAGTAGCTTGGGAATAAGCCAGTCAGAGAGATCTGAGGTGAGGGCAAATGAAGAACTTTTAGTGAGTCCAGTCCTGCTACAAGGATTTCAATGTACTACTTATGCAAAGTTTCTAAAGCTGCAAAATAAACCTGAGGAAAATGGGGACCAAGGACCTTGCAGAGTTCTACATTTATACAAGTTCAGCAGGACTAAATAGAGTTCTAATATTCTGTCTTGACCCATTTTAAAAATACACCAACTTGAGTTATAGAAATGAACAAGTAAAGGTAGGTAAAGATTATTAGTAATGTTAGTCTTAACAGAAACACATATCCAAAGACCTCTTTAATTCTGCTCCAGTATGCCTAACTGGCCTTCTACAGACCACACCCTACTTCAGTGTAGGTTTCCAACATGGAAAGTTGTAAGCTAGCAATAGAACTACTCATGTGAATAAACTTAAGAATGTATGTAAATGTCTGCAGGACTGAAGCCTTAAACTAATATTAAAAAAAGTCTTCTCTATTATTAAAGACTTATTGTTGCGGATTGTAGGTAACAGTGACAGAAACCTAGTTAGAGATCCCAGCACTTTCTATTTTGACTGATGTGGCTGATCAAACTAAAACACAAACAAACCATATTTACCATAAGAAATTGAATCAAACCCTGTTGGTACTTCTTGAAGGGTTTGATCTTCATTTAATGAGGGAAAATATCCTGCAAACAAAGAGCTTGTGACATCAAAGACGTCAAATGCTGGTTGATGCTGAAAAACAGTTTAAGAAAAAGAATATTCAGTGTCAGTATTCTGCTAGAGCACTGCTAACAGCAACTGCAAAGAGGACGGGTTAAGTTAGTATCTGGAGATAATGTACATACAATCTAATCATTATTAATGTATAGTTAAAATAAAGTTAAGGTTCCAACAGCAGTTGTAACTTTCCTGTGTGGCACATTCTGTATGTCATATGCTAACCTTTTTAGCAACATGAACAGTGGAATACTAAGCTACACATTATACAAAATAAGCTAATGCTATATTTGACTAATGTTTATGTTTCCTGTCCTTCTGTGCCAGACCCACAGATAGTGATCTATTCTGATTTACACTGACTTAATTGGAGCTAAGCTGGTTTACATAAGATGAGGATCTGGCCTTCTGATTTTTGACTGTGCAACTCTGATACACTAAAATGCCAAAGAGCTGTGTTTAATCTTTTCAAAGACAATGCTGCCTGTATTAAATTGTTAGAAGTTCAATCACCCCAATTAGGCTTTTATAATTCTACCTCCATAGAGGTGAGAGGATCAAATTCCCAGATGAGCCGTTATTGACTGGAGGCAGCGTTCTGCAAGACTGTGTTCGAAAAGCAGGCTGCTTTACAGTGTGACAGCTGCATCTTTAATTCAAAGATACTAGACTATTTTAAACTTGAGGAGATACAATGAAAACTGCAAACTTTAGCTATAGTAGGCACAACTAGCAGCTATTTTAACCTTTTCTGTAACTGAAGTATTATTCTAACAGGTGTGCATCTAAACTTTAACTGATTGCTAAATTGTAAAGAGAGATTAGTATCATTTTTAGCCTTGTAATAGACTGCTAGTGATAATTAGCACTTAAAAGAAGTCATTATTATACTAGAAGGACTAGTGAATTATAACAAAATAATTGCCAATGTGAAGATGCAAGTAGGTTTACTTACATTTTTTGAAATATTTAATCTGAACCACATTACTTAAGGTTGTAAAATTGTTTTACATGATTTATGAAGTAGAGTCTTTTCTTGGGTTTATTTTATTCTATGGTTTAGGTTACCTGATTGTACCAACTACTGCATTTCACAAAAAGCAGCTTGTTAATCCTCAGCAGTCTCTAGTGAGTCTTTGCTAGTTTAAACAAATTAACAAGAATAAGTAGGACTGGCTATAATAGAATGTTTGAGGGGAAAAAGGAGAGTGATTTCTGATGAGCTAATAGTCACTTTTATTAAAGATCATAAATATTTGTAGAAAATCTTGTCTATCATTCAAACTCTGAAGTGCTCTAATTGAGAGGTGCTGTGTAAATGGAAAGTTATTACTGAATCTCCCAGGCCACATGCACTCCTTCTTAGTAAATATGTCTAAGAGTTACAAGCTTTTTCTACAAAAGTGAGCTGAATAAGTTTATAATTAACATGCCAACTAGTCATGAAAAAGACTTGTAGCAACAGGTAGAGGCTATCACTAGAAATTCCCATTGATGAGATTTAAAAAAAAAAACAAAAACAAAAAATCCCAAAAACACCACAAACCCAAACCTGTAGGCACAGTATTTGGAAAGCTACAGAACACAGCAGTGATACCCATATGAGAGCATCTGCAGTAAAGGGGAGCCAGAGACTAAGGAAACATATACAATATCTGTTGATAGTTCCTATTTGCTTAGGCATCCACTTAAATGTTAAAGTCAAGGTACAAATTTCTGTTGAGAATAAGCTAATGCACCTCAGCATAACACAGATTTGCTCTCAATTGACTGTACTAACTTAAATTGTTTTTGCAGAATAGCATATTAAGTATCAGGTCTTTCCCTGAATCCACCATGGTTCCTTTCTGGAGTTTACAGCTTCTCTATTTTGGTATATGGTGCTATTTTTGTTTTGTAAACTGGCAGGGCAGAAATTCAAGAAAGACACTTTGGTTTGCATGTAGTATTGAGGCTGGTTTTTATAAAAAGTTGCTATACATTTCAGTATGTAATTCATGGCAGCCTATCATCCACAGAAGGAAGAGGCTGGCATGAAGAAAAATCTACAAGTCTTCCTTCTAAAGGCTAATTTAGTTCCAAAAATACACTGAGCTGACCAGTAGAGTTAAAGTAATATTGTTCATACTAATTAAGATTGTTCATGTACATATGATAGCAATAAGAAAAGTCAGAGTAAAGAGACTTGAAAGATTTGTTATGTGTGAAATAGTTAATAAAACCAGCTGGTCTGCTACTAAAATGCTTTAAATGTTAATAGATAATAGCTCTGATTCACCATTTGTATCTAGAGAAAAGGCCAAGTTCTTTCAACATCATCTGGAAACTCCTGTATTTTGTGTAAATAAAGTGACCCTTACAGTGACTCACTGGAAAAAAGCGGTAGTATATGAATGAGTAGAAAGCATACTGTACCCTAGTCTCATTTCAGAAATGAGAAATGTATTAGTTAATGTTGAACATTGCTCTGAACAGGTAATAAAACCCCATATGGGAACAATCCTGCTCACCTTACTCAGTGTAAAAAGAGGCAAGCAAGCACTATGTGGTTTTATGGCAATTATGTATAAATTTAGTAATACAGTACAAAACTTGAAGCAAATCCAAAATAATTGGAAACAACTATGCAGTGGTGGAATAGAGAGTCTTAAAGGTTGACATAAGATTGCGACAAATTTTAATCTATCTCCAATTTCCTTTGTGCCTGGCATAACTCCTGCATGGGAGAGCACTCAATTCACAAATTTCACATAAAGCTTTGGTTGGTTAGCAAAACAAATTTTATAAGCAAGTTGAAGAAAAAAAACCCAAAACATTTGAAACTGACTTTAAATGAGACTGTGATATCATCTCTGAAACACTGGCATTTCTCATAGCTTTCTAGTTTAACAGGTCTTTATTCAATTTGCCTTGATCATCACAATACAAGTGACCAATGCTGGCTAAAGACCTTTCATGAATAAATTACAAAAAAATAATTAGTTACATGAATGCCCTTGCAGACAGTTACAAAAATGAAATCTTTTAAATTCTGTTTTTTCTAACCCGTCCTTGGTCTGTAAGTATTTTTCAAAGCAAGTAAAGACATCTGAACAACTGTTTCTTACAAATAAGACTGAATAGCTTTCATGCCTTTTACTCTAGATTTTCATTTGGTAGATTTGCACATAACCACAGAGAACTTAATTTTCCTGATATTAGACTAATGCTTTTATATACATCAGTCCTATTAAAAAACACTGAGCCTTGCATGAAGTTAAATATAGAAAGACCACATCTAGGACCCAATTCTGCTGCCCATACCTACACAATTCTGATTGAATTCAATGGATTGGAAATCAGAATCTGACTTTTCATCTTGCTTGACAATCTTTAGGATGGGTTTGTCAAATGTATATTTTTCTGTTTAAACAGAGTGCTTTAAATGGCTAGGTATAAAGTGCTTGCTCCTTATCTTATAGAAGTAAGTGTCAACAAGAAGGAACCCAAATATAATTAGCGTAGTCTCTCATCAGCATGCATATGTATGTCTCTCACTAACATGAGAAATGTGTGCATGGAGTGGGAGATTAGGCCACTTGTTTTTAGCATCTCTCCTAGGAAAACTCACCTTGAGCATTCCTCTGTAGATGTTAGATACAGGAGCTACCTGATCCATGTTCTTGATTCCAATGTCACTCATCTGAAATGAAAACAATGTATGAAAAACTTGTTCTTGCAGAAGGTAAGAGTCCATTAAAAGAAGCACCTTATCTACTCTATTGTAGAACATAAACTTGTAATACAACAAAATGCTTCATTCAGAGAATCCTCTGACAAGGCAATAATATGAAAGCTTTCATCTTGAGTACTATGTCCTCAACACTGGGCCTGATTTACACATTTTGAATTAGGATGAACTCCATCAAAATCATTAACGTTAAAATGGTGTGAAACATGTATATGTGAGAAGGATCAAGCTCTTAGTATACAAGATGAAAGACTTCCTAGTGCCTAAGTTTGCTGAATTTAAGTTTACAAGCCTATAGAAATTCTTTGCTTGCCAAGTATTTATTGCTTATCCATAGGTATCTTCAAGTTTTGGTCCCACTGCTGTAAGTGTTCATGTTTTGACTTTTTGAATTTTGACTTTGTTTACTGGATTTTTACTAACCACTCAAAGGACTTACAACTTCCCCTTTCTAACTAGGAGTGTGGGGCTGCGTGTAAGATTTAGTGAGTCCTCTTTGTTTGCACTCAAAATATTTTGGAACTAAATCTTAGACATATGAATTTCGGGACAATCCAGAGTACACACAATCAAGTACTGAATACAGGTTGTTTATAATGTGAATTATTAGCCTGAGAAAATGTAGCTTCTGATAGATGGATACAAGTTTCAGTTATTTACTCTTTGACAATCCGTTAAACAAACAGTATTTGGAGACTAAGCAAAATAAGCAACAACCCATTATAAGCAAATGTAATTTCACAACACTATAGGGTTCGGTACTTTGGACACATCAGAAGGAACATGCAGCAAGACGAATCTCTGAAAACGCTGACTGTGTCTGGATGGTAGATGTTCTAACTATTACCCATTTTACATTCTCTCCCCTTTTATGGAAATCGCAACAGAGTCTATTCCAAAGACTGATCCGAGTATTTATTAAAGAAAATATCCCCAAAGTGTTACACTACCGTTTTGCACACTCATAACTTAAAATGTAACCAAGTTTGGTAAAAATATTTGTTTGGGGATCAACTGTCTGCCAAGTTTCTGCCTAAAATATCTTACTACAGTTATAAACTCAAACATCTTAAGAGGGTTTGTAATATAATGGGACTGATAACACACACATCTGCAGTGGCATAAAAATACTATCCTGTGGCCTATAATACAAGCAACAGAATTGTGTGTGATTTTATGACTAGTTCTAAATCTATGTTTGACAAAATAGTGACATATTCATAGTAGCTCACTTAGCAAGGGAGGCTCAAACAGAAGGCAGGAACATAGGCTTATGGGCCTTGCTCTGGCTTATAAGGACAGACCACATTGAACATAAATGCTTTATCAGAATCCACTGAGACACTTCATTTAAAAATTTTTTCCTTTCACTTTGTCTTAGCACAATGCTGGCTTCTCCACCCTCACAGAAAGTGTATAGAAACTAGTATTAGTCCATAAATGCCATATCAGGAAAAGGTCAGCCCCACCATTCCCACATCAAAGCTGTAGTTATTAGAAATCTAAATTCTTTCTGCCCCCTTAGTTACTTCTATATACATGTGTTAAAAAAATAATGAAGTACTCAAAAGAAACTACGCAAAATAAATACAGCTTGCTGAAATGATACACATCTAAAGTATCTATATAAATAAACCAATGAAACCAGCCTCTCCTCTTTCTTCTCCTTTGTCTAATCACTTAAAATCCTAAATATTTAAACTTAAAGGCTCATTTTGGCTTTAGTGTCAACTGTTCTTCCACATACAAAACTCAACTGAAAATAGAAAACAACTGCATTTGAGGCACAATACAGTCAGGTAGACTCCACCTAAATATGGAAAATGCTAATTGGTGTGATTTTGTGGAAATGAGAACACAAAATATCCCATCTCTATTATGAACGTGTTGGTAACAAATAGTGATCTCTACACAGTTCAGGTCATAAATTCACTCAAGTGTCCCCCATCCCTTCCCTGAAGATATTACAATTTTAAATTAACAGCATATCCTGCTAATCCTGTTGTTGCTCCTTTTCAGAGTATAATGAATTTCTAAAGTTTTTTTAGTCTCTAAGTTACTACTCCTTATATTTTAATGGTATCTAGCTATGAGCCTCAACTTCTAGTATACCTGCAATTTATGATGCAGAAATGCTTTTGCATATTTTTTCAATAATCTTAATTTTGGGCACATTGTTTATTGTGATTAGTCTGAAGACTTCAGGTGAAATCCTGGCCCCATTGCAGTCAATTGTAATCTTGCCAATGACTTCAAGAGGACCAGGATTTTACCTGTCTTTTTTTGATTTGTCTCAGTAAGTGTTAACAATACAAGTAGTATTTTATTAAAAAAATAGTATCTCAGGCATTTCTTCCAGTATATTAAACTAGTCACTATTTCTCTATGCCAGTCTGCTCACTTGCTATTTCAAGCACACACAGTCACTTTCACTTTTTGTCAGTATTTTATGTTTTGAAGGCAGCTGGAAAGAGACTCTGTACCACACAATTATGTGCCAAAATCCTCATCAATATTTTTTCTTTGATCAGATTCTTCAAGTACAACTTGTATGACAAATGAAAGACTTATTCATAGTGTTACCAGTTTGGGCAATCTACCAATGATGCAAAGGTTTCCAGCTTGGTGATAGGGAACTCACTAGTATGCTGGAAAATAAACTGGGCGGAGTGAGTGTGCGATACAGATCTTTGCAATAGAGAGATTTAGTGTTAGAGTATTTTATTGGGATGGTGAATGTTGTTGTTTTAAGTTCTTAAAAAGGCACAAATAGCTCAGTGTGATTAGGCCTCACTACCCACTCCTCCACTAAACACTGACAACTGATTCTTGTTGGCTACAATGAGCCTAACTAGCAGAACACCTTTGTCAACACCTGTGCATGGCTGAGAGTGGGTGAACCTGAACAGACTCAACAGGATCAAGCAATTAACTAATACTTCTGAATGTTAGTCAACTTCTTTCAGCCATAAGCAGATACTTCCTTTACCTAGAGTAAGCCTGTACCCATTCAAAAGAAAAACTAAATCAGTGTTAATATTTGAGACCTAACTAATTAAGCAGCTAGTCTTCATAGGCTAGATCCACCAGTTCTTCCCAAGCAAAACTCCATCGGACTTCAAACGTGTTTTTATAATGGGCTTAAAAACAAAAACCACACACCCAAGAAAGCTCTTAATTTCTAAGTTTAACTATTAGATTCCAGTTAGTAGTGATGCTGCCTTAAATACATGATAGGTGACTTGTCACACAGTTGACACTCTTGCCCATAAAAAAGTAAGGTGTAGAAATCATGCAACTAGACCTTTAAAAAACAAACAAACCAAAACGACACAACCTTTAAAACTTAAACTAAACCAAAACATCTGAGGTATCTGCCTACCAACTCTTTGCCCTCAACACTCAGTCACATCCAAAGGACTTCCCGGAGTTCCAATGTTTAACCTACTGCTCAAACGTCCAGAGTATCAGAAACAATTTATAAAACAATTTTTAAGTATGTGCTACCTTTTTCCTACCACACTAGTGGAATAAAGGAGATCACAACCCAGCTATAGATTCCAAGAACTCACAATTCAGTGTAAGACCAGCCTGGCTAAAAGACCTGCTAAATATTTCTCATACCGGCAAGGCTAGGAAGAACCTCTTTGTAAGGGGGGAAACCTTCAAAAACCAATTTCGATTTGCCCTCTCCGCTTGCCTCTCTCCCCTACTTAGCCTGTGACATCTGAGTCGCCAATATAAAATATAGCGATCCCCTTTCGGGCTTGTTTCTCGCTCCAAGCCTGAGGAGGGGGAGCAGCAGCAGGGCTAGCGGGGGGCACCGGGAGGCGAGGGAGGGTCGTTCCGCGCACAGGGCCCTGCCCGCGCCGGAGTGCGGGGCAGCTTCCTCCTGCCTCCCTCCCGCGAAGTCTGGGCGCAGCGGCCCCGGGGCAGACCCCGCGCCCGCGCCGGTCACTCCAGGGGCGGCTGCAGAGGCTGGGGCTGGTCGGCTCTCGCTCCCGGCGGCCCCACGCCCCATGGCTGCAGTCAGACGCGGCGTGAGACGAGGCACAGCGGAGCCACACGGCTGCCAAGCGCCCCCCTTCAACGCAACCGGCCTTACCTGGGCCGCCAGAGCCGAGGTCCCGCGGGGAAGCCGGCCAAACCCAGCGCTCGCCGCTGCTGCCGCCGCCGCCGCCGCCTCCTCCAAACGCCGCTGCCGCGTCTGGAGCCGAAACCGCCTTTGCGCGGCCAAGCCGCCCGCGCCGAGCCAGAGGCGCGCGCGCGCTCGCAGGCGGGGTGCGGTGCGGTGCGTGGGCGCTGCCTGTGCCCGCCGGTGCCGCTGCCCCCGAGTGCCGCGCTGCGCCGTGTGCGCCGCCCCGAGCCTTTCGCTGGCTCTTCAGCGGGCAGGAGCAGGGGGCGGAGCTCGGCCTCCCTGCGGGCCCGGCCTCCCCGCCCTACAGGAGGAGGCGGCGGCGGCGGAAGAGCCGCTTCCTTCTCTCCTTATCGCGGTTGTTGTCCTTTCGAGCCTGTCTGGGCTGCCAGGCAAACAGCCGCCGCCGCCGCCCCTCCCCCGCCGCGGTGCGAAGGGGGCCTGGGCTGGGGCCTCCCGGGCCCCCGCCTCTCTCCTCCCTCTGTTTGTTGTTTCCTTCCCTGGCGGGAGGGGGCCAGCCCGCCTTTGAGGCGTTCCCATCACAAAAGAAGAGCGAGGGGGAAGCAATACCTGTATCCTCTGAGGGAGATGGGCGCGAGTCTCTCCGGGAGCCCTGGGGAATTCTTCATCGCCGATGATTTTGTTTTCAACCCAGGGTGGATGTTTTTCGAAAAGCTCTGCTCTAGGCAGTATTCGGGGGACGTGCTGTGGCCCCTGTTATACAGGCGGTCAGACTAGATCAGCGATTCTCAACCAGTGCTTAATTTGTAATGAAAGAAGCGTCCGGGCTCGCACACTTAGGTGCTGGGGCTCAAACAATTGGTTTTTTTTTAATAATCATAACTGATGCAGCAAGCCCAAAGGTGCCGGGCTATGAATTTCCAAGCCTAAAGGTGCCAGGGCTCTGCCCTGACACAAATTAAGTGTTGTTTTCAACCTTTTTTTCATTTGTGTATCCCTAAAAATTGTGACTGGAGGAGCGGACCCTTTTGAAAATATTAGACATGGCCCACGGACCCTTGAGGAATGTAACAGCTGTTCTATGGCTACGACAGCCTTTTGCGGATCCCTTACACATACTCTGCGGACCCCCAGGGGTTGAAAACCAGTGGGCTAGGTGATAATCCTGGTCCCGCCTGGCCTTGGAATCTGTGAAGCTAAGAACATCACAAGCATATAAAATATTTAGTTTTTAACTGAATCAAATGATGTATCCACACTGTTGTAAGATGAGGTGTGTCAGGCTTTTGGGCACAGAGCAACATGAAAATAATTCTCCAAGTCTGCCTTCCAGCCTGGCCAGTACTGAGTGCCATGGTAGAGGATGTATCACATTAAACTGATACTGGGTTTCCCCAGGGCCACTGTAACCTATGTAAATGGCTTTGTTGGGTATTTTCCATTTATCACTGTAGATACTTCTAAGGATGAAAAAGCGCAAATGTAGTCATTCGTTCCAAGCACTCCATGCCTGTTCGGTATTTTTGATGGGGAAGTGGCCATGCCAAATGCTAAATTATGGGATTGATGCAGGAATTTCTGGATGAAATTTTATGGCAAAAGATCATGGTCATAATGGCCCTTTCTGCCCTTAAAATGTATGAATCTTCCAGAACTGAGTACCTTTCATTGAAACACGTCTTGATATCAGCTTGATAGCAGATCACAGCTGCTGTAGAAAGGTTTCAGAGTGGTAGCCCTGTTAGTCTGTATCAGCAAAAAGAACAGGAGTACTTGTGGCACCTTAGAGACTAACAAATTTATTTGGGCATAAGCTTTCGTGGGCTAAAGCCCACTTCATTGGATGCATGCAGTGGAAAATACAATAGGAAGATAGATATACACAGAGAAAGCTTGTGCCCAAATACATTTGTTAGTCTCTAAGGTGCCACAAGTACGCCTCATTCTTTTAGCTGCTGTAGAATCACGCACAGAGATGATTTCCAAGTAGCCAGCTCGCAAACCATTTAAAGAGTTTTAGATACAAAACCAAGACATTTCATCTTATTCATTTAGTTGGGAGGCTACAAAATCTTTCAGATATGTAACCAGGATTCTGGGATAGGTGTGAAATCCAGCTCTACCACATAGAAAGGACAGACAATATCTTGGGACAGCTAAATATTTATTGGCTGTTCTTTTTAATGTAAGCAACAGGGAACTGGGGGAATACAAGTGAGAGTTCAATCTTCTGGGTTGCCTCTGGCAACATAAAGCCTTCACGATCCATCGGTACTCAGCAGCTGATCTTCCAGTGGCATGCCACACACCATCCATCTACTTGCTTGTCGTCCCCTACCATTCCTTCTACAGTAACTTTCTCAAGTTTATTTCTATCTCTACACCTGTGACCAAAGTGCATAGGCTCGTGTCTGTGGTTTTCCAACGTCAGAGTCTTTTTCTCTCCAATAATATTTCTAACAGAGGCATTCGTCCTTTTTTCTGTCCAAGAGATAAGCAAGAGTCTTTGCCAGTGCCGCCTTTCAAAAGCTTCAGTTTCCTTCTCGTCAGCAGCATTAACTTCCCACAATTCACATTCATAAATTGCTATCAAAAAAAATTAGGCTTTGCATCAGTCACCTCTTTGTGCATTTCAAGGTGCTGTGGTTTTTCCACACTTTCTTAGGAGAGGCCATTCCAATCTTAGGCAGTTCTAAAGAAATCAGAAGAACCTTCCTGGTTGGATATATATGATCCCAGATAATTAAATTCATCTACTGCCTCTACAGTTTGTCTGTTAATTGTGACTTCCACAATGTGTCCTGTTTTTGTTAGTCAAGTCACACACATGTATTTTGTTTTCATCACATTCAGGAATATTCCTCAGTAACTGTTTTTACAGACTCCAGTTTTTGTTGCATTGCATCCGTGGTTGTAGCAAAGAGTGTGTCATCTGCATTTCTGTTGTTGGCTAAGAGGTGTCCGCCAATGGAGATCTCAGCTCCTTCCACTTTGTTAAACGTTCCAAGGCTTATCTCATAATAAATTCTCTGCATAAGTTAGAGGCCTGGGAACAAAATACATCCTTGTCTCACACCCCCACACAGTGGAAAACCGAGACTTGCAATGAGTTGCTTTGAAATCCCCATATCTGCAAGTATCCTCCACAGATGGTCATCCTCCACAGGTGGCACTGTATGCTTTTGAGCAGTGTCCGAAGCATGTGATCAATGGCCATCATACTCTCTTCATTTTCAGTGATTGACCGTCATGATTTGGTCATGTGCCTTGGCCGTCCTTGAAACTAGGTTGTTGTGGCATTAGTTCTTTGTTAGTGTTGTGGCATTAGTTCTATCCTTTGTTTCATGTGATCCTGGATTATGTAGCGCAGATATGATGTGAGATACCAGGAAATTGATACAATAGTTACTGCACTCTGTTATGTTTCCCTTCCCTTCCTTTCCCTTTGGTATGGGCAGAAAAATTCCCTTTGTCCAATCTTCTGTCCAATTTCTAGTCATCTATGCACCATTAATTTTTTTTCACGTAGCCTGTGAATCTGTCTGCTCAGTTTCTCATAGTCTGTCCTGCGTTCTTCCGTCTCCAAGCCAGTCTCTTTCACTCTGTCATTTTCCTGCCAGCTCAAACACCTTTTCAGTTAACCATTATTTGGGCAGAGACTTACGTTTGGGAATGTGTGCTTTGGTGGTTTCAGACATCATAATTTTTATTATGGGAAAAGCAGAAAAAACTCAAGACTTCCTTAGTCAAATCAAAGAGACATAGAGACTCTGAGACTATGGTGAAGAGAATTCACCTTTGAATATTTTCCCATTAGTTTTAATTAACACCCTTATACCACCAAAGACTTATGAGAGTGAAGCCTTAAAAAAAAAAGTATGTTTTTTTCTTACAGAATTTGTTCTTATAAGTCAACAATGTCACTTTTTCTATTCATTTCAACAACAGCTCTGTACATAGTATCTTCTGCAATAGTTTCAGATCACAAGCAAGTTTAAAATCATTATCAGGTGTATACAGTGATGAGCTGCCAAAATCTTAACAACGGGTTCCCTATAAAAAGTTCTGATTTAACAACGGGTTCCCTATAAAAAGTTCTGATTTAAGGGATGTGCGACAGCATGTATTTTTTGTACCAATAGGGTTACCATACGTCCATATTTTCCCAGGAGGTGATTAAGAACCGAAAAGCCTGACATGTCCAGGAAAATACAGATGTATTTTAACCCTACCTAAAGTTCTTTTTTAAAAAGATGGGGCTGAACTAGAAATGAGCTCTGTTTCACATGTGTGGGTGGTGATCAGGGACAGTCTCAATTTTTGGGTCTTTTTCTTATATAGGCTCCTATTACCCCTCACCCCCGTCCCGATTTTTCACACTTGCTGTCTGGTCACTCTAGGGTGTGCACATGTGTGGGTCCCAGCTGCTCCCTGCCCCCCCTCATTAAAGCAGGTGTGCAGGGTTACTGCCCTGGGAACTGCAGGGCACCAGTGGATGTGGGGCTGGCTGCAGATAGGGGCGTGGGGCAGGGCTAGCTGGAGGCAGGGAGTGACACAGGCTGGCTGTGGGCAGGTGATGCAGATGGGCGGGCTGCGGGTGGCTGTGGGTAGGGGGTGGCTGCGGGCGGCTGCGGGCAGGGGGGCGGCTGCGGGCAGGGGGGCGGCTGCGGGCAGGGGGGCAGGGAAGGTGGGGGAGGGGCGCAGATACTCACACGGGGGGAGCGGCTGGGAGCAGCAGGACGCAGCCGGAGCCCCAGGGCCAGAGGTCCAAAGAGCAGCAGCAGCAACAGGGCCAGGAGGCAGCTCACATGGCTCTCGCAGCACAGCGCCGCGCCCCCCGGTGGCCGGGAGGAGGAATTACAGGCTTCCCAGGCAGAGCCCGTCAAAGCTTCCCTCGCAGGGAAGCTAGTTAAGAAGCGGATCGAAAACCGCTTCTAAATTTAACAACGGGTTCGAGCGAACCGGTGCGAACTGGCTCCAGCTCACCCCTGGGTGTATACTTAAAACTGGTACCTGTTCAGCTTTGTGAATTTGAATCAGAAGCAGAGACCAGAGTCATGACACGCGAGTACTCTTCAAGCCTTGAAAAATCTGCTTGCCCCGGAAAGTGAGATACTTCCCCAGGAGAAAGCAAGGGCCTTAAAGTGTCAATTTTTTGCACAATTTTTCATTAAAACATTTGTTTCTCACTCTTTGTGAAAGTTGACCTCCCCAAGAGGAGGTAGAGTGGTCCATCGGATAAGGCACTGGATTGGAAGTCAAGAAACATAGGCTGTATGCCACTGATTGCTCTACCATTGTGTGTCTTTGGGCAAGCTACTTATCCTCTCTAAGTCTCCTGATTTGTAATTTGTACATAATTATGATTCTTTGTAACCCCTTGTGACGGGTCTGGTACCCCAGCACCCCCTGGTGGCGGGGGCGAGCTGGAGCCTAGCGCCCGCCACTCCCTTGTTCCTCAGCCTGCCCCTGGTAACCGACGTATTACGGCCTACGGGCCAGAGTTCACATCAACACCCCCTCTTCAGAGCGGGGTAGCACGGCCTAGCGGCCGGAGTCCAACAACCCCCCTCCTCGGAGCGGGGTAGCACGGCCTAGCGGCCGGAGTCCAACAACCCCCCTCCTCGGAGCGGGGTAGCACGGCCTAGCGGCCGGAGTCCAACAACCCCCCTCCTCGGAGCGGGGTAGCACGGCCTAGCGGCCGGAGTCCAACAACCCCCCTCCTCGGAGCGGGGTAGCACGGCCTAGCGGCCAGCGTCCATAGACACCCCTTCGGAGCGGGGTAGCACGGCCTAGCGGCCGGAGTCCCACAACCCCCTCTTTGGAGCGGGGTAGCACGGCCTAGCAGCCGGAGTCCCACAACCCCCTCTTTGGAGCGGGGTAGCACGGCCTAGCCGCCGGAGTCCCACAACCCCCTCTTTGGAGCGGGGTAGCACGGCCTAGCCGCCGGAGTCCCACAACCCCCTCTTTGGAGCGGGGTAGCACGGCCTAGTGGCTGGAGTCCCACAACCCCCTCTTCGGAGCAGGGTAGCACGGCCTAGCGGTCAGAGTCCTTGGACACCCCTTCCCCCGCTCGGCGGGGATCCGCCCGCAACACGCTGAGCGGTACTGCAGCTTTAAGGCTGTCAGTCTCGACAGTCCCCTGGGTCACTTCCTACCGTCGGCATTGCGGGAGCGGTTCCCCTGTGGGTCCCTCCTGGCAGGCGCCCACCACCCCCCAGGGTTTCCGGTACGGCCTCTGCTCGGCTGACGCCCCGGTCCAGGCGCACTGGCTCTCCTTCTGCAGGAGCTGACGGTCTGCATCCTTCTCCCCTGGTGGTCAGCCCCAACTGAGCAGACCTGCAGGCTTTTATACTGGTCTGCCAGTTGGAGCATGCCCAGCAGAGCTTCCTGGGCGTGGCTTCCTCTGCTATCAAAGCAGGGTTAACCCCCGCTGTACCAGTGCGGGGCTGTCCCGCCCCGTCACACCCCTTATAAAGCACTTTGATATCTGCAGATGAAAAGTACTATAGCCCTGCTTCAGAAGAGTATTAAGGTAACTCACATTCCAGTTTAACTCTTGCTTTCATTCATAGCATAACTTGATAGCTGTTACTTTTATGTTCAGATTTCTGTACTGGAATTCAAACTACCATCTGAACATTGATTTCACATCTCAGAATCAGGATTTTTGGCATTAACAATTGTAGTTTGTTTTAGTGCTGGTGGTGAAACTTTATAATTCCCCCATTTGCTGCCCTTAAATAGTGGCTCCCCTGCAATTTGTGGTTCTGGAGGTCTGTACTCTATGGTTTGTAAACCAGTTTCCTCAAAATTAGATTCTTTAATTTAATACTTTCCTCTTCCATATAGCTTTTTCTCCAGCCTCTAGATAGGGGTTAATACCTGATTCCTTCTGTCAAACGTGCACAAATCAGGCAAATTGTGACAGCACACTTTTGAGAGAGACACAAAAATGGCTTGATTATGATGATATTTCTTAATACAAGAAAGTCCTGATCTAATAAGATGGCATCTGCTAAACTCACAAGGGAAACAGTTATAAACTGTATGTCAGCTGGATAGCGATTTTAATTATAAGACTGACAAGAACAATTATGCCACCATTAATAGAGGGGAAGCAACTCTCAGAAAGGATAAGATGACAGATTGGAAGTTACTTATATTTTGTTGATCGTTTTTGTGCTGGGATCCTATGCAAAAATAAAATCTTTTAAATAACTCTATTAAAACTAATGCATATATCAGTATTTTAGCTGCAAAATAGATAATGTAATGCCATTTTAAACTGAAAAAATCAAATTTACATCAGAACTTGTTTTGTATTGATTAGAAACACTTAGTATTAATGCATCTCTATGTCTTGTCTTAGGTTCTGCCTATTTCGATCCCCTCCCCCCATCTAACGTGTGATTCTACCTGTACTGCATTTGTATTTGTTTTAACTTACTATAAAACATGGTGACACATGTGAATGGTGCAGCATAAGTCAATGAATAATCACAAGGTCAGTGCCATTGTGAAATCTCCATTGAGAATCTTCATTGTGAATCACTGTGGGAGACTGGCACCTTCTTTGCAGCTGAGTTCTCACAATGTTGCCAAGTGACTAGGAAGATGTGACAGCCAGACAGTAAAAGGGAAGAGAAGTGTTAGGGTCAGAATTTCTAGAAGCTCGTGTTGCATGGGGAGTCTCCTGTAATTCTTCCACAGAATACTTTTGTCAGTACGCTTTCATCATATGGTGTCTTTCTAGCGAGGATGGAAGTGAGTCCTCAGATTTTGGGGATGGTTCTGGCTTGCTCCCTGCCTTTCCTGGTATAATGTCTTCTAAATGCTCTAAAGAATGTCCCTCTGACTTTGTGATTCCAAGTGAAAGAACTTGCTGAAATGTCAAAGTATTTAAATATGGGACATTTAATGGGTAAAATTTTTCTCTTGGTTATGTGTCTCCCATTGATATCACTGAAAGGGGTGGATGCTTATCTGGGGGCATATTTTGGGCTAATCTTACCAATTTGGCTCTGGCTACTTTACATCTAACTGCAGGTCTCAAAAGGAGAAGGGTATATTCAATTTTCTTCTGATTTCTCTGGTCTTGAAGTGCATGTTTGACTCCTGTTCTGTGCACAGAACTCCCACTGATGTCAAGACAGAGAAAAATAGGACCCAAAGAATTTATGGTTTAAACAATACGGGGCGGGGGGGTGAGAGGGAAGGTATGAGGAGGGGCTTCATTACAATGGGCACCCAGATGAATTACAGCTGAATGCCCCAAAATTCCTCCTGGGACTCTGGAGAACATGTTGGGGTGGAAGCCTGCCATACTTTTAATGGATGCAGTGTGGGCTCACCTTCCCCAGTGGGGTTGCCTGTGGGAGGGAAGGGGAGCCTGAGGACAGGCATGGCCTCACCACACCCTCTCCTCCCACTGAAGAGCCTAACAGTGCTGGCTGCACTGTCTTGGAATAGTCCTTGCACTCAAGGCTGCAAATGATAGCAGTCCTTGCTCAGGGACACAATATCAATGATAGACCTGTACGGTCTCCCTTTTGCATACTCATGCAGCACCTGCAACAGTCTTACTCAATGGATCATTTGTATTAAGTACGGTTGTAAAATGATTCATTTTGGATTAAAAAGTCCATATGTGTGTGGACCTTCAAGATAACTTCCAGTAAAACTACAGAGGACACCCTATATAAGGTCATAGCATAAGGGTTTGGGGAAATAACATCTCCAAAAGCTAAATGCCTATTTTTCTCAGTTTGAAAACATCAGCATCCAAACTAAATTCTATTATAATTTAAACAAAACAAAGGGTCAAATTAATCAACTCCATGATCTAAATAAAGTTACAGCAGAGATGAATTTAGGCCATAATGTTTACTCAATTGATACCCAGCAAATGACTGGTTGTGTACAGTTAGAGTAGAAGTAAGACAAGTGACCCTCCCAGAATCTACCTTTCAAGCCAATGTGCATTCCATTCCTTCTGAAGAAGAGACTTTAAATTATTTGAGGAACAAAATTTGATCAAGGTAACATCTGGAAAGACATCTCAGTGAGTCATAAAGTACAGTAATTTCTTCACGTGTGGCATTGCGCTTAATACATGCAGACTGGCATCGACACTTACTGCAAAGGCAAATACTATGCCAAAGTTCTTTAGGCAAGTTTGAACAAAAGAATCAACACCATATGTTCTATTTGTGTTGGATAAAATTGATGATCATTAAATAAACCTTACAACTCAGTCATTTATACTTATAAAAACTCAAAGATGTTTATGCTCATGTGGCTTTTGAATTGGTGAAAATGATCTGAGCATGACTTGCATAACTTTTGCAGTTGGACTGATGGAGATGCATAACACATGAACTTTATTATGTATCATACAATTTGAAAAACTAAGTCTTTACTTTTCATATTAAAGTAAAAGCTTAGTCATTATACTACTCAGCCTCGCTATTGCTTAAGAGATTGCCCAAACCATTTAGAGTACACTTACTTCATTTGGTGCTGTTGGAGGCATAAAATAAAAAGCATATGTTAATATTTTTAAGGCCAAATTTGTCCAGAAACTGAAGAGAACATTCACTGGGTTTTGGATCTCTTGTTTTCCAAGAAATGGGGCCTTTTGAAGGTTCCACAACTGAAAGGTTTTATATCTTTTGTTGTTTGCATTTCACATACTGCTCATTTCTTTTATAAGCTTACCTTGCTGTTATAAGTTTGCCTTTCCTCTGTACAGACTTACCATGCTGTTGTCCCAGACTTTTATAATTAATGTGATCTCATCACCAAAGTTAATTAGGTTTCTATGGATGTGCACAGTTGAATGATTCCTTCACCAGTAAATACTGTTCATGGTTTAATCTATACACTTTTTCTATATTTGGATTTTCACCTTTTTTTAAGGTTACAGTAATTGCAGTTGGTACTTTGACAGGATGGCTGCTTTTGCCCCAGATACATTTAGGAAGGCATTCTAAAATACAAAATCAAAAAGCCCCTGATACCACGCTTGCTTCTTGTTCTGAAAGCTACAACGTTCTGGGCAAGTGAGAGTTTTTGTTACTGGATGCCACTTCAGAAGCTCTGCCTTACCTACATCCTTTAACTACTGACATTCTGCTACCTTTAAGTGGATTAGCCTAATAATGGTAAAGGTTTGGTTGATTATTTTTTTTTAGCAACTTTTAACTTTTCTGTCTATTCTCATCATGTGCATTCTAAAACAAATCCTTCATACCTCTTACATTCCCCACTACACAGAGACAATGTGCTTTATGTACCAAGTTACAGGATAATGGGGGTGATGGGTGGGGACTCAAGGGAAAAAAGTGAACATGGTATCACATCCAATTTCTTGTTCTATTACAAGTAAGAAAAAGTGACAATTGAGTGACCGTCCGCTTTTACCTCATGCTTTAATGTGCAACCCAAAAGCAATGGAGAATCTCGTCCCTACTGTAGTTAAGGAAAAATAAATATTTATTATATTCACTCACTATGCTTCTCATTAGAGCGCAAATTCTGGCAGGTGCTACCCATAGGCACCCAAAAGACACATGGCTCCCAGTACCAGCATTGTGGGGGAAGTTGTTTGACTATTTTGACCTGCACACAAATGCATGTAGAGGCAGTCTGCTCTATGGGCGCTCTGAACTCAGATAAGCTAGGGCTGCCAGGGTGTAAGCCACGTATTGGTTGAAATTCATCACTGTGCAGAGGGTTAGCACAGGGTCTACACACCACTTCAGTTCTATTTTAAATTTCCAGTTTCCTACATGGGATATTTCCTACATAGAGAACAATTTAGATCCTGCTATCTAAAGAATTTGAGCTAAATCTCACAGAAATACTTGGCAAGCTAAAGATAGTAGCAGGCCTGATGTGTAGATGGATATACTGTAAAATTGTCTACCTTTTGCTAACAGACATCTCTTCAATGAGGCATGTATTTTGTCCAAGTGGCATCTTCTGCCTTTTTTTTTGCTTCTGCATCTTGAAAGTCATAATGTCAAATTAGTCATTTTTATACTAGAGAAACTTTAATATCTACACCCATATGTATTCCAGTACACTGACAAGACAAAGCCATTTTTATAAAACTATAAGCAGTGATTGTTCTGTTTTTCCAATACATTTTTAAATAGGGCAGGTGCAATGACCACATCTCTTATCAGTAACTAACAATGAATCACTCACATTCTCTAGGTGTTACATGCTTGTATTAGTCAGCCTGTCCTGTGCTTTTCGGAATTCAGGCAGACAAAACATTGCTCAAGGTGTATCATTTAAGATTCATTGAAGAATATCCATGTGCAAACAGCAAATGAAGTAGAAAAATAGAGATGATGGCTTTTTAAAACATTTGTAGACAATAAACTTGGTAAGCCAGGTCACAGAATAATTTAAGAGTATTATTTATGAAGCAAAAACTGCCAGAGTCACTTGATCCAGCCATTGACCTACTTGAGTGAAATTCACTCCATGTATGTAGAGCCTAAATACTTGGGCTTCTTTTGAGTGGATCGTAGGTCCATGGGGAAGGTGAAATCCAACATCATACCCAACCTAAGGCCAATGTATAGGACTGCCATACAGCCCAATGCTGGCAACACCTCCTCCACGGCTAATCTTCCAGTTTATGGCTTGAATACCATTCACAGTCCAGTGTTTTGGTTGCACCAAGTACTAGGGCCACTGGATCTGTTTAAACACTGGTCCGCAACCCTTCCCACTGGTCGGTTCCCTGGCCTGCCCACATTGTGGCCTCCTACTCCAGCCTATGCAAGGCTGGCATAGAGCTGGATGGGAAATGGTTTTCCTGTCCTGCAAGAATTCTCAGGTTTGTTTGTTTGTTTGTTGTATTAAAAATTCCTATCCTGAATCAGGATGAAAAGTTAAAATTTCAAAAAATGTTGTTAACTGAAAATCTGGAGGGGGGAGGAAATTGCATCATGTCAACTGAAACACTTCATTTTGATTTCAATCATTTAAAAAACCCTACATTTTAAAACTATAAATGTTGAAATGAAAAGTCATTTTGACCAAAACAGAACTTTTTCATGTCAAAGTGGGATATTTTGACAATTTTTTAACCTAGTTTAAAAAGAAATGTGCAATCAGTCTAAACCAACTGATAAACAGCCTGTGAACAGTTTTCAACAAATCAGTATTTTCTAATGAAAAATACATTTTGTCTAAAAATTCCCACCGGGTTTAGGCTGGCCAGTAAAGATTCTTTTTGCGGTCCAGCCCCTGTGCAACTGCTCAGCAGGCAGAGTCAGTGTAGCATCCATGGGGGCAATGTGTTGACTCTCCACACCAGGACGAGCAGGTCCGGCCCACAACATTTTGGCACCTGAGGTGAGGAGCTCAAATGACGCCCCCCATATTCCCGTGCTTGGGCCAAAACTTTGAAAGGTCTCAATTCTGCCTTCTTCCTGTTCTACTCCTCTCATGGTACTGCTCTGCTACCTACCCCAGTAAAGGAGAATTAACAACTTAAAATGCCTTGTTCAACAATTTTGAGTAATGCTTAACTTTCGAATGCCTGAACAGCAAATGTAACTTTTCTTGTCTGCATAGTAAACACTGGCATTTTCATCTGTTTGAATAATCAAACTGGTGCTTTTCGTGCCTTCTTGGCTGCAAAGATTTGAACTGCTTCCTGAAGGTCCACAGTCTGGGCCAGCTCATGCTCTATTGAGATGGTTGCAAGGCCGACCAGCCTCTCCTGTGTCATTGTGGAGCGTAGATGTGTTTTTCTTAACTTCGGCTTGGAGAAGCTGCGTTCTCCACTGGTAAACGTTACAGGAAGTGTTAGAAGTATGCTCAGAGCAACAAAAGCATTTGGAAAGAGGGTGGTCATCTTATTTGTGCACATATATTCCAGAACAGCCTTTGGAGTTGATCCTGCATGTATCTTGAAAGGGCTTTCAGTTCATCACCTAAATCACTCGCATCAATATTGTGCATATCATCATGTGTCAACACTGTCTATAGTGCCCTGCATTGCTGGTGTAGATCTTCTTCAGGTATAGTGAGGAGTTTTGTAATATCATACAACATCCCAAATATACTTCTGTGTTCCTTGAGCTGCATGAACCATTCTTCAACTGACTGTATTGCACAATCTACCACCTGGTTAAAGAATTCAACTTTGAATTGTTGTTTGGGGTCTCTTATGGGATCATCCCGTACCTTGTAATCAAAATGTCCTCTGCTTCGGTGACTCTTGTATTCTTGAATGGGTAATATCTTCAGTGTGAAGTTCCTCTGCCAACTTCTGTGCACTCTTCAGAACATTTTGAAATCCCTCATCTGACCGGTAAGACTGTAGGTATGACTTTGCTTTGTCCAGTTGTTCCATTGCTCCAGATATATCAAGGTCAACACTTTGGAATTTCTTGTTGACAACATTTATTTCAAACCGTATGTCAAGCCACAACACTAAGCCACACAGAAATGTGAAGTTATGTATGTTTCTGGTGATTCCATTTCCCTCTGCCACTGTTCTCCCACGAACAGTTCCTGTCATAGCATTATCCTCCATAATGGCAACTATGGCATCATCTATCTTCCCAATCTGGTATTTGATAGGCTTTATTGCCTCCACTCGACTTTCCCATCATGTGGCACTCAGTGGTTTCAGTGTCAGAGAGGATGTTCCCAGATGTTGCTTCAAAATTTGTCATCGATGAGTCGATGCAGAGAAAAATACAGAGATGCTTTGAATTACATTAAAAAATTCAGCAGCCTCACTAGAAGCTGATGCTGCATCACTGACCACCAAGTTCAATGAATGACAACTGCATAGGACAAAAAAAGCTCGAGGGTTTAACTCTCGGATCTGTGTCTGCACTCCTCTGTTCTTTCCTCTCATGTTGGCACCATTATCGTATCCCTGACCTCTTATGTCAGCTATCGCAATTCCTGTATCTTCCAGCTTTTTAAGAAGCACATTTGTCATACCAGCTCCTGTAGTATCATCAATGTCAATACATTCTAGAAAATGCTCTCTAACAGTCACCATTGCAGGGACATTTTCACTGGGTTCTGTTGTTGTTACAAAATGCACCATTCAAGTCATTTATTCTGTATGGCAGAATAACAGAGTAATATCTTGCTGACTTCACATCTGCCACAATCTTCTGTTTTACTTTTGTTGTCAGTTACTGTATAATCTCATTTTGAATTGTTTTTCCAAGGTAATGGTGTGTGTACATTTCTTAGGTGGTGACTCTTCTTAGATGGTCCTGGAGTACAGCATCAAACTCAGCCACCAACTCCACAATTTCAAGGAAGTTTCCATTATTTGGCACATACAACTGATCTGAAGTGCCATGCAGTGCTAAGTTTTGGGTAGAAAGCATTCTCACAATGGCAATGAGCCTTTTCAGAACATTTTGCCAGTAAAGAGACTGTGATGCAATCTTCTCTTGATGCTGATGATCTATGGTGGCCTTTAACCATAGTCTTATCTCAAGCTCTTTCCACATATGGAATGCTCTCTGGTGATTTGCTGCCTTCTCATAGCATGCCAGATTTCTAGCCAGATTTTTCCAGTTCTTTGTTCCTGTAGAACCCAATGTGGCTGGAACATTAGACTGGAAGAGTTTGCAACAAAAACAGTGTGCAGCATTCTGGATTTTTGAGTACATAAGCCACGACCTCTCCACTTTGTCACCATTGGGGATTTCATGCCAATAATGTGTTGGATGGAAACTTCTATTTTCATTGTCTTTGGGGAACATTAAGTTTTCACTTGTTGTGGCCCATGCAGTACAAGGAAGTCCCTCTGGCTACTGCTCAAGTGGGTCCACAGTCCTGGATCATCTAGACTTAAGGAACTAAACTCAGCAGCAGCTGTTTCTTGTGCCTCCACCACACTCTTCTCTGATCTACACTTTTCTTCAGGAATGTGCATGGTTACATCCATTTGAGATGCAGATATGGATGCTGCAGTAGCTGCCAGGTCACCTGCACTCTGATTAACTGGAAGATCAGGCATCTCCTCACCACTCACATCCTCACTGGGGCCAGAAGGCTCACCGTGATCATTTGTGTCTATGTATCTCAGGAGAGCCCCTTCCTGCTTAGATAGAAAAGCGTCCTTTGCTTTCTTTCTTTTTCTGAATGCTGCCGTAGAGGGGTGTTCTCTTCTTTCACTCATGACTGCTGTTCTGTGCCAGCTATAGTGGCTCTCAACACTCAGTTGAAGGGGACAAATAAGCAGGTTGGTAGCAGGGCCTGAGTGATGGAAGATATCAGCTTCTTAAGGGCCTAACTGGCTCCTACTACTTCAGTTGACTGCCTGTTCTCCTCAAGTGGGGTCAGGGAAGCAGCAGGAAACAGGAAGCTCCATGAGGGTAGGTTTACACTTACCTTCCCCGTCGATGCAGTGAGTTCAACTTCACGGAGTTCGAACTATTGCGTCTGATCTAGACGCGATAGTTCGAACTCCGGAAGCGCCGTGGTCGACTCCGGTACTCCACCACTGAAAACGGCGGTGGTGGAGTTGACGGGGGAGCCGCGGAGTTCGACCCCACCGCGTCTGGTCGGGTGAGTAGGTCGAACTAGGGTACTTCGAATTCAGCTACGTTATTCACGTAGCCGAATTTGCGTACCCTAGTTCGACCCCCCTTCTTAGTGTGGACCAGGCCTGAGAAGCTGGTGTTAATCAGTCCAGGCTCCTGGGGGTGCTAGAGAGGTACGTAAGGGGGTCCTCCTCCTCTTTCTCCCTGCAGCTCCTGCTGCTTTCTGTTATTCCCTCTCACCTTTTCTCCTACCTGCCTCTTATGCCCTCCTTCCTCCAGCTCAGCACTCCACCATCTCTGTGCATCTAGAGCAGAGAGAATACATATGCACCAGCAGCAGACACAATTTTCTACACTCTGGGTCCTAATGGTACCCCCCGCCCCTCAGTCTGGCACCTGAGGCGGCCGCCTCATGGATGAACTTCACCTTTTGGCCCAGACTTTGGCCTTCTTACTCCTTGCACTGGTGAGCAATTACTCAACCGAGCATTGACTTCATTGGGACTTGTATATAAGAAACTGCTCACTGGTGTGGGGAAAGGGGTCACAATCTGGCCCTTTGTGAATAAGCAACAATTGCAATTTAGTGCATGCGTGCTTTCACCCAGTGTCTGAAAACTTTGGATTCCTGTGAAAATAACTTTGCTAATTCACTACTGTTACCACAGTGTAAAACTGCTGTTTTTTATTGTTCCAATATAACCTAAATTATTAATCTGAAATGTTTTTAATTATTATTTCTTATGTATTCTGCTGTAACTTCTAAATTAATCATTCCTTTTCACTAATGATCTGTGTTACTTTAGCAATCAGTATACACTTTATATCTCTAATTTGACTCATATATGGAATCTGTGCTTTGGAAATATTATGCTTTAACATATATGGAAAAATCTCTTGAGCCATGTTCAGAGAAGAGGAAAGTGAGAGCAACTCCACTGACTTCCACAGGCTTTATTATGGAGACTTGTATCACTTTCAAACTTGCCAGGTATACAAGGGAGAATCCAGCTATTCTGAGCTGATCTGTGGTCTGAGAAGAACAAACCCTGTCTTGTTTTCTGCTCCATCAAATACAAAATTCAAAATATGGAGATTTTGATTTTGCCTTCTTTAAATCCCTTCTATGCCCTTGCAGAAGCTTACATTCTTCTTCGAGTGATTGCTCCTATGCATTCCAGTTAGGTGTGCACGCCGTGCGTGCACGGCTCTTCGGAACATTTTTAGCCTAGCAACACCGGCGGGCCGGCTGGGTGCCCCCTGGAGTGGCGCCGCTATAGCGCTAGTTATATACCCCAGCCGGCCCGTCTGCTCCTCAGTTCCTTCTTCCCGCCCGTGACGGCCAGTTGGAACTGTGGAGTGCTCGTCGTCCTCCACTTACCTAGCTCAACTTGGTTCTACTTTTGTGTTTAATGTACATAGTTAGTTGTTAAAATTGGTTAGTTGAGTAGTCATTAGATAGATTAGGGGGAATTAGGGGGGCTTAGCCCCTCTTTTCCCGTCCGGTGCGGGCGTATGCCCAAGACACCGGGATTCAAGCCCTGTGCGGCTTGCCAGCGGCACATGCCGGTTGGGGACCCTCACGACTCCTGTCTTCGTTGTCTCGGCGAGGGCCATCGACCAGATAAGTGCCTCATTTGCAGGTCGTTCAAGCCGCGAACAAAAAAGGAGCGGGACATTAGATTACGGCAGCTCCTCATGGAATCGGCGCTTACCCCTGCGGTGCCGACACCTTCAGCTCCACCGTCGTCCTCGGTGCGGAGCGCTCCAGCGGTCCCCGGCCGGTCCGGTACCGAGACTGTTAAGAAGCAGCCGGCACCGAAGCCCCGGCACCGCTCCCATTCACTATCTGGGAAACGGAAGCCGCAGCCCAAAGCCGTAGAGACGGCTACGTCGAGGCCACCGGTCCAGCAGCCAGTAGCGGCGCTCCCGGTACCGAGACGATCGGCACCGGTACCCGGCACCGTCCATGGACAGACTGGTGGCATCGACGGCGCAGTCCCTGAGCGCCTCTGCCCCCCCGTGGCCTTCCCGCCAACCGTCGGTCGCTTCACACGACGGCAGCGGTGCAGATTACCGCGCGGACCCACAAGGACAAGACCTTGGTCCTCAGCAATGGGGCTTCTGGACCCCCTGGGCTTGTCACGAGGCTCAGGGCACCCCCTCCCTCCCGCGACAGGGGCCCTCCGACCACAGGGTGCCGGAAGCCACCGTCAGCAGGCCCCCTCCATCGCCTCCGGTTGAGGTTCCACCGCCGCCGGTGCAGGCGGAACATCCCGTGGAGGCGGCGGCTTCGCACCCCATGGACGAGCCTCAGCCACTTCCCATTGGTCAGGGCCATTCCTTGTCTTCCTCGCCCGATGAGGCGGTGGCGGGATCCTCGTCATCCGATCCCCCACCGATTGACTTACGTGCCCATCAGGACCTCCTTCGTCGGGTGGCACAAGCTATCAACCTCCCGGTAGCAGAGGTCATCGAGGACGAGGACCCGATCACTAATGTGGTCGGAGCGGAGGCCCCCATGCGAGTGGCCCTGCCTTTTGTTCGGACTATCCAGAGAAATGCCACCACACTCTGGCAGTCACCAGCGTCCATCCCTCCCACTGCCCGCGGAGTGGAGCGGAAGTACTCGGTACCCCCGACTGGGTACGAGTACCTGTATACCCACCCGGCCCCGGACTCCCTAGTTGTACAGTCGGTGAATGACCGGGAAAGAAATGGGCAACCCGCGCCAGCACCGAAGTCCAAGGACGCGTGCAGGATGGACCTGTTGGGCCGAAAGGTCTATTCGGCTGGCGGCCTCCAACTACGCATAGCCAATCAGTTGGTTCTCCTGGCCCGCTATGCCTATGATAATTTCGTGGCCCTCTCTAAGTTTACAGAGTTGGTTTCCACATCCTCCAGGCAGGAGTTCTCAGCCCTGCTAGAAGAGGGCAAGAAAGCTACCAGGTCCTCCATTCAGGCCTCACTGGACTCTGCAGATTCCGGAGCCAGGACCTTGGCATCGGGAGTAACAATGAGAAGGATCTCCTGGCTGCAATCGTCCACCTTGCCGCCAGAGGTTCAATATACATTGCAAGACTTGCCCTTCGATACCAAGGGCCTATTCTCGGAGAAAACGGACTCCAGAATCCAGACCCTTAAGGATGGGCGCATTGCCATCCGCACACTGGGCATGCACACGCCTGCGACACAGCGGAGATCCTTCAGGCAGCAGCCCTTTCGCCCGTTCAATCAGTCCAGGTCACGGCCTGACAATGCACGCAGGGGCAGACTGAACCACCGTAGACCATCGGGCAATCGGCGTATCCAGTCCCAGGTGCCTTCCAAGGCCCCCCAAGGGCCGAAGCAGGCGTTTTGATGGGACGCCCGAGGACGGCCCATCAGTCTCTCCCCCGGATCCTTCCCCGTTATTTTTCAATCGTCTTTCCCACTTCCTCCCGGCGTGGTCCCAGATTACATCGGACAACTGGGTGCTACGCACGGTAGAGTCTGGTTACCATCTTCAGTTTGTTTCGCCCCCACCCTCCCACCCACCCCGTCCCTCTTCAGGGACCCCTCTCACGAGCAAGTCCTCTTACAAGAGGTCGAGTCTCTGCTGAGCTTGGGTGCTATAGAGGAGGTGCCGAGCGATCTGCGAGGCAGGGGATTTTATTCCCGATATTTCTTAATCCCCAAGGTGAAGGGAGGTCTACGACCCATACTCGACCTCCGAGAGCTCAACAAATACCTTGTCAAGCTCAAGTTTCGCATGGTGATCCTGGGGACTATCATTCCCTCCCTGGATCCAGGAGACTGGTTTGCCGCCCTCGACATGAAGGACGCGTATTTTCATGTCGCCATTTACCCTCCTCATCGGCGCTACCTGCGTTTCGTTGTCAACAATACGCACTACCAGTTCACAGTGCTACCCTTCGGCCTCTCTACAGCGCCGAGGGTATTCACCAAGTGTATGGCAGTGGTGGCCGCGGCCATCCGCCGTCGTCGGATACATGTCTACCCCTATCTTGACGACTGGCTAGTCCGAGGACCATCCCGCCAACTGGTGGCGTCCCACATGGCCACGGTCCTAGCCCTGTTTCAGCGTCTAGGGCTTATGATAAATGCAGAGAAGTCGATGTTGACCCCTTCGCAAAGAGTGGAGTTCATCGGTGCGGTCCTGGATTCCAATTTGGCCAGGGCCTGCCTGCCCCAACCTCGGCATCAGTCTCTGGTCTCTCTAGTTCGAGACCTACAATCTTTCCCACGGACAACGGTGCGTTCCTGCCTCCGCCTTCTGGGCCACATGGCTTCGTGTACGTTCGTCACTCAGTATGCGAGGTTGCACCTTTGCCCGTTTCAAATTTGGCTTGCGTCAGTGTACCGGCCCCACCGCGACTCCATCGATATGGTAGTCACGCCCACGAAGCCGGCCCTCGCTTCGCTCACCTGGTGGCTGGACCCAGCAGTCGTGTGTGCCGGAGTCTCTTTCCGCCCTCCTCAACCATCCGTCACTCTGACCACGGATGCGTCAGAGCTGGGGTGGGGGGCGCACCTAGCCGACCTGCACACCCAAGGTCTTTGGTCGCCCCGAGAGCTCTCCCTCCATATCAATGTCAGGGAGCTGCGGGCGATTCGCCTTGCCTGTCAAGCCTTCTGCTCCCGTCTCCAAGGGCGTTGTGTCGCGGTGTTGACGGACAACACAACGGCGATGTTTTATGTCAACAAGCAGGGTGGAGCCCGATCTTCCCCACTGTGCACGGAGGCGATGCTACTGTGGGACTTCTGCATAGCCCACTCCATTCACCTGGTGGCGTCCTATCTTCCAGGGGTGCAGAACACGCTGGCCGACCATCTCAGCAGGTCGTTCCTGTCCCACGAGTGGTCCCTCCGCCCAGATGTGGTACACACGATTTTCCGGAGGTGGGGGTTTCCCCGGATAGACCTGTTCACCTCCAGAGAGAACAGGAAGTGCCACCAGTTCTGCTCGTACCAGGGTCGCGCCCCGGGCTCCCTGTTGGACGCATTCCTCTGCCCCTGGACGGGTCACCTACTATATGCCTTCCCTCCGTTCCCGCTCATACATCGGGTGCTTCTCAAGCTTCGGAGGGACAGAGCCCACCTCATACTCGTCGCTCCGGCCTGGCCGAGACAGCACTAGTACACTCTGCTGCTCGAGTTATCGGTACGAGATCCCATCCCTCTACCCTTATGGCCGGACCTGATAATGCAGGACTTCGGCAGGCTCCGCCACCCGGACCTGCAGTCCCTCCATCTGACAGCCTGGTACCTGAGTGGTTGACCCACGCTGAGCGGGCTTGTTCGACGGTGGTCCAGCGAGTCCTGCTGGAGAGCAGAAAGCCCTCCACTCGCTCGACCTACCTTTCTAAATGGAAGCGATTCACCATATGGTGCGACCAGAGAGACATGAATCCATTCGTCGTACCTATCCCAACGATCCTGGACTACCTCTGGTCACTTAAAGAGCAGGGTCTCGTGGTCTCATCGTTAAAGGTGCACCTGGCGGCGATATCTGCCTTCAGGCTGCCCGTCGGTCACCGGTCCATCTTCTCCGATCCGACGGTTTCCCGCTTCCTCAAGGGTCTAGAGCGTTTGTTCCCGCCAGTGCGGCCTCCGACTCTGCCCTGGGACCTGAATCTGGTCTTGAGCAGGCTCATGAGAACCCCCTTTGAGCCCTTGGCTACGTGTTCGCTGCTCCACCTGTCGTGGAAAACAGCTTTTCTCGTCGCCATAACCTCAGCGAGGCGAGTTTCCGAGCTCCAGGCCCTGACGGCCGTCCTCCGTACACCATCTTTCATGCGGACAAGGTCTTTGTTATAGGCCTCACCCGGCCTTCCTCCTAAGGTGGTGTCAGCCTTCCATGTAAATCAGGACATTTTCCTTCCCGTTTTTTTCCCGAAGCCTCATGCCTCGAGTCGGGATCAACAGCTGCACACCCTGGATGTCCGCAGGGCCCTTGCGTTCTACATACAACGAACAAAATCCTTCCGGCGTTTGCCACAACTGTTCATAGCAGTTGCAGAGCGCATGAAAGGCAAACCGGTCTCCTCTCAGAGGATTTCCTCATGGGTCACTGCATGCATCAGAACATGCTACGAGCTGGCTGGTGTGCCAGCTAACCGTCTTACCGCTCACTCTACGAGAGCGCACGCCTCATCTGCCGCCTTCCTGGCCCATGTCCCCATTCAGGACATCTGTAGAGCGGCCACCTGGTCTTCTGTCCACACCTTCGCTTCCCACTACGCGTTGGTGCAGCAATCCAGAGACGATGCAGCCTTTGGCTCCGCAGTCTTGCACTCTGCCACGTCTCACTCCGACCCCACCGCCTAGGTAAGGCTTGGGAATCACCTAACTGGAATGCATAGGAGCAATCACTCGAAGAAGAAAAGACGGTTACTCACCGTTGTAACTGTTGTTCTTCGAGATGTGTTGCTCCTATCCATTCCAGACCCGCCCTCCTTCCCCACTGTCGGAGTAGCCGGCAAGAAGGAACTGAGGAGCGGACGGGCCGGCTGGGGTATATAACTAGCGCTATAGCGGCGCCACTCCAGGGGGCGCCCAGCCGGCCCGCCGGTGTTGCTAGGCTAAAAATGTTCCGAAGAGCCGTGCACGTGCGGCGCGCACACCTAACTGGAATGGATAGGAGCAACACATCTCGAAGAACAACAGTTACAACGGTGAGTAACCGTCTTCTCTTTGTCAGTTCCAGTAATTCTGGAAACCAATGCCAATTGCATGCAGGGGCCACCATTTCAGTGTGAGACCACCAGCCCCTGTGAGACTGTAGGGGCCATCAATCCAATGACCTGGTGGACGTGCTCAAATAGCAAAACTCTTGGTAGCTATCTCTTAAAATATCCTATCTCACATTCACATCATCTGCTGCCCCTCCCAGTCTCCTTGGAACTCCCACTGAGGCCACCCCTTCTTCTGGCAGACCTTTCCATTTCTACCATTGACAGACATGCCAAAACAGAGGCCTTCTAACTAAACATAGTTGCTTCAAAGGTGTGTTCTAAAAGGAACTTGTTGGACACCCACGCAGAGGAGATAACGATCAGCCCTAGACAGTGAAAGGATTGGCTTTTGTGCAGTAACAGAATACACTACAGTGAGAAAAGACTGGGGTTAAAATGCGTTGTAAATCATAAATACAGCTGCCTTCAATGGCACACATTTTGACTAGAAAAGCTTCCCTGATTGTCTTTGTGCCTCTGCATCCTGTTTGCTTTCACACTCCAGTGGAGAGTTCAACTACTGAGACAGAGGCAAAGAGGGCTTAACTGACCATGCACTTGACTCCTTTTGGCATTTTGAGTATTCTAAGGATATTTCCTTCCTCTCTTCCCATCCCCTTCACATGTCATGCACACACACATGGAGCTAATCAGTGTATTAAGACTCCTTAGACTGAGTCAGCAAAGTTTCTGGATAATGTTTTTTGAGAGATGAGGGGAAGGTTTTTTGTTTGTGTCTGTTTTGCATAACTTACAGGGAGCAATATTGCTCGGATGAGCAGAATAATGAATCACTTACACATATAATGTCCTGACCGCGGTGGAACTGGATGACTCAGAGTTGATAATAGGATGCAGAACATACCTGCATTAATCTGGTTTGGATTTGAAGTGTCTGGAATTTGTTACCGTCTGTAGGCTATTCACTGGCTAATATAAAACGAGTTGGTGATTTCACAGTGGCACCTATTTGCAACTGGCCACTACAGTTGGTACCCATGTCAGTCAAGTCTTGGCAGGAAAGTCAGGGCTGAAAGAGCATGGAGACTGGCCACTCATCTATCTCTAGAGAGCGGTCAGATCTGTTATCTTTGTTTTAAATGCATATTATTTATCACTTGCATTACTCCTTATTGTACCATAATGGATCTGTGAATGATTAGGGGACTTTGTTATAGGTTTAAACAGAAGGGGACTGGTGGTAGAGTTTTCATTAAGAGTTCTGCCCTATAGAACCTGCTCCTCTCCCCACTTCAATGGGACTTCAGTGTTCACTGCAAATTTTATCTACTTCCTAGGCTTTCTCTGGGATGGGATTGAGCATGTTTTAGGGAGTTTTGTTGTTTATTTTTTGTTTGTTTTTTAATCGGGAGGATTTATCAGAAAGTGGTCCTGTTTGACTTTATATCTGTATTTTATAAATTCTGAGCATTGGATGGGCACAGATTTACTTTTATAAATATAAAACCCTAAAATAAACACAGCCTAGAGAACTTGAAATCTGGCAACTTTCATCAACACTAAATTCACTGGGCAAATCTTTAACAGATCTCATCCCTAACCCTGTCTTATAAACAGTAGCGATCACATTGTATAATGTGGGTTACTACTGTTTTAATTTCAGGAAAGATGTAGACAAATTGGAGAAAGTCCAGAGAAGAGCTACAAAAATGATTAAGGTCTAGAAAACATGACCTATGAGGGAAGACTGAAAAAATTGGGTTTGTTTAGTCTGGAGAAGAGGAGACTGAGGGGGACATGATAACAGTTTTCAAGTACATAAAAGGTTGTTACAAGGAGGAGGGAGAACAATTGTTCTTCTTAACCTCTGAGGTTAGGACAAGAAGCAATGGGCTTAAATTGCAGCCAGGGTGGTTTAGGTTGGACATTAGGAAAAACTTCCTAACTGTCAGGGTGGTTAAGCACTGGAATAAATTGCCTAGGGAGGTTGTGGAATCTCCATCATTGAGGATTTTTAAGAGCAGGTTGAACAAACACCTGTCAGGGGTGGTCTAGATAATACTTACTCCTGCCTTGAGTGCAGGGGACTGGACTAGATGACCTCTCGAGGTCCCTTCCAGTCCTATGATTCTATGATTCATCTGGTGGTTGGATGGATGACGATGATTTGTATTACATGAGTTTCCAGGTTCCCAATAAGAATCAGGTCTCAGGGTGCTGGATGCTATATAAACAGAGTAAGAGTCAGTCCTTGCCCCAAAGATTTTCTCAATTTAGTTTGAGAAGATGGAACAGGAGGGTGTGGTAGACAAGGGAGTGATTGGAGAGGGCTGATGATGGTAACAGCAATGGAACACCAGGTTGATTGGATATGCTGTGTGCCTAACTTGCAGTTTTCAAACCAGGAATTATATATTACAAAGAGGAGGGATTAATGAATGTTGACAGGCCATTCATCTCACCATTATCATTGTCCTCCTTTAAGTCCCTTGCTAAAACTCTTCTCTGCCATGACACCTACAAAAAACTTGACAGCGGTTAGGGAACTAGCTTGCTGTGATCACTGATTTGAATAAGGAAGAAGGCACAAAGATGCTTGACCCAGATCCTAAAAGGCATTCAGGCACTTGACTCCCACTGAAATCAGTAAGAGTTAGATGCCTAAGTATCTGTGAGAATTTGGGCAGTATAGATGGAGCAGAACTGGGGTTGAGCAGATAGGCAGGGAAGGACTAAACTGTAGAAGGCCAGGTCCTGGTAAGGAGCAAAAGTCTGTGTTTGATATGATGGATAGTTTTGAAGAGAGGGACAAAGTGACAAGCCAGGAAGATGATTTTAGCAACAGTGTTTTGAATGGAACTGAATGGGGCAAGGTGGGTATCAGGAAGGCCAGGAAAAAAGTTGCAGTATTCAAGATGGGCGAGAAATATCCAGTTGAAGGATTAGACCACACTGTAGCACTTGTTCACATGACAAAAAAAATAAAGAACGAAATTTGAGGCCACTTTATCTAAACCAGTTTAGTGGCTTTTCAGCCAAAATAAAATCCAGTTTAGTGAGTTGGGTACATAATGTGTGGTGTGGTATGGTGTGTTTTTATTATTACTATTTTTATTTAACTGTTTTTGATGTCAAAATATATCGAATGTGCCTTTTGGTGAGTGAATAATAGAGATCACTTCTGCAAAATGTTATTAGTGGGCGTTGTTTTGCTGTTGGCCAACATTCTGTTGCCATACCCAGAAGTATCCTTTTAAAGATACTTCCAAAGAGGAGCTATGGCGATAAGACAAATATTTAGCAACGTGCACTGAAGCAGTTGGGTGAAGTGGTCATTTCTAGGGAATAGTAAACAATGTTGGAGTCATTCCTAATCACTGGTTCTCCACTATCAGTCATCAACTCCTCCGTCTCTACATACTATTATTTATAGAAATGACTATTATGCTACTTTAAATTTGGGGTGCATGCTTATTTAATTGAAATTAAAATCTGAACTTGTATTTAGTGATCTGAATTCCTATCCTTACTCATTCATCTATCATTCATGAAAATTATATATCTGGAATGTGACATGTGCATAATTAAGATTAATTAAAGCCACAAACAGTATGCTGAAAGACTTGCATTTAAAATAGGGACTTGAATAATTAAGGTAATTAGTCAGATTGGCTGTAATGTAGCTTCTCGAAAATATGGAAGAATAAATCACTAATTTTCTAGATAGAGCTGGACGAAACATCAGTTTGGTATTTAATTTTGTAAAAATCAATTAACTGAGGTGGTGCATATCTGAACCCCTTTTTTATTCAAGCCTCTAACATTTAGGGAAGGGGGTAAGTGGCAGATAAATGGTTCCAGTGTTGACCCCTCTGTATAAGGAGTTTTTATTGTTCAGAATACATAAATAAGAATTCAATGTACCAGCAAGAATCCCCATACCTAGCAGGACACGTCCCACTTTTAGTTTCCATAACTTTGGTTTATAATCCTAAATTTATCTGCTAGCTCTCTACAGCTCTTATTTCACTCATAGCTACTGTACTACCGTTAGTGCTTGCCTTAGATCTGTGTGCAAGATACACCATAGCAAGATATCTCATGTTCTTTATCCCTCCCTGTAAGCTTAACAAGCTTCCTAAAACTTTCAAGGAAGGTGTGATGGAATCTAACACCCACACTCTGGGAATGCACCTCTTTGTCATCATGAGTTTACAAACTACCACTGGAGCTAGAACTCAAGGAGAGAGAGAGAACAGGAGAAGGGTCTGCAGTATTGCACAGGTTTGAAAGAATCTCCCAAATTTGAACCTTTTGTTCTTTATCTACACAGCGGCGGCTCCAGGCACCAGCGCTCCAAGCGCATGGCTGGGGCAGCAAGCCGTGGGGGGTGCCCTGCCGGTCCCTGAGAGGGTGGCAGACAGGTAGCCTTCGGCGACTTGCCTGCGGGAGGTCCGCTGGTCCCGCGGATTCATCAGCAATTCGTCGGCTGGTACGCTGAAGCTGCGGGACCAGCAGACCTCCCGCAGGCACGCCGCCAAATCCACAGGACCGGCGACTGCCAGACTGTCGTGCTTGGGGCGGCAAAAAAACTAGAGCCGCCCCTGGATCTACATCCTCCTTAGTTGGACTAGCATCCTTTACCTTCAGTGGCATTTTTTTGCCTGTGTAATAGGGAGCTGTGGATAGGTTCCACAGTCACTCTACCATATGTATCACTAACTCATTACTGTAAAACACTCCATTTTTAGAGACTTGAAAAGGTCCATTATAAAACTTTCTTTTTTCTTGGACGTAGAGACCTTTACACAAAAGGCATGCTAGTTACATTATTTATTGCACGATCTGAGATCTTGTATTTCCAAAAGGGTTAATGTGCTCATGCGACATTCTGCTCTTGGTTACACAATTCCCAGAATTTGGACCATTCTCTTCTATGTTTTGCATTAAAACGCAGTTCAGCAAAGCACTTAAGCACCATGCTTAAGTCCTACTGACTTCAATACTTAATTTTGAGCATGTGTCTAAGTGATTTGTTGAATGGGGGGGTCTTTGTTTCTCAACTGAATAAACCTACAGGGAGATGACTAGCAGGGTTTTTTTAACCAGCTCAGAAATATTTTTAGAATCTGGCAAAACGATACTTTATAACAACACAAAGTAAGCTGTTGAAAAAGAGGAAATAATGTCTCAAGGGAAGTCAGCATTACCATCTTTCTAATTACTAATCCTTTTGATGTTGTCAACTTGTACCTAAGCAAGGGGAATCATTGTCTAACTTCCTTCCTATTTAATGCGGTCACTTTATTGCTTACAAAAATGGCCATTGCTGGTAACACTTACCATTTAAGGTCTAGATTGTGACATACAGGCACAGCATTGTGTTGGCGGTGATGCCTTGTTGAACAGCCCCAGAGAGAGCGTGGGGAAGCATTCTGCCTTGATGATGAATGTGGCTTCCCAGAGCTTCCTAGGGCACACAGAGAATGTGCCTCCTACACCACACCCCTTTGTGGGGTACCTCTTGCTCTTCCTTGAATGGCCTGCTGGCTCTATTTATCAATGCAAAAGAGAGGCAGAGCCATGCCTCCTCCCCAGGGCCGCCCAGAGGATTCAGGGGGCCTGGGGTCGGCGGCGGCGGGGGGCCTCTGCTTCAGCAGTAATACATTGGTGGGGGGTCCTTCCGCTCTGGGACCCGCCGCCGAAGTGCCCCGAAGACCCGCAGCAGGGGTCCCCGCTGCCGAATTATCGCCGAAGACCCAGCTCTTTGGCAGCAGGTCCTGGGGCGGAAGGACTCCCCGCCACGGGTCTTCAGGGCACTTCGGTGGCGGGTCCCGGTGCGGAAGAACCCCCCGCTGCCGAATTACTGCCGAAGACCCGGAGCAGAAGAAGCTCTGGGGGCCCAGGCCCCGCGAGAGTTTTCCGGGGCCCCCAGAGCAAGTGAAGGACCCTGCTGATGGGGCCCCAAAAAACTCTCATGGGGGCCCCTGCGGGGCCGGGGGCAAATTGCCCCATTTGCCCCCCCCCTCTGGGCGGCCCTGCTCCTCCCAGCCTCATACTGGGATTCCATGAAAAGTGTGGCTCAAGCAACCCTTGTGCACCTCTGATCACAGGGTTTGCAATTTTACCAGGCCTTTACATGAGCTGAACACAAGGTGGGGGAGGAAGACTCTTCAGCCTTTTTACTAATTGTGGGACTCTTCTGGGAGTTACACTTTCAAAAACTATTTTTATTGTCACTGGTGCTCAGTGTTTGTTATGAAGGATTTGTTCTTTCAAGCTTTCCCCCCCCCCCCCCCGCCCCTTTATTTATTTATTTTTAATTGTGAAAAAGGAAAATTCAGGCTTGCAGGCAAGTATTTCCTTAGGCAAAGACTCTGATAAATTCACACGAAACTTGATTCAAAACTAGACCGAGGCTCTATACTGATACTATACATGAATATTCCTGGTCTGAAGCTGAGCTCAAATGCCACACTGTCTGTGTGGAACGCAAGTCCTCGTGGGCTCTGAGGTAGTGTTATATTGTCTTTCACAGGGCCTTATGCAATGCTCCAAAATGTAAATGTGCTTCAGATGATTTTGCACCATATGTGGTATCAACACATTAACAGGTTTCTATGGTGTTTGTAAATGAGATTGATCCCCTGCTTTCAAATCTGTTTCCAGACACGCTGAAAATTCCTTGTAACATAGTATTGTTATGCAGATATGCAAGCAGAAAGGTTCAAACAAACCTGGCTAAGCAGTCTAGAGGGAATTGTGTTTCTCAAACTGAAAAACAAGGGATAGAATAAAATTACCTCATATTCCAGAATTAAAATGTTCACACAAATAGTTTGAAAAGAAAATGTGTAGCTCAGGGGTGGGCAAACTTTTTGGGCCGAGGGCCACATCTGGGTGGCGAAATTGTATGCAGGGCCGGGGCTGGGGTTGGGGTGCAAGAGGGAGTATGGGATGTGGGAGGGGTTGTGGTGTGCAGGAAGGGGCTCAGGGCAAGGGATTGGGGCAGAGGAGGGGTGCAGGGCATATGAGGGAGCTCGGAAGGGGGTTGGCGTGCAGGAGGGGTGCCGAGTGCGAGAGGGGGCTCAGGGCAGGGGGGTAGGGGTGCAGGAGGGGTGGGAGGTGCAGGCAGAGGGCTTAGGACAGGGAGTTGGGGGGCGGGGTGCAGGAGGGGTTCGGGCTCCGGCCCGTGCCACTTACCTAAAGCGGCTCTGGGGTGGCAGCGATGCGAACCGGGGCCAGGGTAGGCTCCCTGCACGCCTGCCCTGGCCCCACGCTGTGCCGTTCCGGAAAGCGCTGTGGCCCCTGGGGAAAGGGGGGGTGGAGGGCTCCGTATGCGCTGCCCTTGCCGCGCCTCCAGGTACCTCCTCCAAAGCTCCCATTGGCCATGGTTCCCCGTTCCCAACCAATGGGAGCTGCGGGAGGCAGTGCCTGGCGACAAGGGCAACACATGGAGCCCTCTGCCCCACCGCCCCTGGGGGGCTGCAGAGAAGTGGTGCCGGCCGCTTCTGAGACCGGTGTGGGGCCTGCAGCACCACGGGGGACAATCCCACGGGCTGGATCCAAAGCCCTGAGGGGCCGGATCCAGCCCGTGGGCCGTGGTTTGCCCACCCCTGGTGTAGCCTGATTAAAAAACAGTGACTCAAGTCAACTATATATTTGCATTATTATCACATTATTGGGTCAGATCCTCAGCTCATCCTCCACAAGCTCTGCCAATTTATACTAACTGAGGATCAGGCCCTGTATATTTAGTAGCTAAATTCTGTAGTCTTTACTTAGTTTTGGCCCCATTTTATCAATCCTTACTCAGGCCAGATCTACACTAGGAAATTAGGTCCGTATAACTACATTGCTCAGCAGTGTAAAAAATCCACACCCCTGAGTGATGCAGTTAAACCAAATAAACTCCTGGTGCAGACAGCGCTATGTTGACAGGAGAGTTTCTCATGTCGACATAGCTATCATCTCGTGCAGAGGTGGAGTACCTCCGCGGATGGAAGAAGACCTCCCATTGGCATAGGTAGTGTCTTCACTGAAGTGTGAAAGTGGCGCAGATGCACCAGTGCAGTTACACCGCTGCAGTGTTTTAAGTGTAGACCTGCTCTCAGTTAAAATCCTGTGGACTAAATAGTCCCCAAGAAAGTCACGTTTAAGAATAGCCATTTTGGGTCAGACCAATGGTCCAGCTAGCCATCTGTCCTCTAACAGTGGCCAGTACCAGATGCTTCAGAAGGAATAAACAGAACAGGTCAATTTTGAGCGATCCATCCCTTGTTATCCAGTCCCAGCTTCTGGCAGCTGGAGGGTTAGGGACACCCAGAGCATGGGGTTGCATTCCTGACCATCTCGGCTAATAGCCATTGATAGACCTATGCTCCATGAACATAGCTAATTCTTTCTTTTTTTTTCACCTAGTTACACTTTTAGCCTTCACAACATCCTCTGGCAATGAGTTCTACATGTGGACTGTGCATTGTGTGAAGAATTACTTCATTGTGTTTGTTTTAAACCAGCTGCCTATTACTTTAATTGAGTGACCCCAGTTTCTTGTGTTATGTGAAGGGGGTAAATAACATTTCCTTATTCACTTTATCCGCACCAGTCATGATTTTATAGACCTCTACCATAGTATCCCTTTGTTGTCTCTTTACAATGCTGAACAGTCCCAGTCTTTTTAATCTCTCCTTGCACTGAAGCTGATCCATACCCCAATCATTTTATTGCCCTTCTCTGCATCTTTTCCAATTCTAATACATCTCATTTGAGATGGGGAAACCAGACCTGCATGCACTATTCTAGGTGTGGGCATACCAGTGATTTTTATAGTAGCGTTATGATATTTTTTGTCATATTATCTATCCCTTTCCTACAGTTTGCTAACATTCTGTGAGCTTTTTTTGAGTGCTGCTGCACATATAGCAATGTTTTCAGACAACTAACTATAATGAGTCCAAGATCTTTCTTGAGTGGTAACAGCTATTTAGATCCCTTAATTGTGTATGTATAGTTAGGAGTATGTTTTCCAGTGGAATTACTTTGCATTTTATCACCATTGGATTTCATCTGCCATTTTGTTGCCTAGTTAAATCCCTCTATAGCTCTTCAAAATCAGCTTTGGATTTAACTCTCTTGAGTAATTTTGTATTGTCTCCAAACTTTGCCACCTCATCATTCACTCCCCTTTCCAGATCATTTATAAATATGTTCAACAGCACAGGTGCCAGTACAGAACCTTGGGAGACCCTGCTATTTACCTCTCTCCATTATGAAAGCTGACCATTTATTCCTACCCTTTGTCTCCTGTTTTTTAACCAGTTACTGATCCTTGAGATGACCTTCCCTCTTATTCCATGACTACTTACTTTGCTTAAGAGGCTTTGATGTGCAACCTTGTCAAAGGCTTCCTGAACGTTCAAGTACCCTATATCCACTGGATTACCCTTGTCCACATGCTTGTTGACCCTCTCAAAAATTCTAATAGAATGGTGAGGCATGATTTCCCTTTACAAAAGCGGTGTTGACTCTTCCCCAACATATCATATTCATCTGTTTCTGATAAGCCTGTTCTTTACTATAGTTTCTACCAATTTGCCGAGAAATTAAGTTAGGCTTACCGGCCTGTAATTGCCAGGATTGCCTCTGGAGCCCTTGTTAAAAGTCAGCATTACATTAGTTACCCTGCAGTCGTCTAGTATAGAGCCTGATTCAAGTGATGGGTTACATACAACAGTTAGTAGTTCTGCAATTTCACATTTGAGTTCCTTCAGAACTGGCTCTGGTGATGTATTGCTGTTTAATTTATCATTGTGTTCCAAAACCTCCTCTAATGACACCTCAGTCTGGACAGTTCCTCAGATTTGTCACCTAAATAGAATGACTCAGGTGTGGGGCTCTCCCCCCACATCCTCTACAGTAAAGACCAGTGCAAAGATGCATGGAACATGGATGTTTCCTCTCCAGCATGGAAGGGAGATTTGGCCATATCGGGTAATACCACGTCCCCCTTCTGTTGGACTCAACGGAGGGTGCTTTGTGTGTCTGGCATCTGTACAGTAGGAGATGGTTGAAACTGTGCAGGGCAAGGAACCACATTGTTTCCCATAGCCTCGCAAAGCTTTGGCAGAAAAGATAATGTACACCCTAAAGTATGATGTCCCTCTGCACACAGGGTTGCTCAGAGATTGTCTCTGAGGCGCAATTTCTCCCCAGGAAGCCATGCACCTCTGAACTGCTCTCAACAATTTTACCCTTAGTTGCTTCACCATAAAATGCCTTTCATACTGTACATAAGCTATGTGTGGTCTCTTATGATTTAATGATCCACAGTGTTTAAGGCATTATACCATAAAGTTATTATTGTGTATAGATGTATAGAGAAAGTTAGGAGTACAGTAGTCTATTGTGATTGGTACATTTTATAAGGAGGGATTATCTGATTTTATAAAATAGCTGCCCCAATTCATAAATGATTTACTGGGATGGCGAGAGATTAGGAAACAGCTCAGATCCACAAAGCTGACATTTATGGTTCCTACTCCCCACGTGTCTTAAACTTTTTGAAGTGGTCTCAATCACACTTCAGAATCTGCACATAATCTTTTCATACAAAATCTTGCACACAAACAATAATATCTCATCTCCCCAATCTTCATTTGCAAACGCATATAATTGTGTAGGTAAAACTGCATGCCCTAATTTAGAGGTTGCATTTGAAAATATAGTTTTAATTATTCTACATTATATATGCAGAAAGATGGCAACTGTAACGAGCCAGATAAATTTGTCATGGTTTACAGGTTCCGATGCTTTTAGTGTGAGCATTTTTTTTTATTCTGCAAGCTTTTAATTAACTAAATACTTCTAGAAATGGAATTGTTTCTATTTTATGTTTTGTCTTGTTGAATAAGTGAGACACAATCAGTATTAAATATATCTTTTTTTTTTTGAGATTGGGGGAGAGAGAGAGAGAGAGAGATGGAAGGTAGGTAAGGTAATATTGTATATTGGACCAATTTCCATTGGTGGAAGATACAAGCTTTTGATCTACAGAGTTCTTCAGGTCTGGGGAAAGAAATCAGAATGTCTGAGCTAAGTACAAGTTGGGACAGATAGTTAAGCATAAGGGGCAACATTGTAGGAGGTCACTTGAGATGGAGTGGGCAATAAGGGTTGGATTGTTATGCAAAACGCCTTTGAAGAGGGCCATTAAGGGGTTAGCAGGCAGGTATGTATTACAGATTATAGGAAACCAGTGTCCCTGTTTTAAGTCCATGGATTTTAGTGTCTAGCAGCGTTATGAATTTAAATTCCTAGGCTTGCCCTTCTGAAGATGTTGTTGTGTAGGTTTCCACTGAGGATGAATACGGAAGGATTAGATGTGGAGTGATCGCTTTTGTGAAAAGGTGTTCGCCACGGATAATATGGTAGTTTTTGTCTGTCTTTTATTACTTTTTTGCGTGAGGTCACTGGTGCTTGTCTGGTTTCACCCACATAGTTGTTACTGGGGCATTTAATGCCCAGTATGCTCCACATGTTGTGATAGGCATGTGTAGGCCCCATAAATCTTGAAAGGTGTGTTGTGGGTGGTATTTATCACCATAGCAATGGAGATATGTCTGCAGGTTTTGCCTCTGTTGTTTTGGCAGGGTCTGGTGCTGTTTTGAGTTGTTGTGTCCTTATCTGTGGGGAAATTGTTTCTGATGAAATTGGGGGGTTGTTTGAAGCCCACAAGGGGGGGTGCAGGAAAGATTTCTTTCAAGATATGGTCCCCTTCAAATATAGCTTGTAATAGTTTGATACCCTGTATGAGTTCCAGTGTGGGATAGCAAATGACAACTAGGGGTATATGGCCTGTAAGTAGGTCCCTGGTTTCAAGAGACAGTTTTGGTGTCTGGGAATAGCCAGAATGCAGAGGTACTCAACCATGCCTCATTTCTAATGTGACACTTCATATTATAGGGCTGCAAGAAGGGTGACACAAGTCTGTTATGCTAGCTCTGTGCCACACAGGGATTCCTTCTATGCCAGGGGAATTTCCATGTATCTGGTTAAGCCAGGTTTTACCGCCACTATGTTTTTTGAAGCAATCTGAAGGGGTAGTGGATATAAAAACAGGCCCATTGTCTTAACCCCAATAGTGGCATGAATACAATGGGTATGTAGTTCCCATACAATGATATATATCCACTTGTCAAAGGGGGTTTTGAGTCCAACGCTGGCAGAACTGCCTCGTGGTGATACTCTGGACTGTGCAACCTAGTGGTGTCACCCAGTGATGAGACTCAATGGCTGCTTTGCCTAGGAGCAGGATTCAGGAGCTATGTTGCTCAATAGCGAGAGCCAGTTGCTGTCTTGTCTAATGGCTGGATTCAGTGGCTGTGTTGCCCGGTGGCGAGAGTCAGTGGCTGTGGACAGGGGAACCTGGGCCCACCCTGCTTCACCTGGTTAAGAGGGACAAAATTGCAGTCGTCGTTTTGAGACCAAATTGTCATAGGGGTTGTATTTTGAGGAAAGACAAAGCAGAGAGCCAAAATACTGGTATAGATGTATGACTCAGTATAAACTGTATCTGACATTTTTCAGTGAAAGATTATTTGTAACCCCTTTGGGGTTTAGAGAGCATGGCCCCCTTTAAATCTTTTTCCTATGGGGGAGGGGAGAGTGAGAAAAAAGGAGGGAAACTCTAGGAGGTGTTCTGGAGCTGGGAGAGGGAGAGAGAGGTAGCAGCCTGCAGCCCCTTGCAAAGGAAGCAGAGAGAACCTGCCTGAAGCCTGGGAAGGGCAGGGCGGCCGATCAGGGACAGCCCAGGACAGGAGCCAGGAGGAGCCCTGTGCCAGGGAGGAATTACCCGAGCAGGACAGGCTGGAGCTGGACCCAGCATCACGGCTGCCCAGAGCTGCGTGGGGCTGTGAGTACTGGGGCTTCTGACTCTGCACTGGGAACAAGGAGCAGGGGCGGCTCTAGGTTTTTGGCCGCCCCAAGCAGTCATGCCCGGGAGGCGCCCCCGAGCCGCGGGAGCAGCAGACCTCCCGCGGGCATGACTGCGGAGGGTCCGCTGGTCGCGCGGCTCGGCTGGACCTCCCGCAGCTGCGGGCGGTTCGCAGGTCCGGCGGCTCCGGTTGAGCTGCCGCAGTCATGCCTGCGGGAGGTCCAGCCGAGCCGCGGGACCAGCGAACCGTCCGCAGTCATGTCTGCGGGAGGTCCACTGGAGCCGCCGGCCGAGCGTCCCCTCCGCAGTCATGCCTGCGGCAGGTCCGCTGCTCCCGGGGCTCCGGTGGACCTCCCGCAGGCATGACTGCGGCAGGTCCGCCGGCCCAGCCTGCCGCCCCCCCGGGAAAGGGCCGCCCCAGGCAGGAGCTTGCCCCGCTGGGCTCTGGAGCTGGCCCTGACAAGGAGGGAGGTTGTAGCTAGTTAAGTGGGGAGGGGGTCGCTCTGAGTGGCTTTGCAGAGAGCGGCAGAAGAGGGCACCGGAGGGGTTTGTTGGGGAAAGTTCACGGGCGCCGAAGATGACCAGGAGCCCCCAAGACTCACCACTGGACTGGAACTTTGCTCAGGACTCCTGAACTCCATGTGCAGACACATTGCTCAGTGTCTGCCCTTCCAGACTGTGCTACCACTGGTCCCGTGGGTCCTTGGCTTGGATGCAGCCCTGTTCTACTGCTCCCCCTATATTTCCCCTTGTTGTTTTTCTCCTCTCATCCCTCTGTAAATAAATATCTCCCTTGTTATATCCATTGTACTTTTCCTGTGGGTGTGTGTGTTCACCCTGGGGGGGTTGGAACAGGTGCCCCTGGGGTGGAAGGGATTTCTCTTGCTGTATTCCTGCGCACACCTTCTCTTGGCCAGAGCTGCCTGCAGAGCAGACTCCATCTTGGCCACAAGGGCGCTAAAGTTACATATTAAAAAAAAACCCAAAAAACAAGAAACTCTGAAGTTTGAAACTTACTCTATAAACTTAATATAATCATAAAATAATCTACTGGAAAATATTTGAGAGTTTAACTTCTCCTGCTTTTTGTAGGCCCTGTATCAATATTGGGTGCAAAAGGGTGCATCATCCTGCTCTTCTAAGCTGTCTGAGGTATAGAGACTTTAATATATCCTTTTCCAAAGTGAAGACAACTTCAAACCCACAAAGAAAACATCTGTGCTTAATTAGTTTAATGTAAGTGGAATTAAAATATTAGTGCTGTCAGTTTTTGTGTGTATCTATGTGTGTGTGGCAAAATGCATATTTCTCATTCATTAGTATAGATAATGGATGTTGCCATTTGCATGAAGCCCCATTCTCTAGCTTCTAGACAAACCACTTCAAGTCATGGCTTTATCCGATCTCACAAGTTGAACAGGACTGGATGACATTCCATCATGGAGAATGTTGGGTGCTGCAGGAAGTCTTTCTGGTGATTCAGTAGGTGGCACTGTCTCTGAATCATTACTGAACCCCTGTTCCAACTCAGTATCAATGGAGGATTTCAGACTTCAGGGTCAGACATAAAACGGAGATCCTCACCACCCATAATTAATAATTATACTGTGGCATTTATTTATTGACAGAGTTGGGCTGTTAATTTGTGGTGTTCTTGCCAAATTCCAATTTGGATAATTGCATTCTGCCTAAGTCTCCTCCACAGTTTCAATTTAATATGCTATTCTTGTTTACTTTATAACCTAAAGGGTTTAAATTTCTGTCAAGTTTACTTTCAACCCAGAGCTTGCTGCATTTCAATGGCAGATGATGTGATTCTGCTATCTATATACTTTGTAAAGGACTTTGGAATATTTCAGAAAGAAAGGTGCTGTATAAGTGAGACATGATTATTGTAAGACTTAAATAGCTGGACAATGTTACCCATTGGCTTCCTTGGCTGGAAGCTGCCTAGTTGTACAATTTCAGTTGTTCTTCAGTATAATATTTAGATCCCTAACAGTTATGATAGAGGTAGGCAAAGATTGTGGTTTTGCATTGTGATAACCTTTGATTATTGTTGTTTGCTTAAAAGTGCCCTGCAAAGGGGCGGGGGAATGTTTATGCTATTTTCTGCTTGTTTGTGATTGAAGATGGCTTTAAAAAAAAATCCCGTCCCCACCTTGCTTATTGTTCTTTATGTTGGAAATTCAAGTCTTGTCTACCATGTTTGAAAGATCTGGATGACTGGAGAACTAATAGTTTATGAAATCAGATAATAAATGAAACTTTAGTGAAAGTAAAATTACTTTTATTCAGACTGTTTTAAACAGGTTTTAACAAAACCACAAAGAAATATCTTAAGAACAGATTGAAGAAAATGCCTCTGTTTAAACGGCTGGTCTATACTGAAAAGTTACATCAGCCTAGTTATGTGTCTCAGGGATGTAAAAATCCACATCCCTGAGAGGCATAGTTAAGTCAATCTAACCCCCAGTGTAGACAGTGCTAGGTTGACAGAAGAATTCTTCCATCAACCTAGCTACTGCCTCTTGGGGAGGTGGACGTACTTCAGCAATGGGAGAACCCACTGTAGTGCCTACACTCAAGTGCTACTGCACCACAGCTGTAGCACTGTAGCATTTTAAGTGTAGGCAAGCGCTAAGGCACACAGATTGAAAGGTTCAGAACCCAACCCTCTTAACTAAGGTTGAGAGCTTCCAATCCATTTCTCTGGGTTCTCAAAGAAGACCGCCAACAAAATGAATAGAAAAAAACCCCAAGATTTTATATTCCTGATTATTTCTAAGATGCTTTTAGCAACCCGCAAACAAAACAGAATAACCTCTTCCCTCAACACAAATGTCTATTTAAAGAAATTCAAATGGTCTTCCTACATCCCGAAAGAAGGGCAACCCATTTCTCCCCCCCCCCCCCCCGGCATGTCACCTTTAGGCATTCCCTGGGTTGTGATTCCAATTTCTCTTTGTGGTAATGAAATTCAAGGGGTGTTGGATTTCTTGGGTTGATAGTAGAGCTGGTCACAATTTTTTGACACAAACTTTCAGTTCTAAATGGTATGAGGGATGTGAAACTAAAACACCGAGGGGCAAATCCTGTTCCTGGTTGTGTGTCAGGGAGGAAGGGAATCCTCCACACTTAGGCTTGGTCGACACTACTATCTCACTTAGGGATGTGGGAGAATCCATATCCCTGCACAGCATAGTTAAAGCAACCTAAGTCCCCCTGTAGACAGTGCTATATGGATGGAAGAACTCTTCTGTTGACCCAGCTACTACCTCTTGGGGAGGTAGATTGCCTGTGCTGATGGCAGAATCCCACCCATTGGCATAGGTAGTGTCTACACAAGGGGTGGGCAAACTACGGCCCACGAGCCACGTCTGGCCTATCAGACATTTTAATACAGCCCTCAAGCTCCCACTAGGGAGCGGGGTCTGGGGCTTGCCCCGCTCCGGCACACCAGCCAGGGAGCAGCACTGGGGGCTTGCACCCCTCCGCATATGCCGTGGCTCCGTGTGGCTCCTGGAATCAGTGTCATGTTCCCCCTCCAGCTCCTACGAGTAGGGGCAGTCAGGGGGCTCTGCACGCTGCCCCCGCCCCAAGTGCCGCCCCGCAGCTCTCATTGGCTGGGAACCATAGCCAATGGGAGCTGTAGGGGCAGCACCTGCGGATGGGGCAGTGCGCAGAGCCGACTGGCTGGCACTGCACCTCCACATCGGAGCTGGAGTGTGGACATGCCATTGCTTCCGGGAACTGTGGGGATGGGGCAGCACGCAGAGCTGCCTGGCCCTGGCCATGGCTCTGTCCAGGAGTCAGAGAGGAGCCATGCTGCTGTTTCCAGGAGCTGCTTGAAGTAAACACCACCCAGAGCCTGCACCTCTGACCTCCTCCCACGCTCCAACCCCCTGCCCCAGCCCTGATCCCCCTCCTGCCCTCTGAACCCCTCGGTCCCAGCCTGGAGCACCATCCTGCACCCCAAACCCCTCATCCCCAGCCCCATCCCAGAGCCTGCATCCCCAGCCAGAGCTCTCACTCTCCTGTACCCCAACCCCCTGCCCCAGCCCACCCCTGCAGCCTGAACTCCTCATTTCTGGCCCCACCACAGAGCTCGCACCCCTAGCCAGAGCCCTCACCCATTCCTTTACCCCAACCCCTAATTTCGTGAGCATTCATGGCCCGCCATACAATTTCCATACCAGAAGATTACTTATTTGTAGTACAGTATCACCTACAGGCCCAAACTGAGATCATTGTGCTTGGTATTGTACAAACACCTGGTAATAGAAAGTTCCTGTCCAGAAGAGCTTACAATACAAGTAGACATGAGATACAAAGAGTGTGAGAGAAAATATTATACTGGTTTTGTTTCTTAATATGGGAAGCTGAGACAGAGAAACTAAGCAACTTGTCCAAGTCAGTGGTAGAGCTGGGAAATTAATCCAGATCTCAGAGTTCCAGTCTAATGCAACAATGTCATCCTTCCTTTCTAATGATCAGGGCCGGCTCCAGGCACCAGCATAGGAGGCAGGTGCTTGAGGTGGCCAATTCAAAGGGACGGCACACCGTCTGGTATCGGGGCAGCACATCCGGGAATTCGGCGGCAGGCCCCTCATTCCCTCTCTTCCTCTTTGAGCTGCCGCCGAAGAGGAAGAGAGGGAGGATCCACCACCGAACTGCTGCAGAAGAAGCGGCGCGATTGAGCTGCCACCGAAGTGCCGCTGTTTTTAATTTTTCCATTTGGGAAGGTAGAAAAGCTGGAGCTGGCTCTGCTAATTATGCAACAAGAATTATGAAACATATTAGCAGTAAATTGATTTCAGCTTTCAGTATGATCTATTTGCAAGTTATTCCCTGTATGAAATCGCCTATTGTTTTAAGCCAAAGTTTCATTTTTAGATCAATTACACCGTAGTCATAATTATACTTTGTACCAGTCACATTTACAAGCACAACTTCCTGGCTCTGTTTGTTCACTTAGAGGAATTAATCTGAGGGATTCAAATGGGAAGAATAGAAACTGGCATATGTCCTCCCCACAAAAACCACAACTGAGGCACCATACGCAACTGTAAGGGTGCTAATTTATTACATCCACTGTGAAAGGCACTACTTAGCATGACATTAATCTACCAGAATATTGCTTTATTATTTGTATACCAAAACACCCCCAGAAAAGTTCTCTGCTGACCATTGCTTGATCCTAAGCACCACACATAAAAGCTAGGTCTTTAATGATACTTTGTTAGTGAGTCAGAAGCATTTGTAGGATTTGTGTAGGAGTAGAGAATTATTTTATGATGAAAGATTGAGTCAAAGTTTGTTGGCATCTCATGTAGTAGTTGTTTACATATAAACTTGAAACTAAATCTAGCAAACAGAGTGAAACCATCCAAGGCCTAAAATGTCATCTGGCAGAGCAGCATACTGCAAATATCAGATCAGAGTGCGCAGAACCATTTGGCTGCTGTTAGCACTGAGATGCTCTGTTTGCCAGAGGTTTGAAAGCTGGTCATAAAGCCTTTCTAGGCTCACTTGCTTAACCTCCTACAGCTCATTTCAGGTTGAGAAACAAATATGAAAACTGCCTCTGGTTATACATTGGCATGGGAAGGGGAGCAGAGAAAAAAGCAAGAATGACTGCTCGAGTGGTTTTTTTGAAGCAGCAAAGAATCCTGTGGCACCTTATAGACTAACAGACGTTTTGCAGCATGAGCTTTCGTGGGTGAATACCCACTTCTTCGGATGCAAGCAGTGGTTTTTTTGTAAGTCTGCAGTAAACAGCCAGATACTACTCCCATTAAAGTCAACCGAAAATTTCCCACTGATTTTTGTTTCATTGGTGGTAAGATGAAGCTAAAATATAATAATATACCACACAGGCTATGCTGGGGGCAGCCACTCCATTTCTCCATAGTTTCCTTTGTATAAACCAGTAGAAATACATGGGGTGTCTCCAGACTTTGTCTGTCTGTAGCTTTCCTGTATAAAAACTGCACATGGACCATAATGGATAGGGCTTCTTCAACCAGGGGGTGCTGTTCTGGGAAGGAGAATTGCTGGGAAGTGATGGGGTCTGCCTGACTAAGAAAGGGAAGAGCATTGTGCACCAACTCACCAGCACAGTGAGGAGGGCTTTAAACTAGGTTCAAAAGGGGCAGATGACGAAAGCCCACAGGTAAGCATAAGAAAGCTCATGTTAGCAGGGGGCTAGATGTTGTGGAGTGGGGGGAACACAGAAAACTACAATAGGGTCATAGGAGAAACAAGAGGGAAATCAGTGGAAGAATCTGCTCAACCTCAAATGTCTATATACAAATGCAAAAAGTAGGGGGAATAAACAGGAAGAACCGCAAGAATTAGTACATAAGATACATTATGATTTAATTGGCATCAGGGAGACTTGGTGGGATGTAGCTCATGAGTGGAATATTGGTACAGAGGGATATAGTTTATTCAGGAAGCAGAGGCACGGAAAAAGGGAAGAGGCTTTGCACTATACATCAAGATATATACACTTGTTCTGAGATCTAGAAGGAGGTCAGAGGCAGACCAGTTGAAAGTTTGTGGGTAAAGATAGAAGGGGAGATAACTAGGGATGACATCAGAGTAGGGGTCTACTACAGACCAAATCAGGAAGAGAAAGTGGATGAGGCATTTCTAAAATAAATAGCAGATATAGCCAAAACACAAGACCTGGTGGCAATGATTGCAAATCTAAAGGCGGAAGGCAATTTGGGTGAAAGTGATCACGAAATGATAGCTTTCATGTTTCTAAGGCAAGAAAGGAGTGAGGAGCAGAATAAGGACAATGGACTTTAACAAACTCAGCGAACTAGTCGATTCTAAGGGATAAAGGAGTTCAGGAGAGCTGGCAGTTTCTCAAGGAGACAATATTAAAGACACAACTGCAAACTATTCTGATGCAAAGGAAAGATGGGAAGTATAGTAAGTGACTGATATGGCTCCATTAGGAGCTGTTTAATGATCTGAAAATAAAAAAGGAATTCTACAAAAAATGGAAACATGGATGAATTACTAAGGAGAAGTACAAAATAACTGCACAAGCATGTAGGGACAAAATCAGAAAGGTCACAGCACAAAATAAGTTACATCTAGCTAGGGATATAAAAGGCAATAAGGAGAGGTTCTTGAAATACATCAGGAGCAAGAGAAAGACAAAGGAAAGTGTAGGTCCTTTATTTAGTGTGGAAGGAGAGCTAATAACTGATGACATCAAGAAGGCTGAGGTATTTAATATCTATTTTGCTTCAGTCTTCATTAAAAAGGTCAAATATGATCAAATACTTACCACAATTAAGATTAACAACAATGGGAAAAGAACACAAAGCCAAAACAGAGAAAAACAGGTTAACAAATATGTAGTTAAGCTGGATGTATTCAAGTGGCAGGACTTGATGAAATGCACCCTAAGGTACTTAAGGAACTAGCTGAAGCAATCTGGAAACCATTAGCAATGATCTTTGAGAACTCATTGAGATCCCAGAAGTCTAGATAATGGCAAACATAGTACCTATCTTTAAAAAGGGAACAAAGAGGAGCCAGGGATTTATTGACCAGTCAGCCTAACTTTGAAACCTGGAAAGTTACTGGAACAAATAAGGTTATAAGGAATAGCCAGCATGGATTTATGAAGGATAAATCATGTCCAACCAACCAAGTTTCTTTCTTCGACAGGGTTTTTAGCCTGGTGGATAGGGTTGAAGCAGTAAACTTCATATATCTTGATTTTAATAAGGCTTTTGACACAGGCCCACATGACATTATCATAAGCAAACTAGGGAAATGTGGTCTAGAATAAATTACTAATAAAGTGGGTGCACCACTGGTTGAAAGACTGTATTCAGAGTTATCAAAGGCTTGCTGTCAAACTGGGAGAGTGGATCTTGTGAGAGTCCCTCAGAGTATGTCTACACTGTAATTAAATACCTGTGGCTGGCCAGTGTCAGCTGACTTGGGCTCACAGGGCTTGAGCTACAGGGCTGGTTAAGTGTCGGGTAGTTTTTTGGTTTTTTTAGAAAACCAAAAAACTTCAAAATTTTAATTTTTTTATATGAAGGATTCCCCTCCCCCACAAATGTTGTCAGGAAATGGACAATTCAATGAAACAAAAGCCATTTTCCACTGAAAAAACACTGAAAAATTTTCAGTATGCTTTATTAGTGGACCCCAGTACAGCATTGCAAGATACAGCTTGTGAAGTGGGATGCATGCTGAAAAAGCTGCTGTTGTAACAGCAGTAGTATACTACTGTACTGTTCTGAAGATGATTAACAGGAGCAATGTTCACTTCGGCATTGCAAAATTTGAAAGGTTCTTCTTATGATAGTTAAACAGATTCAGGTTCATAGAGTTTATTTCATTTACAACTGTTCTACACCAGTCCATTGACTTCCATGGAGTTACTGCTTATTTAACTGGTGTAAGTGAGATCGGAATTAGATCCTGTAAGTACAAGCAAATATGGCTTTACACTGAACTTTATGTGGGTTAGATACAGAATAGCTCTCATAATGGACAGTCCAGCTCTGTCTCCTTTAAGTTTTGTTGTTTGTTTTTGTTTGACTCTACTGTAGTTCAGAGTTTCTTCAAGTAAAGATGGAATTATCATCTTTCTTAGCAACTTTCCATATGTGATATACTTATATGATATTCTTGCGTCCTGTGACATAAGCACTACCCCGAGCGTGTGTTATTGTATCTCCCTCTGTGGTAATGTTTCATCTTTATGTGGTTTTTTGTTGTTGTTAATCTTGGGACCTCTGCCATGTGGTATGTTTCTGTAATCTTAGCTTTACTTACATTTAGCTTCACTGGGGATTTGGGTTGTCTGGTCTCTATGGAATGTGTTTTACCAGTATACCCCAGCTTTTAAACAAAAATTGGTGTTGTTTCATGATAGGTAATAAAATTGCACCCTCTGTCTTCGAAAAGTTTAGAGTGCAGTCCTACTCTGAAAAGTGCCTGTAACAATATAATGGGCTTTCCTCTCTTTGTTGTTGTCATCATCAGCTCAGTCTTAGTGATGATGTCCATATCAGTTGGTTTCAGAGTAGCAGCCGTGTTAGTCTGTATCCACAAAAAGAACAAGAGTACTTGTGGCACCTTAAAGACTAACAAATTTGTTAGTCTTTAAGATGCCACAAGTACTCCTGTTCATATCAGTTGGTTCATTTTATAGGTAGAAGATGGCTTTTCTAGCTGCCAGTGCTTCAAACTCAATATTCCACAGGCCTTTTGTGGGTCCTCTGTATGCAGAGCCACAGAAGGTCACTGCAGGATGGAGTTCAGAGGGTGGCAGGACATCTTCTTTGAATCCAGAGCCACTGACAGATAGGAGTCCTTGGCACAGAGTCAGAGAGGAAAGCAGGAGGTTCTGGAACTGGTGTTGAGGCACAAGGCCTCCTCCCTGCTAACCCTGTTCTCATTCCAGGAGGGACAGGTCACCACCCTCCACAAAACAGTCTGAGGTAAACTGTGTGAAGTTCCCCTCAGAATTTTTCTTCCTTCCCTCATAATCTTATTTTTGGACAGGAAGGGGAAATTGAGCCTAAGATTCTTTACATGACCATAGTAGCAGAAGGGCCATGCGGTAGATTCCCCCTTTTAATACACTATAATCCTGATACTATATACTGTACGTAGTTTAGGATAAGATAAGAAATGTGTGTGGAGGTTTTTCTGTCAGTATTTTAAGACACAACCTCACTCCATAATAACTAAATTCAGTAAATAACAAACAGTACGACTGAGTACAGTAAAATAGTTTGAAAAGCATGAAGTCACTTAGAGGATGCCTAAATATAATGAGATTTCAGTCATGGTGTAATGGAGAAAATATTCAGTAGACTATCAAGGTTTTCTGTGCTATTCATTCACCATTTCCAGTCTAACACTTGCTCCAAAGTCAGTTGCTACAGAAAACATAAAAACATAATAAAACTCACTACTCTTCAGAGTGGGAGCAGAATGCACTCGGGTGCTGATGATCAGATGCCATAAAACTCTCTAGAACAAAAATACAGCTTTCTAGTATTGTTACCAAGACCAATGGGATGGCCTGAGGGTCATGTTTTTCAGCCTGCTGTTGCACTAAGGGTATGTCTTCACTGCAGAGTTAACTTGAGCTATCTACACTGGCATGACTTCTCTTGAGTTAGCCTACCTTGAGAATGGCCACACTACAAAACAACACTTGTGTAGCTGTCCCCACGCTGCTGCTGCAATCACTCGTGTGGTGGTAAGACATCTGGGGGCATATTGCAGAGTTCTTTATGCTGCAGTAAGCGGAGCCATTCTGAATTATTTCCCAATGAATTGTAGGAGAATTTGTCTATCCTTGCTGGGCACACAAGGGGAATTGTGGGAAGGCACTGGGGGACTAGTGGCACTTGAGTGGAACTAGCCTATGTCCACACAAGTGTGGTCACATTAGCAGCTGATGAGTTGTACTGAGTTTTAGCTTATACCTCTTGATGGGCCAGTCAACATGAGAGTTAAAAATCACTAGCATGTTCAAGTTACGGGCTTTAAAAAAAATTTTTTTTTGGTAATATTGGCAAGTACTGGGACTGGCAATTAAAGGTTCTTTTTGTGGGGATGGGACTTGAGTTATAACTTGGTAGCTGTATGGTGGTTGCGGTTCTCTCCCTGCCTGTCGGGATGGGAGACCACACTTCCTCGCTGCAATGGTCCTAGATTGACACCGTTCGGGGGAATTAGCCAACAGTTAATAGGTCCAAGCCTGCAGTCCAGGCCAGGCAGCAATTGGGTCTGTGAGCCCCGGCCCTCAGCCAGAGCGGAGTAGCACATAGTTAATGGGTCTGGCCCGCAGTCAGGCAGGGTAGCAGTAAGTCTATAAGCCCGGAGCCCTCAATCAGGGCAGGACCATAATCAGTTAATGGCTGTGGCTTGCAGTCAGGCAGAGCAGCAATGAGTCTATCTGCCCGGGGCCCTCAGTTAGGGTGGGGCAGTAATCAAGTAAGGGCTCTGGCCTGCCCTCAGGTAGAGCCACACAGCAGTCTAGGGGAGATTAGCTCCCTGGTGGGAGACCCAGCAAAACCAAAATCCTAGCTTGGGCAGGTGCCAGACCAACACAGGTCTCCTGGCCTAAAGGTGGGCAGGCTGCCACCCCCAGAGGTTGGGTGGCAGGGGTAGGGGGATGCAGGCCCACCCGACTCCACTGCATCCCAGCCCAGGGCCCTAACCATGGCAGAGTAGTCCACTGCTGGGTCAGCGGGGAAATCCGTCCACAACACGCTGTCTGTCTGTCAGTCAGTAACACAGCTGACTCTGCTTTGGCTTTCCTGGGCTCTTTCCTACACTCCCAGTCAGCGGGTACCAGGGTTCCAGGCTTGTCATAAATCTCACCAGGGTAAATGGCTAGTGGCAGCCCCAACAGTTCCTTGATGTCCCCGATGTCTGGAAGTTCTGGCAGTCCCTCCTAGTCTCTGGCACTATAGTGGCCTCTGTCAGATCTGGGCTTCAGCAGCAGTAGGGAGACATCTTGCTCCTCTGGCAGCTCTCCCCTAACTGAGCTGGAGGGCCTGGCTTTTATATTTCCGGTTCCTGTCCTGCCCCTCTGCTTCCAGCAGGGTGGCCGTGGGTGTCCCAGATCTGCCCACCAGGGAGCGGTCACAATTCTCTCCCCATCCATCAGGGAGGGAAACCACACCCCTCGCTACAGTAGCAAAGATAAGCCCTGAGCATTTCTTTCTGATCTACACTCATTCTAATCACTTGTTAACGGCTGTATTGGAATTCCCCTTCATAATCAGAATTGGCAGGGTGGGGAGTACAAAGAAATAGCCAACATAAGCCACCTCCCACTCTGTCTCAAAAATTAAAATTGAAAATAAGAAGTCCACCAACAACCATTTGTTTTATGGTAACTGGCTAATGTGATACAGAACTTGGCATGCTAAAATAGCAACTGGAATGAAGATACTATCATAAAATCAAATAAAACTTGACTTCATTAAAACCAGCTTAATAAGATCAATGTTTTTTCTTGGCCAAAATGTAAATTATATAATAAAGTGTGCCTTATCCCCCAGGGTTGTTTCCACACTCCATTAACAGGTTATAGCAGGCTTTAAGTATGCATCATGATATTTTGTGTACCTGGGAATAGGGAACAGAGCGTCCTTCTAAAGATTGTATGTACATATGTCTGGTATGATCTTGCCTAAACAATTCACACCATTACCTAACCAATCTTTGAAAAAGCTAGAGGAGGAGATGCCATGAGTTACAAACAAACACATCTTTCCTTTTAAACAATGGCTGTTTCAACTTACCTAATGATAATTAGCATTTCAGTAAAACTGCTAATAAAGTTGATTAATATTCCTTTGTCCTTACAGGAAAAAAAAGAGAATTCAATTATATGAAATAAAACATTGGTCTCAGTTTCTTAATTTTGTAAAGAAACAGACTTTTACAGGGCTAGATGACCCAATCTCTTTGTTTAGATTTGTCTGCCTTGATTTCTCTCCCATTGAATCCTGCTCCTCTTGGGCGTTTAGCCACTGATTTTCACAGACTTCAGTGAGAACAGAATTAGGCTCTAGTGGTAAAATTTTCTAAAGCACCTAAGTGACTTAGGAACCTATGTTCCATTGACTTTTGATGGGACTTAGGTTCCTAAATCATTAGGCACTCTTGAAAATTGTACCTAAAGCCTTTGGACCATATATAACCTGTCTTGTACCCTCTTGTAATCTCTTTGACCATATGATCCTGCTGCCTTTGGTCTTAGGTGATGTGGTATTTCTGTTAGGAAAAAGTAAGTTATTCTTTAAATACATGATAATATAAATAATCACTGCTACCTTAAAGAACATATACTTATGAGAACAATAAAAATGGAAAATGCCAGGCTGGCTTAGTGGGAAACCTAGCTTTGTGTACTGAGTTCAGTCCTTCGCTAGGCAGGATGGGTATGCTCTGGAGGCAGAGTACTCTGTCCTGAGGGGAGGAAGTGTCTTGTGTCCCTTCTCATAGTGGAGAAACAGCTTTGCAGGGGAAGCCACATCCATGGTTGAGAAGCAGGGCTGGTGTTGCACATTTCAGGGCCGATGGAAAAAGAAAATAAGGAAGTATCCTAAATTAGTGGTTCTCAATCAGGGGTACATGTGTGCCTGGGGTATGCATACGGCTTCCAGGGGGTATATCAACTCATCTAGCTATTTGCCTAGTTTTACAACAGGTTACATAAAAAGCACAAGTGAAGTCAGTACAAACTAAAATTTTATACAGAAAATGACTTGTTTATACTGCTCTATATACTATACACTGAAATGTAAGTACAATATTTATATTCCAATTGAGGTATTGTATAATTATATGGTAAAAAGGAGAAAGTAAGCAATTTTTCGGTAATGTGTGCTGTGACACTTCTGTAGTTTTATGTCTGATTTTGTAAGCAAGTAGTTTTTAAGTGAGGTGAAACTTGGTGGGCACACAAGAGAAATCAGAATTCTGAAAGGGGTACAGTAGTCTGGAAAGATTGAGAGCCACTGTCCTAGATGACCTCCTGAAATGAAAACCTCATATTATGTTGGCACTTACACCAAAGCTCCTGGGTAACTTGGTGTTGTACTGAACAGTAATATTGAGACTCTGCATATTTGCCTCTCATCTGTATATGGGTTTCCTGTTGGATGTGGCAGCTCATTGGAAATACAGTTGGAGACATTATAGCTGGTCCTGTAGTTTGAGAACTATCCTCAGGCTGCTCCCACACAATGAGATTTGCGCTGTTTCCTTGCATTGACATCATGATCTCTGCTCTGCATGTACTTCAGGCACAGCAAATGTTCCCACATTTCTGCCCTAGGGGGCTCAGCTCGCCATGGATGGGAGAAGGTAGCAAAGAGTGAGTGGGTTAGGGATATGTGTGGGTGGGGCTGGAGGACATATATCACAGGCTTTGGCAACACTGGGACTCCCAGCTTGGATCATTCTCTTCCTCCCATCAGGTGCTGGTGCTACTCCAGCTTCTCGTGGGAACGTTTGGAATCCCCTAAACTCTCCGGTCGGGGAACACTCCTCCTGCTACTTCCACTGCAGACTCTCTCTCTCTGGCGTGATGCAAACTCCTTTCACCAGCCAGTGAAGAGCCAGGCAGAAATGGAGCTCTAAGGAAAATGAGCTTCCCCAGCCCCTGAGAGGGAGTGAATGGGAAATTCTCTTATCAGAGAAGATGGAGCTGTGCCCGCCCTATCTTTAACCTTTGTTGTATCCAGTTCTTTACATGAATAATGATGGACAGCACATTCTACTGGTTTCTCCTGGACTGATCTAGCATGTATTTTATTGGGGTTTTTTGTCCTGATGCCTGACCATCTTGAGGAACTTTCTAGCAAAACAAACTGAAAAGTGGTCTTGCTCATTTAGGGCCTGGTCCAACAAACATAGGTGGCGAGTTCCATCCCCATGTGGTGCTTTGGCACCAGCAATATTCAGAGCCGGGGCCCAGCTCCATCAAAATTTGGGGCCAGGGTGCTCCCCCCAGCCCCACCTGCACCCCCCCGAGTGTCCCGTGACCCCAACTTGCTGCCCCTGCCCCCCGCTCGCCTTTCCCGGGCCCCGGAGCAGAGCTTCTCTGTCTTTCTGTCCCCCATGCTGCTTCCCTGCAGCAACTGCTGCCGCAGGGACCTAGTGCCCCCCTTCTCCACTGCCAAGGCAGACTGACTCTGAGCCTGCCCTTCCCCCTCAAACCCTTCCCTTTTCCGGCAGGACCCTCCAGCAGCACAGCCCCCCCGCCCACAGTCACCGTTCCTGCCCCATTCTGGGCAAGGAGGCAGCCCCATCCTTCACCCCCAGTGAGGCTACAGTCAGGGACAACAACAGGAGAGGAGGCGCACACGGCACCCACCACAGGGGGGGCGAGGGAGATTCCTGGACCTGACAGAGGCCCTAGGAGCACATGCAGTGACAGTGGTGGGGGTGAGTGTGCTGCTGGTGGGGCAGGAAAGAGGGGCTCCTCCCCCAAAGCTTGCTGCTGCTGGCAGGGAAAAGGCTGGGGGGGAGTCCTCCTCTCTGGCCCCTGTCCCAGAGCAGCCTGCCTGCACCCCAAACTCATCCCCAGCCCTGCCCCACCCCAGAGCCCACACCCCCTGTCAGAGCTTTCACCCTCCCACCGTACCCTCAACCCTCTACCCTAGCCCTGAACCCCTCCAGCACCCCAAACACCTTATCCCTAGTCCCAGCCAGAGCCCTCATCCCCCCAAACCCTGACCCTGTGCCCGAGCCCTGAGCCCCTCCAGCACCCCAAACACCTTATCCCCAGTCCCAGCCAGAGCCTTCACCCCTCATACTCCTACTCTCGCCCTGAGTCCTTCCCACACCCCAAACGCTCCATTGCCAGCCCCAGACAGAGTCCTTACCCGCTACACCCCTACTCTCGCACTGAGCCCCTCCCACACTCCAAATCCCTCATCTTCAGCCACACCTCACAGCCCTCACCCCCACACCCCATCCCTCTGCATCCCTCCCAGCCCCAAACTCCCTCCCAGAGCCTGCACCCTGCACCCCAATCCCCTGTCCCAGCCTAGGGCCTGCACCCCAGACCTCCTCCCTCACCCAAACTCCCTCCCAGAGCCTTGGGTAGGTGGGGGGTGGAGTTTGGGGGGGCAGAGTTTGGGCAGGGGCGGGTTCTGGGTGCCACCAAAATTCTACAAACATGCCACCCCTGCCAACAAACACTTACTCAGGAGCAGTTCTTCCCAATGCAAATATTTCTACTGAAGGATGATACTAATGTTACACATTAAAGGTGGGACTTTAGAAAGCACCCAGTGTCGTCCTAGTTCTGCTTCCAGCGAAGTCCATAGTAAAACTTCCATTGACTTCCTGGGAGCAGTCAAGTCAATGCTGAACACTTTTGAAAATCCCAGCTTAAAGGCCTGATGCTGTGTTCCTCACCCCCCGCAAACACCCAGGGTGAAATTCTGGAACATTAAGGTCAATAGGGCCAGAATTTCACACCCAGAGACCAATGCAGGATCAGGCCTGAGGACATTTTTCCAGAGTTTGTCCAGTTAGTCACATACTGTAAGAAACAACAACAATTTCTGAAGGAAATAAGTGTCCATTAGCAACTTGAATGAGACCACCAAAGCCTGGTGTCATGTATCCCTTTGGGCAGAAAGACAAAAAGCATGCACAAATTTAGTACTAAACTGAACTGTGTAAGTGAATTCATAAGCCATCCAGCCATGAGAAAAACCTGCCAGGAGGCAGGCAGAGAAACACAAGTGAATAAATAGTTTAAAAACCTGTGTGGGACCATTTCTGTGTTATAAGTTGATATGGTAGCATACTGAATGGGAAGTTTTTTGTTTTCTATATATAATTCTGAGGCAGGTTCTGCAGCACGTTGCTACACTTGCTGGGGTTCTCAAACTGGGGGTTGGGACCCCTCAGGGGGTCGCGAGGTTATTACATGAGGGGTTGCAAGCTGTCAGCCTCCACCCCAAATCCCACTTTGCCTCTAGCATTTATAATGGTGTTAAATATATATGTGACGGGGCAGAGTGGCCTCGCACTGGTACTGCAGGGGTTAACCCCTCTTTCCTAGCCGAGGAAGCCATGCCCCTGGGGCTCTGCTGGGCATGCTCCAACTGGAGAACAGGTATAAAAGCCTGTAGAACACCTCAGTTGGGGTGGACCACTGGAGGAGAAGGAGGCATGCTGCTAGCTCCTGAGGTGGGAGAGCCTGTGTGCCAGGAGCCAGCTAAGCTGGGACACTCCCTGAGACCCCAAAAGAGGACCCCCCCTGCAGCAGATGGCCTGGGATTCATGGTAGGAAGTGACCTGGGGAACTTTAGAGGCGAATGGCATTAGAGCAGGGTAGATGCTTGGCGTGTTGTGGGTAGATCCCTGCCAAGCTACTGGCAAGGGGAGCTTGCCACTACCAGGACCTGGTGGAGAGGGTGGGCCTGAGTTCCCCCTACCACCTCCCCCCTGAATTGTGAGGGGGGAATTGTATGGACTCTGGCTGGTAGGCCGTGCTACCCTGCTTGTGAGGGGGATTGTATGGACTCTGGCTGCTAGGCTGCACCACCCTGCCAGATGGGGTGATAGTAGGGAAGAAGGCCAAGAGGCTGTAACCGGCTGCCTGCAGAGAGGTGGGCACAAGGACTTGAAAGTGGTGAGGTGCTGACACCCCATCCTACCCCTGCCACAGAGGGGCACTGCAGTGCCAGGCCTGCCACAATATAAAAAGTGTTTTTAATTTATAAGTGGGGAGGTTGCACTGAGAGGCTTGCTATGTGAAAGGGGTCACCAGTACAAAAGTTTGAGAACCACTGCTTTACAACATTCTAGCAATGTGATCACTGTTGCTGGAGTTTTAATCTAACAGGAGGCTCTGAACCCTGTCTTTTTAACATCATGGTCTTTTCTATAAGGTTATTTGGAAGCCAGGTATTTTAATGTCAAGGGCATGTTTTCTTTATTTTCCTAAGTAACAACATATATTAAAAACACTTATATATATATATATATATATATATATATATAATCATAGTCTTGAAAATACTTGATTCACCTACTGTGACATTTTCTAAAATCCTTAAATATCGATTATCATAAGCTTGAATTAACAAGTGGACTGAGTGCTCCATCTTGCATGAAAACCTAGAAGGAGCTAAAAGGGAGGACATTTCTGTGAAGTTTTCCTCACACATTACTTTTGAATTTGTCTATTGTAGAAAAGGACAAAGTTTGTTACCATCCTGTGGATCCAGCCACGAGGCTGACCCCCAAACTCTGTGGAGCCTGAGGTGGGGCCATTTACATGAAGCCCCTGTATCTCTGTACCTAGTTCTGTCAATCCCTGCAAGCTTGTCCCCTTCATTGACAGTTTAGCTCCAATGGAACCAGGCAGTCAGCGCTTCTCTAGCTGTCGTCAACACTGGGTACCCCTTGAAAAGGGGATCCCTGTCATTAAGATTCTTGGAAAGGAATCCTGAGGGATATTCGCAGTGGTATTGGTGAAATGATGCTCATTCTGCTCACCTAACCCCAACCACTCCCCACTATTTAGAGCTCCACAGAGTATTTGTTGTGGGGCAAGGCAGAGACTCTGGCACACAGACAGCTGACTACCCCTCTTCTCTGCCTGGAAGGAGTGTGACCCACACCTAGAGGATGCCTGCTACATGTAGACAGCTGGGTCATGATAAGATCCCAAACACGTTTCACTGTCCTGAGTAAAAGTGCAGTAGTGTTGTGCATACACAGGTTCCATTCATTTTAATACATTGACCTTTTATAATATTGCTATTTTTCTCTCTCAACAGTACTTCTCCCTACACTAGCCCTAATTGGCTGTAAGAAAACTTAGCTTTGCATCCCAACTGCTATTGCTTTCATATGGAATGCTGTCATACTTGCCTTCAGTCATGTTCTGTAATGCAATCCACTTCAGATCTCTTGGGGTGTTGAGATCCAGGAACTCATTACTAATCAGTGTGCTGTAATTCTCTCTCTCTCACTTGCACACCTATAGGGTTATTTTAGGTTGGGCTAAGTGTCTTATTTCCAATTATACTCAACGCCTTTTTAATTTTCCATAATAAACGGAAGTGTGTAATTATTATGCAGTTTTTTATTTTCCACATCTTCCAGTACAGACAGTAATCAATCTTCTATTGTGTGTCTTACCATCTAAAATCATAAACCAAAGCTATTATAAAACCACAATAAATAATTTACTGATTTCCTTTCAGCTTCAGAATATATTTCTTTCAATATGTTTTGAGATGTAATATTTCTCTGGGGGAATTTATTTAGTGTAGTTTTCTAATTCGATTGGATTAAGGAAGTGAAGTCTGCCCATTTCAGATGCATGCAGGTGGTTTAATGCATTAGGGAGATGTTTATCTCTCTGTGTAGGTGTGTTTAATATGTTTTGCCTAATTGTATTTCCTCTTCACTACCTAAAAATTTCTTAATGGGATTAATCTTTCTAGCCCTACCCGCCTGGTTTTCATTGTGCTACACATAATTTAATTATACAGTTGTAATGCTTTTCTACTCCAAAAGAAACTGTACATATCAAAAATATTATTTGATAAATACTCAGGTACAAACTCTGCATTGGTTTACACCACAGCAGCCTTGTTACTCCATTGGGATTGCACTGGGTGAAAAATTTTAGGTTTCAGAGTAAAACCATAGTGCCCTTGAATATATGTGACTCAAAACTTCAGTGGGAGTTGCATGTGCAAATCTGAAATTATACTGTGATTTGTCCTGTACTAATTTATCATGAGAACGGCCATACTGGGTCAGATCAATGGTCCATCTAGTCCAGTATCCTGTTTTCTGACAGTGGCCAGTGCCAGGTGCCCCAGAGGGAATGAACAGAACAGGTCATCATCAAGTGATCCATCCCCTGTTGTCCATTCCCAGCTTCTGGCAAACAGAAGCTAGAGACAATTCAGACCATAGTTTTGCATCCCTGCCCATCCCGGCTAATAGCCATTGATGGACCTGTTCTCCATGAACTTACCTAGTTTTTTGAACCCTGATATATAGTGTTGGCCTTCACAACATCCTTTGGCAAAGAGTTCCACAGGTTGCCTGTGTGTTGTATGAAGAAATACTTCCTTTTGTTTGTTTTTATACCTGCTGCCTATTTCATTTGGTGACCCCCTAGTTCTTGTGTTATGAGAAGGTGTAAATAAGACTTCCTTATTTACTTTCTCCACACTACTCATGATTTTATAGACCTCTATCATATTCCCCCTTAGTCGTCTCTTTTCCAAACTGAAAAGTCCCAGTCTTATTAATCTCTCCTCATATGGAAGCTGTTCCATACCCCTAATAATTTTTGTTGCCCTTTTCTGTACCTTTTCTAATTCCAATATACCTTGTTTGAGATGGGACAACCAGATCTGCACTCAGTATTCAAGATGTGGGCATACCATGGAGTTATATAGAAGCAATATAATATTTTCTGTCTTACTATCTGTCCCTTTCTTAATGATTCCCAACATTCTGTTAGCTTTTTTGACTACCACTGTACATTCAGTGGATGTATTCAGAGAACTATCCACAATGACTCCAAGATCTTTCTTGAGTGGTAACAGCTAATTTAGATCCCATCATTTTATATGTGTACTTGGGATTGTTTTCCAATGTGCTTTACTTTGCATTTATTAACATTGAATTTCATCTGCCATTTTGTTGCCCAGTCACCCAAATTTTGTGAGGTCCCTTTGTAACTCTTTGCAATCTGCTTTGGATTTAACTATTTTAAGTAGTTTTGTATCATCTGCAAATTTTGCCACCTCACTGTTTACCCCTTTTCCCAGATCACTTATGAATATATTGAACAGTACTGGTTCCAGTACAGACACCTGGAGGATACAACTATTTACCTCTCTCCATTCTGAAAACTGACCATTTATTCCTCTTTTGTTTCCTATCTTTTAACCAGTTACTGATCCATGAGAGGATCTTCCCTCGTATACCATGGCAGCTTATTTTGCTTTAGAGCCTTTGGTGAGGGACTTTGTCAAAGGCTTTCTGAAAATCTAAATACACTATATCCACTGGATCCCCCTTGTCCACATGATTGTTGACACCTTCAAAGAGTTCTAGTAGATTGGTGGGGCATGGTTTCCCTTTACAAAAACTGATTCTTCCCCAACAAATCGAGTTCATCTATGTGTCTGATAATTCTGTTCTTTACTATAGTTTCAACCAGTTTCCTTGGTACTGAAGTTAGGCTTACCATCCTGTAATTTCCTGGCTCACCTCAGGAGCCTTTTTTAAAAAAAAATTGGCATCACATTAGCTATCCTCCAGTCATCTGGTACAGAAGCTGATTTAAATGATAGGTAACATACCACAGTTAGTAGTTCTGCAATTTCACGTTTGAGTTCCTTCAGATCTCTTGGGTGAATACTATCTGGTCCTGGTGACTTATTACTGTTTAATTTATCGATTTGTTCCAAAACCTTCTCTAATGACACCTCAATCTCTGACAGTTCCTCAGATCTGTCACCTAAAAAGAATGGCTCAGGTTTGGGAATCTCTTTCACGTCCTCAGCCATGAAGATTGATGCAAAGAATTCATTTAGTTTCTCCACAATAGCCTTATCTTCCTTAAATGCTCCTTTAGCATTTCAATCATCCAGTGGCCCTACTGGTTGTTTAGCAAGCTTGCTAAAATTAAACAATTTTTTGCTGAGTCTTTGGCTAGCTGTTCTTCAAATTCTTTTTTGGTCTTCCTAATTATATTTTTACCCTTCACTTGCCAGAATTTATGCTCCTTTCTATTTTCCTCAATAAGATTTAACTTCCACTTTTAAAAAGATGCCTTTTTACCTATAACTGCTTCTCTTACTTTGTTGTTTAGCCAAAGTGACACTTTTTTTGGTCCTCTTTCTATGTTTTTAATTTGGGGTATACATATAAATTGAGCCTCTATTATGGCATCTTTAAAAAGTTTCCATGCAGCTTGCAGGGATTTCACTTTTGGCATGGTATCTTTTAATTTCTGTTCAACTAACTTCCTCATTTTTGTGTAGTTCCCCTTTCTGAAATTAAATGCCACAGTGCTAGGCTGCTTTGGTGTTTTCTGTTCTTTATTAAAAACGGACAGGCATCTGTATGAAGTTTTACACTTTTGCTCAATATTTTAAAAGTAATAAAAGGGGTCATATCATACCAACCATAGTCATTAAAAAAATGGTCTTTGATTTCAGTGGGGAATTCTGTTTTAAAAATGAGGCACAGCCTGGCCACAAAATAATAGCCATGTGATCTGGAAAAGAGGAAAACAAATCAATTCACCATTATAATGAATGGATAGATATGTAAAGAAAACAACACTGTTAATCTGTATTGCCAAATTCAAACATTTAAAAATCACAAGTCAGGCCTCAAAAACATGAGATTAACTTAAATCATGAGTTGTGTGGGGTCATTTTTAGTGCATTTTGTTTTTTTTTAATTTGGCTTCTGAGCCTGTAGGGTGCACTTTCAGAGAGAAACTTGAGAAGGCAAAGTAACCACGAAGGCTTATGTGATGGGGTGGACTACCCTTAAGGGCAGTAGTGCCTAGTGTTCAGCTCATTCTGTTGCCTGGCATGGCCCTTTAAAGATTTTGAAAGGCCCAATAAAGGACCTAAGGAGGGATAGGGATAGAGATGAAGTGGTTCCAGGAATAATCGGTGGTTGAAAGAAAGATAGGCAGTGTTTCTTTTAAAGGCCTGAGACCAGGAGCCTGGCAGAGTGGGCAGGGCAAGAATCCTCTCTTCCCTAATTAATCAGGGGATGAACTGGGAGAAAATAGCCAGCATAAATATTGCCTTCTCTCTCACAGCAAGTGCAGACACTGAAGGGAGAACGCTGGCCAGCTGAGCCCTCCAGATTGGAAGGCTAATTAGAGACGGGGTTCAGCTGAAGGAAGATAGCAAAAGCCTTGCAGCTGACTATTCCAAGGCAAGAGACCTGTGATACTAACTCCATCCCCAGAGAGAGGGCTGCGGGGGAGCGCCTGTTTGGAGGAGGGAGGTATTGGTAAGGAAGGAGGTAAGGTGACAGGCAGGGCCAGCTGTAGGCCAATTCCCTGGAATCGGGCCCTGCGCCTAAGAGGGCCCCACGCCTTAGGCACCTTTTTAATTTTTTAATATTTTTACTCACCTGGCGGCAGTCCGGGTCTTCGGTGGCACTTCAGCAGCAGGGGGGTCCGCGGAAGACCTAGAGCGAGGGAAGGACCCTCCTACTGCTGAAGTGCAGCCGAAGACCCAGACCACCGCTGGGTATTGGAATCGGGCCCCGCAGTTCCTAAAGCCGGCCTTGGTGACAGGCAGAAGGAATGCTCGCAGTACAGTACAGTTGCCACAGGGAAGGGCTGGGAGTGGTCTTTGGGAAAGCATCCTCATAGCTGGCTAAGAAGAAGTTGTGAGGAACCACAGATAAAGGCTGGGATAGCAGAGACGAGACGTGGCCAAGGTGTCAACAAATGGGGTAAAGGTAGGAGCAGCTCAGGGAAGTGGGAAAGGGAGGGGAGGAACAATCCTTAACCATTTAAAACAGGGTGTTTGTGCTGGAACCCAAAGAAGAGGGTGGGCCTGGGTTCCCCTTGCTTCTTCCCAGATGAAGTGCATGAGTGTTAAGAGTAATAATGCCAAAACCAAGTTCCAGATGCAGTGGAGTCACATCTTACGCGGGGGTTAGGTTCTAAAGTCAGCACATAAGGTGAAAATCGCATATAGTCAGAATTACCCTTGAAAATACCCCTAAATTGCCCATAAAGTACAGTATACTGTACATGGTTTTGTGTATACAACCCTGTACAGTAATATGTATACAGTAATGTACAGTATATAATAGAGTACATATGCAAAATATAATTTTACAGTACTGTATTTTTAATTACAGGGAGTTGTCAGGGCTTGATGTCGATCCAGGAGACGGAAGTGACGGAGAGCTTGGGTGACAGAGCGAGTCGTAGATGAAGTGGTTGGCTCTGGTTCAGCTTGAGAAGTTAATTGCGTAGGCTCGTCTGCTGCTGGTTGTTTTTCCTTGAAAAACATGGTGATCAGCAACTGTCGCTGTTGTCACTTGAGCTACTCAAACATTTCTTGATATGGTCTCAAATAGTCTGTAACACGACATGTGATTTTGAGGCTTCATTCCATAGAGGGATCGTATTCAGAAATTAAATCATTCAAGCGTTTTGCTGCTTGGAACACTTCAGCAAATTTATGAAGATTCCAACTTGCTGGCTCTTCCTGTTTGTCATCATCACCTTCGTCTTCTGTAGACAATTTTATCAGTTCCTCTAACTCCTCGTTAGTCAGTGTTTCTCTACGGCTCTCAATTAATTCATCAATTTCTTCCTCAAGGATGTCGATGAAGCCATCACCGCCCACTTGCCTGGCCACCTGAACAATGCATATCACTTCTTTGTCAATAGTCGGGGAAACCCTTAAAATCATTCACACATTCTTTCTATAGGTTTTGCCAACATGCATTGACTGTTTCAGGCTTGATTGCATCCATTGCCTGTTTAATATAAGTGATGCAATCGGCAATGTTGAAGGACTTCCAACACTCCATCACATTAAGGTTGCGGTCAGCATCCATAGCACTATGTATCCGTGAGAACATAAGCCTTGTGTACGTGGCCTTGAAACAGTGCCTTGGTCGAGAGGTTGGAGGATGTAGGTGGTATTGTGGGGAGGGGGGGGGGGGAAGAGAGAGAAAGACGACTTCAACGTCATTATGTGCAAACCGGAGTGCCGCAGGGTGGCCAGGAGCACTGTCTACAATCAGCAACACTTAAAGTCAAGTCCTTTCTCTTTGAGGTACCGCTTGACCTCCGGAATGAAACACTTGTGGAACCAATCCAGAAATAATGTGCCGTCACCCAAGCCTTTTTATTTGATTGCCGGAACACTGGCAGGAGATTTTTGTTCTTGCCTTTTAGGGCATGGGGATTTGCAGCTTTGTAGAGCAAGCCCGGCTTTATTAAATGCCTAGTCGCATTGCCACAAAACAACACAGTCACACAGTCTTTAGCTGCTTTGAAGCCAGGGGCTTGTCTTTCTGATTTTGAAATGTAAGTGCGAGTGGACATTTTTTTTTTCCCCCAGAAGAGCCCAGTCTCATCAGCATTAAAAACTTGTTCTGGAAGAGCTTTTTTTTTTCCTATGACATAACATAAGAACGGCCGTACCGGGTCAGACCAAAGGTCCATCTAGTCCAGTATCTGTCTACTGACAGTGGCCAATGCCAGGTGCCCCAGAGGGAGTGAACCTAACAGGCAATGATCAAGTGATCTCTCTCCTGCCATCCATCTCCATCCTCTGACGAACAGAGGCTAGGGACACCATTCTTACCCATCCTAGCTAATAGCCATTTATGGACTTAGCCACCATGAATTTATCCAGTTCCCTTTTAAACATTGTTATAGTCCTAGCCTTCACAACCTCCTCAGGTAAGGAGTTCCACAAGTTGACTGTGCGCTGCGTGAAGAAGAACTTCCTTTGATTTGTTTTAAACCTGCTGCCTATTAATTTCATTTGGTGACCCCTAGTTCTTGTATTATGGGAATAAGTAAATAACTTTTCCTTATCCACTTTCTCAACATCACTCATGATTTTATATATCTCTATCATATTCCCCCCCCTTAGTCTTCTCTTTTCCAAGCTGAAGAGTCCTAGCCGCTTTAATCTTTCCTCATATGGGACCCTCTCTAACCCCCTAATCATTTTAGTTGCTCTTTTCTGAACCTTTTCTAGTGCTAGAATATCTTTTTTTGAGGTGAGGAGACCACATCTGTACACAGTATTCGAGATGTGGGTGTACCATGGATTTATATAAGGGCAATAATATATTCTCAGTCTTATTCTCTATCCCCTTGTTAATGATTCCTAACATCCTGTTTGCTTTTTTGACCGCCTCTGCACACTGCATGGACATCTTCAGAGAACTATCCACAATGACTCCAAGATCTTTTTCCTGACTCGTTGTAGCTAAATTAGCCCCCATCATGTTGTATGTATAGTTGGGGTTATTTTTTCCAATGTGCATTACTTTACATTTATCCACATTAAATTTCATTTGCCATTTTGTTGCCCAATCACTTAGTTTTGTGAGATCTTTTTGAAGTTCTTCACAATCTGCTTTGGTCTTAACTATCTTGAGTAGTTTAATATCATCTGCAAACTTTGCAATCTCACTGTTTACCCCTTTCTCCAGATCATTTATGAATAAATTGAATAGGATTGCTCCTAGGACTGACCCTTGGGGAACACCACTAGTTACCTCTCTCCATTCTGAGAATTTACGATTAATTCCTACCCTTTGTTCCCTGTCCTTTAACCAGCTCTCAGTCCATGAAAGGACCTTCCCTTTTATCCCATGACAGCTTAATTTACATAAGAGCCTTTGGTGAGGGACCTTGTCAAAGGCTTTCTGGAAATCTAAGTACACTATGTCCACCGGATCCCCCTTGTCCACATGTTTGTTGACCCCTTCAAAGAACTCTAATAGATTAGTAAGACACGATTTCCCTTTACAGAAACCATGTTGACTATTGCTCAACAGTTTGTTTTTCTATGTGTCTGACAATTTTATTCTTAACTATTGTTTCGACTAATTTGCCCAGTACCAACATTAAACTTACCGGTCTGTAATTGCCGGGATCACCTCTAGAGCCCTTTTTAAATATTGGCGTTACATTAGCTAACTTCCAGTCAATGGGTACCGAAGCCGATTTAAAGGACAGGTTGCAAACCTTAGTTAATAGTTCCGCAACTTCACATTTGAGTTCTTTCAGAACTCTTGGGTAAATGCCATCTGGTCCCGGTGACTTGTTAATGTTGAGTTTATCAATTAATTCCAAAACCTCTTCAAGTGACACTTCAATCTGTGACAGTTCCTCAGATTTGTCACCTACCAAAGCCAGTTCAGTTTTGGGAATCTCCCTAACATTCTCAGCCGTGAAGACTGAAGCAAAGAATCCATTTAGTTTCTCTGCAATGACTTTATTGTCTTAAGCACTCCTTTTGTATTTTGATCGTCAAGGGGCCCCACTGGTTGTTTAGCAGGCTTCCTGCTTCTGATGTACTTAAAAAACATTTTATTACCTTTTGGAGTTTTTGGCTAGCCGTTCTTCAAACTCCTCTTTGGCTTTTCTTATTACACTCTTGCACTTAAGTTGGCAGTGTTTGTGCTCCTTTCTATTTGCCTCACTAGGATTTGACTTCCACTTTTTAAAGGAAGTCTTTTTATCTCTCACTGCTTCTTTTACATGGTTGGTAAGCCACAGTGGCTCTTTTTTTTAGTTCTTTTACTGTTTTTCTTAATTTGGGGTATACATTGAAGTTGGGCCTCTATTATGGTGTCTTTAAAAAGGGCCCATGCAACTTGCAGGGATTTCACTTTAGTCACTGTACCTTTTAACTTTTTGTCTAACTAACCCCCTCATTTTTGTATAGTTCCCCCTTTTGAAATTAAATGCCACAGTGTTGGGCAGTTGAGGTGTTCTTCCCACCACAGGGATGTTGAATGCTATTGTATTATGGTCACTATTTCCAAGCGGTCCTGCTATAGTTACCTCTTGGACCAGCTCCTGCGCTCCACTCAGGATTAAATCTAGAGTTGCCTCTCCCCTTGTGGGTTCCCGTACCAGCTGCTCCATGAAGCAGTCATTTAAAGTATCGAGAAATTTTATCTCTGCATTTCGTCCTGAAGTGAAATGTTCCCAGTCAATATGGGGATAATTGAAATCCCCCACTATTATTGGATTCTTAATTTTGATAGCCTCTCTAATTTCCCTTAGCATTTCATCATCACTATTACTGTCCTGGTCAGGTGGTCGATAATAGATCCCTAATGTTATATTTTTACTAGAGCATGAAATTTCTATCCATAGAGATTCTATGGAACATGTGGATTTGCTTAAGATTTTTACTTCATTTGAATCTACACTTTCTTTCACATATAGTGCCACTCCTCCCCCTGCACGACCTGTTCTGTCCTTCCAATATATTTTGTACCCCAGAATGATTGTGTCCCATTGATTGCTCTCAGTCCACCAGGTTTCTGTGATGCCTATTATATCAATATCCTCCTTTATCACAAGGCACTCTAGTTCACCCATCTTATTATTTAGACTTCTGGCATTTGTGAACAAGCACTTTAAAAACGTGTCCCTGTTTATTAGCCTGCCTTTTTCTGATGTGCCAGATTCTTTTTTATGTGACTGTTTATCATCTGATCTGGCCCTTACATTATATTCTTCCGTCCTCTGCCCCTGATTATTACCTGGAGATTCTCTATCATCAGACTCTCCCCTAAGAGAAGTCTGTGTCCGATCCACACACTCCTCTGCAGCAGTCAGCTTTCCCCCATCTCCTAGTTTAAAAACTGCTCTACAACCTTTTTAATGTTTAGTGCCAGCAGTCGGGCTCCACCTAAACCAAAGTGGAACCAATCTCTCCTGTATAGGATCCTCCCATCCCAGAAGTTTCCCCAGTTCTAATGAACGTGAACCCCTCCTCTCTACACCATCATCTCATCCACGCATTGAGACTCTGAAGCTCTGCCTGCCTACCTGGCCCTGCGCGTGGAACTGGGAGCATTTCCGAGAATGCCACCATAGAGGTCCTGGATTTCAGTCTCTTCCCTAGCAGCCTAAATTTGGCTTCCAGGACATCTCTCCTACCCTTCCTTATGTCATTGGTACCATGATCACCGGCTCCTCCCCAGCACTACACATAAGTCTGTCTAGATGCCTCGAGAGATCCACAACCTTCACACCAGGCAGGCAAGTCACCATACAGTTCTCCCGGTCATCACAGACCCAGCTGTCTATGTTTCTAATAATCAAATCTCCCATTACTAACACCTGCCTTTTCCTAGAAACTGGCGTTCCCTCCCCCGGAGAGGCAACCTCAGTGTGAGAGGCGACCCCAGCACCATCTGGAAGGAGGGTCCCAACTACGGGGAGCAGAGGGAAACCTTCCATTGACTGCTCTGCTTCCCTGGGCCGTTCTTCCTCCTCAATAGCGCAGGGGCTGTCTGAGCGGAGGTGGGACAATTCTACAGTGTCCCAGAAAGCCTCATCAACATACCTCTCTGCCTCTCTTAGCTCCTCCAGTTCCGCCACCCTGGCCTCCAAAGTCCGTACATGGTCTCTGAGGGCCAGGAGCTCCTTGCACCGACTGCACACATACGCCACCCGCCCACAGGGCAGGTAATCATACATGCTACACTCAGTGCAATAAACTGGATAGCCCCCACTCTGCTGCTGGGCTTCTGCCTGCATTGTCTCCTAGTTAATGGAAGGGCGGTTTACAGAAAGGGGTTTTGAAATGTGGTTTGGTTTATAGGTTTTAAGGGGACTGCAGGGAAGGGGTTAGGGCCGGCGGGGGGACTCCCACTCCCTTTCTAAACTCCCTTGCGAAACTCCCTGTTAGCAGCCCCTGTTCGCAAAGCTATGATTTTTTTTTAATTGTTCAGGGTAGGCTTTTGCTACCTCTTCATTGGCAGATACAGCTTCACCAGTAGTCTGTACGCTTTTGAGGTTGAAGTGGTTCCTAAAACTGTTAAGCCAACTTTGGCTGGCTTTGAATTCCTTCTCATCAGAAGGCTGCCCCTCTTCTGCAGGAGGTTTGAACAGTGCGTAAAGGCTAAGAGCCTTTTCTCGCAACATGTTGCCATCGATAGGCACATGTTTACGGTTCATGTCTTCCAGCCATACGTTTAATGCCTTTTCAGTCTTCACTGAAATCATATCACGCACCTGGTTCGTCACCTTAGCGGTTATTGGAGCACTTGATGCCATGGCTTGACGAATTTCTCTCTCTCGAATATTGATGGCATGGATGCTAGATTTGTTGCTGACATATTTACGTGCCACATTGGAGACCGACATACCATCTCTCAATAAGTCCAACACAGCCAGTTTTTCCTCCAGCGTTGGAACAGATCACTGTTTCTTTGGTTGAACACCAGATGAAGTAGTTGCCATGCATTTAGGGGCCATGTTGTATAAAAACACGTATCTTTAAACACTAGAATCACACTCAGTGCGGCAAGATGCTTACACTATGAGAGGAGCGCGGGAACTGAGACCGACTGAGGGAACAGCAGAGTCACGTCTCCCATCTCACGCTTACTCCGGGGCATACACTTATTGGGTGGAATGGTGGGTGGAATCGCCCACACTGTTTACAGGTATCTTGTTGTTTTCTTTTTTTTTTTTCCGAGTGCATATAGTTGAATTCGCATAAGTTAAATATGTGTATGATGTGACTCACCTGTAGATGTTAGGAGACTTGAAGGCCAAGAGTTCCCCAGTTTTGGACTTTTTGTTTACACCAGAAGGGGAATGGACTGAGTAGTGACCTCGCTGGAAAATAACAAATTATTGTGGAATTGGAACAGCTAAAGCGGGCACTAAACTGGAGGGGGAAAAAAATCTCTGCAACACTGGTCCTCAGGAAAACAGCACTTGTTTTTATGTTTCTTTTTTTTTTTCCCCCTGCCTCACTTCTGCAAAATTGAAATGCAAGAGTCCCCAACCCATAGGTCAGTACCTGCAACTCTAAGGGCTTGTCTACATGGGAGGTTTAATCTGTCGCTTTTTGCTGTCAGGTAACGCACAGTATGCAAGCTGCAGTAATAGCATGCACACGGGATGGAGCATTCTCCATCAATGCATATCATTGTGTATACCTGGCAGTGGTTTGCTATGAACTGAGGGTGTGGTGTTCTCAGAAGGTATCCCTTGCTCCTCTGCTTTGCAGCTGAGCAATGGCATTCTGGGATTTTCATGCTGTACAATGTGGGATGCATAGTGGAAGCCAGGATAGTTTATTTTTTTAAAATTCTTCTGTCTCTGCCCCAAACTTCCTTTATGGGCAGGCCAATGCCATTTTTGAATTGCTGTCAGTCACTGGGGACCCAACAATACTCTTCGCCTCTATGCTGGCAACCTTGAATATGCAGAGGCTGCTTGGGGTGTGTTTCAGCACTCAAAGCTGGATGAATTCTGCTGGGGACATCACCTGCTGCACCACAGAGCAGATGATGTGGTAGCAGCAGCTTCTCCAGCAGCAGGAGGGTCTTCAGCAGCAGTGGAACCAGGACTGGGTGAGGAAAATACTGAGCAACTGATAGTAGAGGACCGCCTCCAGGAGCAACTTTACAGTGTGCAGTGCTGTTTCTGGGCTCGGAAAACCAGTGGCGGTTGGTGGGAAAGGGTTATTCTGCAGACCTAGGATGACCAGCAGCGGTGAGAGAATTTCAGGATGCAGAGGGAAACCTTTCTGGAGATATTTGTTGCTCTGGCCCTGGAGCTACAGTGGCAGCGTACCAACATGTAGTGCCACATACTCCTGGACAAGCAGATAGCAATTGCCATTTGGAATTGGCCATCCCTGAATGCTACTGATCCGTAGTGAACCAATGTTGTGTGGGAAGATAAATGGTTGGGGCCCTTGTCATGCAAGAACGTGATACCGTGGAAAAGGTACTGTTGCACTGGGTTATAAAGCTTGGTAATGCTCAGGACGTTAGTTGGCTTTGCACGCATGGAGTTCCCAGACTATATATTAGGCCAAATGGTAAAGCAAACTAGGGTGACCAGATGTCCCAATTTTATAGGGACAATCCCGATATTTGGGACTTAATGTTATATAGGCGCCTATTATCCCCCACCCCCCACCCCATACCCCAATTTTTCATACTTGCTGTCTGGTCACCCCAAAGCAAACTTGAACTGAACCCTTTTTGAGGTCAGAAGTTCAGATTTGATTCTTTTCTATATATGTTCTTTTACCATGCTCATCACCATAATATCTGAGCACCTTCCAGTAGTGTGTTAAGTGAGGGTATATCTACATTGAAATAAAACACCTGCAGCTGATACACTGTGAGGCTATAAAACTGCAGTGTTGATATCTATTCTCGGGCTGGAGCCCAGGCTTTGGGGTGCTGGGCAGAGGCTTAGTCTCAGATCCCAGGCTCCAGCCCCAGCCCCAATGACTACATGGCTCCTTTTAGCCATGCAGCCTGAGCCCTGTGAGCCCAAGTCAGTTCACCCAGGCTCAGAGACTTGGTGCTGCAGGTTTTTTATTGCACTGTAGACATACCCTGAGTGACTATCTGTCCCTGTGGCAAGGTGATGACTCACTGGCATGGCACCTCCTGCTGGTCGTGTTGGGAATTAGCTCTTTCCAGCCTGGAGCACCCTCTGCAGGCCAGTGTCTCGCCTGCCGCTGGCCCCGGGTCCTTCCCAGACCCTGGTGCCCTTTGCCCAGGGGTTCTGCCCACCACAGTACCCCCTCTCTCTGGGTCTCCCCTCCCAGGGGAACCCCCAGTCCCCTATGCCCACCTTGCCTCAGTGGCTACTGCCAGTCTCCATTTAGTCCCCACTCCCTGGGGCAGACTGCAGACTGTACCACTCATCATCGGCAAGGGGGGTTGGACCAGCTGCCTCTGCCTATTCCTGGGCTACCCCTCTGCAGCCCTAGTACCCTTTTGTGGGCCCTTAACTCGGCCTGCAGCCTGGGGCTTAGCTAGGCTGGAGCTCCCCAGCTCCCTCTGCCCTTCCCCAGCACTGCTCTACCCTAGGTATTCTCCTCAGCTTCCCAGGCAGCCAGGCCCTTCTCTCTAGGGAGCTAGAGAGTGTCTCTCTGGCCCTCAACTCTCTTATAGGGCCAGCTGTGGCCTGATTGCAGCATGGCCCCACCTGTGGCTGCTTCCCCCCAATCAGCCTAGCACTTCTCCGCCACAGCCCTTTCCAGGGCTGCTTTAACACCCTCAGGGCAGGAGCGGGGTGACCACCCTGCTACAGTCCCACATGTATTCTCATCTCCTGCACAACACTGCTGTTGGGGAGTGTAGTGGTTTTGTTTTGGAATTTATTTTTAAATTATGTATGTTGCTTTGTTTGTTACAGAAGGCAAGGTCAAAGAAATGCACTTTCCCTAGAAGCAAAAAGCAGTGAGGTTCATAGTTCTTGGGCAGGGAATTCATTCCACAGTCTTTGACTGACCCCCAAGAAAGCTGTCTCCTGAGGGAGATAACTTTGTCCCCACTCCCACCCATTATTTCCCTTTTTCACACACCTCTCTCTTTCTTGGTTCCATGTAGGACCAGAAACAGAAGTCCAGAAACATCAAGAAAAGTCACTTGTGGTATTTCTGGCGTGACCAGGCGTGTTGGAACTCCCATATGGAAGCTTCTGAGGTTTCCAGCCTTGTTTTGCAGATTCAAGAGGTGCAGGCAGTTTGGGCAAGGGTCAAATAAGCATCTGAACTTTTGGGTGTTTATCTGAATTACAGCTGAACGCTGAGCCTTTTCTGGTTTGCCCATCAGTAGCTCATTATTACTAGAACTTTTGTTAACATTTTAAAAGTAGATAAATAATACAATTCAGAAACAAAGAACCCTAACAAAAACATTGTAATTAACCCTTTGATGCTGGCTCAATGTTTCAAAATGGATGTTCTTTGCAACAGATAGTGTACCTGGAAATATGTTTTAATGAAATTGATTACATAGTATCTCTTCTCTATACTAGATCAGGGAAATGTGGTTTATTATTTGTATTCCTGTAATGCCTAGGAGCCCTAGACATGGGACAAGACCCCACTGTGCTAGGTGCTTTACAAACACAGAACAAAAAGACGGTCCCTGCCCCTAGGAGCTTACACAGTTGAATAAAGGGAAACTTTGTAACTATAGAGGCAACAGGCCATAACCTGATCACTCTCATACCTTTGCATACCAGGACTGACTCTATGAAGTTAATGGCTGTACAGCAGAGTGACTCCAATCTAAAACAACAATCCAGCCCAGTATTTCTGAAGCTGCAGCTGTGTTGTCATTGTTTTCACATTTTATATTGTGGCAGAGCCTCAACAAGGTTCGAGTCTTATTGTTCTGAGCACTGTACAAACCTCTAGAAAATGACAGTCCCTGGCCCAAAAAGCGCAACGGCTACATGACAAGACATAACAAGTGGATGAGACAAACAAGGGGGTAAAAGATGGCAGGTTACAGAAAGAATAGGGTGTGAATCAACCAGCCATGATTGAAATCCTTAAAAGTGGGACTTTCATCACGACTAAAACTGATTATCCTTGGGTTCCCTTCTAAAAAAAAATTACAGTTGTGTCTAATTCAGTAAATTATTTAATTAAACAAAACATTACTGGTGATGCATGACTTAGCTACTATTTACTACCCTGATGCTGACGTTAAAGTTTAACACAATAACAGCTTGGCGCACAGAGAACGGTTTCCACCCACATGGATAAATATTGATCACCGTGATAAAGAAGAACAAACACTCTGATGGCACCATATAAAAGAAAATGAACTTGATATGGTAGGTTTGTTTTTACTATGTAGTAAAAGAAAGTTAGTCTTTCAACTAAGAACAGGGAAGGGCAAAGGATAACTTATCAACACATGGTTTATGGGATAATAAATGCTCCGACTTCAAACTTAATAGACACATGTTGGCTGTACACAAAACCAAATAGATGTCTGGGGTGAAATTCTGGCCACATTGAAATCAGTGGGAGTTGGGCACCCAGATACCTTTAAAAACAAGTGCTGTGTTGAATCAGGGCCTTTGTTGTTTGAATTAATTCAAGCTTTTACCAAATTGAAAAACTGTTTGACAGTGTGATTCTTTTAGCTTGCATTTGACATCTCCTGTTTCATTTTGGTTGAATATTCCCATTCATATGGGCTCTGATCCTGCAGCCTGCAATGGGCAGTCCCTGTATCTGTGCAGACCCACACTGACTTCAGTGGAGTCCATGTGGGTGCAAGTGTGTCCACCTGCCTGGATTGGGTTGCAGGGTCAGGGCCATAAGGCATATCTAAGCTCTCAGAAAGAGTCAAAGTGCTATTTACACCCCAGAGAAGAAGTGAACTTATACACGTGTGTACACTTCATAGTGTCAGAAACTTCCATTTTAGGGCATGTGTAACACACTTGAAGCACAAGCCCTTCCCCTCCCACCCCCCCCTTGCTGATATTTCTTATCAGAACATCAAGAAGGTTACTGTTATCTTACCATGGGATCTTCCAACCAATGAAGCTTAGAGCCAAACTTTCAAAAGAAAGGGATCCGTGAATGCACAAAACATGAGCATAAACTTGCGCACACTTGCATCTGAAAAATCAAGCAGTTATATGAGCAAATTGGTATTCAGGTGCTAATGCATACGCTCATATTAATTGTGCATTTTTATATAACTACAACTTGCATAGTCAGTTGCAGATCTACATGCAAACATGGCCACACACTGTGTATTTTCTGACACAGACCATTTTTAAACATTTGTCCCTTGCTTTCATAATGGATATAATAAAGTAACCATGCAGAAACCATATTCGTTTTCTGATGCTTTATAATGTTCTTTATGAGGAAGGAATATCTTTAGGTGTTGTTACAGTGGAATCCAGTGAAAGCATTTCCACTGAAAACTTGTAAAGCAAATTATTTTGCCCTTCAATGTTTTTCAGACTATAGGAAGGTTGAGATTACATTCCTGAAGATTTTATTTATACTCTTAGGGTATGTCTACACTACAGGAGTAGTTCGATTTAACTTAGGTCGAATTTGTGGATTCGACCTGATGAATTCGAATTTGTGTATCCACACTAAGGACACTAATTCGACTTTGTGAGTCCACACTAACGGGGCAAGCGTCGACATTGGAAGCGGTGCATTCTGGGCAGCTATCCCACAGTTCCCGCAGTCCCTGCTTCCCATTGGAATGCTGGGTAGAGCCCCCAATGCCTTCTGGGGGAAAAATGTGTCGAGCGTGGTTTTGGGTAACTGTCATCATTCAACCGTCACTCCCGCCCTCTCTCCTTGAAAGCGCCGGCGGGAACTCTGTTTGCGCACTTTTCTGGTCAGTGACAGCGCGACGCCACAGCACTGCGAGCATGGAGCCCGCTGCGATCATCGCTGCACTTATGGCCGTTGTCAACCCCTCGCACCTTATCGAACACCTCTTCCACAGTCAGCTGCTGAGAAATCGGGCGAGGAGGCTCCGGCAGCGCGGTGAGGACGTGAAGTGTCAGAGTGGCACAGACCTCTCACAAAGCACGGTACGCCGCGCCATGGAGATTATGGTGGCAATGGGTCACGTTCATGCTATGGGACGGCGATTCTGGGCCCGGGAAACAAGCACGGACTGGTGGGACCGCATAGTGCTGCAGATCTGGGATGAATCACAGTGGCTGCGAAACTTCAGGATGCGTAAGGGCACTTTCCTTGAACTGTGTGACTTGCTGGCCCCTGCCCTGAAGCGCCAGGACACCCGGATGCGAGCAGCCCTGAGTGTGCAGAAACGAGTGGCCATAGCCCTCTGGAAACTTGCAACGCCAGACAGCTACCGGTCAGTAGCGAACCACTTTGGCATGGGCAAATCTGCCGTGGGGGTTGCTGTGATGCAAGTAGCCCACGCAATCGTTGACCTACTGCTCTCAAAGGTAGTGACCCTGGGAAACGTCCAGGTCGTCATAGATGGCTTCGCCGCGATGGGATTCCCAAACTGCGGTGGGGCTATAGATGGCACTCACATCCCTATCCTGGGACCGGCCCACCAGGCCAGCCAGTATATTAACCGAAAGGGCTACTTTTCAATGGTACTGCAAGCACTGGTGGACCATAAGGGACGTTTTACCAACATCTACGTCAGGTGGCCGGGCAAGGTTCATGACGCGCGTGTGTTCAGGAACTCTGGTCTGTTTAGACGCCTGCAGGAAGGTAGTTTCTTCCCGGAACACAAAGTAAGTGTTGGGGATGTGGAGATGCCTACAGTGATCCTCGGGGACCCAGCCTACCCGCTAATGCCCTGGCTCATGAAGCCCTATACAGGCGCCCTGGACAGTGACAAGGAGCTCTTCAACTACCGGCTGAGCAAGTGCAGAATGGTGGTGGAGTGTGCTTTCGGACGTCTCAAGGGGAGATGGAGGAGCTTACTCACTCGCTCGGATCTCAGCGAAACCAATATCCCCATTGTTATTGCAGCTTGCTGTGTGCTCCACAATCTCTGTGAGAGCAAGGGGGAGACCTTTATGGCGGGATGGGAGGTTGAGGCAAATCGCCTGGCTGCTGATTACGCTCAGCCAGACACCCGTGCGATTAGAAGAGCCCAGCGGGAAGCGCTGTGCATCCGGGAGGCTAGGTTCCTCAGAGAGCAGGGTAACCTATGACTGTCCAGTCTCTTTACAGAGAAGCTGAACCTGCCCCTGTTTCAGTTACTATTGTCTTTTTTCAGCGGTTACATACCCCGTTCACCAGGTTTCCCCCCTTCCAACAGACGTTTAAAAATAAAGTTATTGGAACATTTTTAATTAACAAAGTTTTCTTTACTAACGAATTCTCGTTCAAGGGTTACAACAGGGACGCAGACTGTGGTGGGTACGGTGTGCAGTGATGTACATACCGCTTCTACACTCGAGGACTGACAGGCTCCTGCTCCTACAGCGGTCTCTGGTGGGAGGACGGTTACCGGAGGGTGTGCAGGAAGGGGTGGGTTTGCAGGAAGGGGTGAGGGGTGTGTGGGAAGGGTGAGTAGGTGTGGGGGGATGATGGCTCTGGCTGGGGCTCAGGGCATCGGAGAGGTTCATGGCTAGGGTGGAAGGGCATGGTAAGGGCAGCCTGCCTTGCCATTTGTGGATGCCAGGCGCTCGAACCCTGGGGCAACATACACCTCCCAGACTGACCTGGGGCAGCAGACACCTCGCACAGTGACCCGGGTGCCTAGTGACTGCACTCTGTGTGTGACCTGCTGTTGATCCTGCCCCCATGTCTGTACCCTGTTAATGGTGGCTGTCCTATGCAATTAACAAACCCCTCCCCCACCCTTCACACAAAGTCTTCTGCAAAGAAACATGACGGAAACAGTAATGAACAGCAAACTATTTTTAATACTCAACTACACAGTTGGGGGATGAAACTGGGATTTGGGATCGGGTGAGCCAGGAAGCCAAGCAATTCTCATACTTTAGGGAATGAGAGGTGTTTGGTACATGAACGCTCTGCTGGGGTGGAGTGACAGTTTTCACGGCCCCTAGCGCCCCTCCTTCTTGTGATTTTGGGTGAGGGGGGGACAGGACTTTGTGGCGGGGGAGGGCAGTTGCAGATACAGTTCAGGGGGGCTCTCTGCTCCTGCCTGCGGTCCTGCAGAACATCCACAAGGCGCCGGAGCATGTCCGTTTGCTCCCTCATTAGTCCAAGCAGCGTTTGAGTCGCCTGCTGGTCTTCCTGCCGCCACCTGTCCTCCCGTTCGCTGTGTGAGCGCTGCTGCTGAGAGAGGGTCTCCCTCCACTGGCTCTGCTGGGCCGCCTCGGCTCTGGAGCTGGCCATCAGTTCAGAGAACATCTCGTCCCGAGTCTTTTTCTTTCGCCGCCTAATCTGCGCCAGCCTCTGTGAGGGGGATGCCGAGGCAGTTCGGGAAAGAGCCGCAGCTGTGTGATGGGAAAAAGGAAGTGATTTCCTTCCAAAGATACATGTTTGCGAACACTGAACACAGTCTACTCAGTTTCTGTGAACAAGACCATATAGGGCACCTAATCTCATGTGCTCTCAGGACAAGTTCGAATTTTCGGCATTCGCTTTCATTGCCTGGGGTCTTGCACTGGAGATCGGACAAGCGGGGCAGGACAGCAGAATCCATGTAGCAGCCAGGCCTGGTAAGCCGGAAACTTTAGGCTGCTTAACAGTTAATGGATAGCAGGGCCCTCCTGCTGCAGGCAATCTGGAAAGCATAAAGTCTGACCCTGTTCCAGCCCCTCGCGGCTGTCCCCGGGAAAGATCCCTGTATGCTTTTCCTCTGCAGCCTACAACACGTGGCTGTTAAACGACGGTCATTGTTATGCAAAGGAAAAGTCAAGCATTCACAATAGTAACATTAAAGTAATTCCCCTATTTAGATGCAGCAGTCGCCGAGCGAGATCACCCTGAGGCGGGTCTCCAGGACAAACAGAGAGCGAATGCTGTGTGAATCCCTGCACAGACCAGGGCCCTATGCTGCCATGCTGGTCGAGGCGATGCTCCCATTATACCTCCTGATGGCCTGGCGCGGAAGAGTGTGCTTCCACGGAGCACCCAACAAGGCACCTCTCCCCAGGAACCTCCTGCAGAGGCTTTTCGAGTACCTCTCAGAGAGCTTCGTTGAACTGTCCCAAGAGTATTTTTGTTCAATACCTATATGCATTGACCTTCTTTTTATATAGTTTTTATTCCTGTTTTGTTAAGAAATAAATGTTTACATGTTTATAGCACTTACCGACTGATCCTTCCCCTGATTCGGAGTCCGGGTTAACGGCCGGGGAGGGTTGGTAGGGGATCTCTGTGAGGGTGATGAAGAGATCCTGGCTGTCGGGGAAAGCAGTATTGTAACCGCTGTCGCCTGCCTCGTCCTCCACAAACCCTTCCTCATCTTCCCCATCGGCGAACATCGCCGAGAAACTGCCCCTCGACACTATCCCATCCTCAGAGTCCACGGTCACTGGTGGGGCAGTGGTGGCAGACCCACCGAGAATGGCATGCAGTGCCTCGTAGAAGCGGCATGTCTGGGGCTGGGCTCCGGAGCGTCCGTTTGCCGCTTTGATTTTTTGGTAGCCTTGTCTCAGGTCCTTGATTTTCACGCGGCACTGCGTTGTATCCCGGCTGTATCCTCTGAGTGCCATGGCTTTGGAGACCTTCTCGTAGGTCTTTGCATTCCGTTTTTGGAGCGCAGCTCCGAAAGCACAGACTCATCGCCCCACACAGCGATCAGATCCAAGACTTCCCGGTCAGTCCATGCTGGGGCCCTCTTTCTACTCTGAGATTGCATGGACTCCTCTGCTGGAGAGCTCTGCATCGCTGCCAGTGCTGCTGAGCTCGCCACGACGTCCACACAGGAAATGAGATTCAAACTGGCCAGACAGGAAAAGGAATTCAAATTTTCCCGGGGCTTTTCCTGTATGGCTGATCAGAACATCTGAGCTCGGACTGCTGTCCAGAGCGTCAACACAGTGGTGCACTGTGGGATAGCTCCCGGAGCTAGTAAGTTCGATTTGCATCCACACCTAGCCTAATTCGACATAGCCATGTCGAATTTAGCGCTACTCCCCTCGTCGGGGTGGAGTACCGAATTCGAACTAAAGAGCCCTCTAGGTCGAATTAAATGGCTTCCTGGTGTGGACGGGTGCACGGTTAATTCGAATTAACGCTGCTAAATTCGAATTAAAGTCCTAGTGTGGACCAGGCCTTAGCTTGTTTGTCTAACAGCTGAATCACTTCAGCACCTTCTTAAGACTACCCTTGAAATTGACAATAGCTACGTTCAAAAGTTTAGTTATTGATGGTGGTGTTGTAAGAATATTGTTGCTACTGTACCTTGACCAATATACACTACATGATAACTTGGAAATAATTGGTTTAATTCAGCTAAAGAAATGAAAAATCTGTATCTGTGTTGGCTTTGGAGTATGAAAACATTTTTGGTTGCAAACAGATCCTGTTAGCTGATTTGCTGATACATGGTAAATAGAGGCAATTTGTTAAATGTTCATGGTCAATGGAGCTATGCCATTTGTACCAGCTGAGGACCCAGCCTCTGCTTTTACTTAAACTGAGACTAGAAGATTAAGTGGAGCAATGTTACTGAGACACTATCAAGGCTGATTGGAGGTAAACATACAAATGGGGATGCAGTGAGGGGAGAAAAAAGGAGTAGTCATGTGTTCCATTGGAAAAATATCTAAGAACTAAAGGATCACCAGATATATTTAAAAAATGTAAGTGTGGGTGGAGAACTCTTATCCACAATGAGCCAAATGCTGGCCTGCGGTAATGCATAATAAGTGCAGTGCTTACATTGCCTTTGTCTCCAAAGGAGCTTCACTAGGACAGGTTTTGGTGTGGCATGGAGTTGGAGCTCTCCCCACCCACTGCTAGTGGGGTGGAATCAATAGGAAGCACATACAAATGAGTCCCGCCTAGCCTTTTCCCTCCCACTCTTCTGGATAGTCCTCTGTGCATCCTGCATCTCTTTTTCTCCCTGTGGAGAGAGAACAGGTTTTAAAACTGTCACTCCACTATACAGTTAGTACCTTTCTGGGGTACTGGTGATCCCTGGGTGATGGAGTGGGTGGGGGAAGTCTTTCTTGACTGTTTTGAAGCTGTCAGACAGGAGTTAAGGTGTCTGAGTCTTCTAAATTTTTCCATGTATGACTGAACAGAAGAGACTCAGCCCCCTCCCAGCAGCAAGGGAGGCACTGCACACACACCATACATCACAGACATCATCCTAACAGGTACTGCTAGTATTTTGTCCCATGAGATTAAGGGCATGGCTACACTTACACTTCAAAGCGCTGCCGCGGCAGCGCTGCCGTGGCAGCGCTTTGAAGCGCTAAGTGTAGTCAAAGCGCCAGCGATGGGAGAAAGCTCTCCCAGCGCTGTCCATACTCCACCTCCCTGTGGGGAATAACGGACAGCGCTGGGAGCACGGCTCCCAGCGCTGGGGCTTTGACTACACTGGCGCTTTGTAGCACCGCAATTTGCAGCGCTGCAGAGGGTGTGTTTTCACACCCTGCTGCAGCGCTGCAAATTTGTAAGTGTAGCCAAGGCCTGAGACAGGCATGAAGTCATAACAGGTCCTCTGAATGATGTCCAGCACCCTCTATCACCCATCTTATAGCTTGTTGAAAAATGTGCTATTTCTCTGCTCTACCGTCTCCTGTAACCTAACTAAATGGACAACTCTAATGTCCTCTAGATTTTCTGTTGGTTAACAATGTCATCTTCACCTTTCAGGAAGGGCAGAATCAAGAAACTCCTATTAAAATACATTTAAACAAAAAACCAAACCCTTCAAATATAAGGTATAAGTACAGGCATGTTAAACACTGTTAATTCAGCTATGATGCACTAGCAAACTCTGGTTTGAAATCTCTAGTTTAGATCTGAGGGAATCTTCGGTGCAGCAGAATGCTACTTTAAAAAAAAAGGCAAAATAAAGTTTGGAATACTACCATAAATACTGATGATGATGATATCCTCAGTGTTCATCACAGCAGAAAACTGAGTTACCCTAAACCAAAGGGGCTTACATGTAGAAAGCCCTATTAGTAACTGAGTGACGGTGATTAGCCACTGAGTAACATCTGGTAAGCATATTTCTCAGTCAATTTGAACATGATGTTTTGCTATGTAGGTTACAAAAGTATAGAAGGTTTGTACTTACATTTTTCTATACTGCTAGACTCCATAAAAAAGCCCGGCCCCCGTTACCCAAACATAACCAGCTTTGAAAATCAGTCTTTGCGGGGCAGGGAGCACTCTTTTCATTCCACAATAATTCTCTCCATCTTGTCCCTCTTTAGCTGGAAACATGGGGGCTCACAAAATTTGCCCTTGGGAGTACATGGGATTAAAACAGAAAATGTTCCAGCCATTACCCTCTTTACAGTGGTGAGGAGTTGGGAGTGAGAGCAAGCAGATGGGCTGTCACTGACTACAGGGGGCAGATGAGGCCATGTGGGGCCTGTGATGATATAAGCAATTTCATTTACTCTTAAATAGATGTTCATTAAAGAAAACTAATACTGACAAACAGGTTTCCACACAACTTGAGTTCCAGATCTAGGTCTCTAGTTTACCAGGTTTGCAACCTGTAGCTTACAAACATCTAGTGGCTGAATAATATACTAAAAGTAAACATATAATTACAAATCTTTGCTTTTATGCCTTTAAAAAAATGTTACTTACACAAGTCACATCTGATTGGTTTAGTATATGAGGGTCTCACACTGACCCTGAATACCTGGATTAATGAAGAAACTATTTATTATGGAAGGTGCTGCCCCTACCTTGAAGAGATTATAAATGAAGATAGTTTATTTTTCATGGGTGTATGATACCTGATAAAAGGTAGGCTGAGAACTGCAGAATAAAAATGTTCTCAGTATATTTCTTATTCCAATTATTCTCCATAGCTGACTCTCATTATTTCTTAATCCTTCAAAACTTTAGCCCTGGAGCTAGGTTTTCTCACAATACCACAAGAATGTCAGAATTGTATTAGTTTTGTGACAAAAAATGTCTTCAAATTCCTACCTGACCACCTCTCGCTGGGTCATCAATATTTCCCAATAAGTCCTTTTTTCTAGGCTTTCCTTGAAGACAAGAGGAGTTTTGCAACTGGGCCCCTGCATTTTAAATATAGAAAGGTGAAGTTATATACTACTTTCTCCAATGTTCAAGGGCTGATTGCCCCTTCAAGAGAGATTATAAGCAGCCCAGTGCTTTAGAAGTCTCCTACCTGTGCCCACCTTGCAGGCAGAAGAGAGAGAAAGTGTGTCTCTCTCTAATAAAAAGGCTAGTCTTGTTTATCAGCACTACTCTCAAATCAATGGCCTGTATCTTGAATGAAGGAGGAATTCCCCAGGAAGATCAAAGAGCCATTTGGCCTTTGAAATTCTGATGTAGTACTTGTTCTACCACACCAGCCTGAGTGTTCAGCCTCAGGCCTGCCAGACCCCTTTGTCAGCACTTTAGGGTATTCAGTTCAATAGTACTTTATTGACATGACAAGTTTATATAGGTGTTGCCCAAGTGTGAAAGGGCCAAAGCTTTGGGTAACTCTGAGATTCAGGACCAGATAGGTGAGGTACTATCATTTATTGGACTATATTCTGTTGGCAAAAGAGACAAGCTTTTGAGCTACACAGAGTTCTTCAGACCTGAGCTCTGTGTAGCTCGAAAGTTAGTCTCATGCACTAGTCAATGTTGGTTCAGTACAGATGTTACCTCACCCAGCTTGTTCCTCTAATATCCTGGGACCAATGCAGCTGCAACAACACTGCAAACAGAAGTAGATATAGTATATCAAGAATCCTCTCTCAGTGTATTTTGAGATTATATCCAGTGTCCATTTGTCATTGTCCATTCTCTATTTGGAATGAGATTACTAGATATAACACTACACTATCTGCTGTCTTCCCCTTCTGGGGGTCTGTAGGGCTTTTCCTCTAAACCTTTTAATGGAACATCTCTTATTTGTTATAATTTTTGGAAAATATTTTTCTTTTGCTTCTTATTTTCAGCATGGAAATAGAAATCATCTCTATTTCAGTCTCTTCTGTCACATAAGTTGTTTCTCTTTGGGGTCGTACTGTGCTTTGTCATCTCATTTCTGTCTTTTAATTTATGGATCCTGACTTGGTATTTGGTAAGAGTCTGCGATGGCTTTGTACATTTCATGGTAATGAAGCAGTCTGTTAGTGTGCTAGTTCTGAGTGACAATCTCTTATAATCTAGATGGTTGGTCTTTACTTCCCAGTAATTCCCATATTGCGACTTAAGGTTTTAGCCTAGAGTTTTGAGCATTGTTTGGTTTTGGCAGGGGTTGTTCTTGCCATTGGTATAGAAATGATTTAGTTCTGTTGAGGTCTGGAGGTGATATTACATAAAAGTGGATTTTATTTTCATTTGGATTTAGATTTTGATCCTTTAGGGTGCATGGGATGTATATTATATATAGGGGATGTATATAGTTTGTGATCCTTTGTGGTGCTGTATAGGTGCCTTTGAGGAGATGTATACTGCTGTGTTTTGAGGTAGCAGTAGAAGCTGAGTGATCTTTTGTGCATGTTGATGATGATAATGATAGGGAATTCATAGAATCATAGGATTAGAAGGGACCACGAGGGTCAGCTAATCTAACCCCCTGCCAAGATGCAGGATTTGTTGTGTCTAAACCATCCATGACAGATGGCTATCCAGCCTCCTTTCGAAATCCTCAGTGAAAGAGCTTCCACAGCCTCTTTAGGCAGTCACTTCCATTGTCCTGCTGCTCTTACAGCTAAGAAGTTTTTCCTGAGATTTAATCTAAGATCTTCTATGCTGTAGTTTGAATCCACTGCCTCTTGTCCTGCCCTCTGTGGCAAAAGAGAACAACTTTTCTCCATCTTTTTTTATGGCAGCTTTTCAAGTATTTGAAGACAGCTATCATGTCTCTCCTTAATCTCCTCTTTTCCAAACTAAACATACCCAGTTCCTTCAGCCTTTGCTCATATGGCTTGTATTCCATCCCTTTGTGGTCCACCTCTGGATCCTTTCCACTTTCTCCACATCCTTTCTATACATTGGTGACCAAAATTGGACACAGTACTCCAGCTGAGACTTAACCAGCACAAGGAGAGTGCTATTATCATGTCCTGTGACTTGCATGCTTTACCCCTGTTAATGCAACTGAAAACTGCATTTGCTTTTCTTTGCAACAGCATCGCATTGCTGACTCATGTTGAGATTGTGATCCTCCACAACTCCCAGATCCTTTTCAGCAGTGCTGCTGCCAAGCCAGGTATCCCCCATTCTGTATGCATATATTTGGTTTTTCTTCCTGAAATGTAGCATCTTACATTTGTCTTTGTTGAATTTCATCTTGTTGTCTATAGTTCAGTTCTCCAGTTTATCAAGATGCCTCTGAATTTTAGCTCTATCCTCCAAAGTGTTGGCAAACATAGGTGCCAACTTTCCCCAGCACCGGTGGGTGCTCGCGCCCCCCCCCCCGGCCCTGCCCCAACTCCGCCCCCTCCCTGCCCCTATTGGACCCCTTCCCCAAATCCCCGGCCCCGCCTCTTCCCTGAGCGCGCCACGTTCTCCCTCCTCCCCATCCCTCCCAGTGCTTGCCGTGCGAATCAGCTGTTTCGCGGCGCAAGCACTGGGAGCCAGGGGGAAAAATCAGGCAGGTGGTGCATCCAGGGGAGGAGGCAGAGGTGAGCTGGGGTGGAGAGGTGGGGCGGGGAGCTGCCAGTGGATGCTAAGCACCCACCAATTTTTCCCTGTGGGTGCTCCAGCCCCAGAGCACCCATGGAGTCAGCACCTATGTTAGCAACCCCCTCTAGCTTTGTGTCATCTGCAAATGTGATCAATATGCTCTGTCTACCTACATCCAGCTCTTTAATAAAGATGTTAAACAACACCGGACCCAGAACAGATCCCACTTGAGACCTCCCTCCAATCTGACATCATTCCATTAATAGGTTACTCTTTGCTTGCGGTTGTGGGAATTATCCTGCTTTTCAACCATGGCTTGTGGAGTTCCTGTGTTCATGTAGTGTTTGTTTGAAGAAAGGTAGGTCTAGGGTTTTGTCTCTGTTGGTTATATAGCTGACTACTAAAACTGAGCACCACTCCTATTGAATTTGTGGAATTACACTGTTGGGAAAAAATGCAATTTGCCAATAAAACATACTTACTGCCTTTGTTATGGGGTAGAAGCTTCTTGTAGCTTTTCTTGTAATGACTTTTTTATTGTTTGAAACTCACTGGACCCTTTATTATGAGACCCAGGTTATGTATAATGTAGGGTGTGTTCAATTGCTGTGCTTATTTAATAAAATGTTAGGGTTTACTGGTTATCTCGGGGGTCTTTCTGAAAGTTCAGCCTGTTTTTGCAGGTTGACTTGTGGGACCCATGTGTTGTATAAATTCCAGGAGGTAGATGGTCCCTTGGAGACAGGCATATGTTTGCGTTCAGCCCCAGGCAGGGTTAATCTGCAGACATGCTTCATGCTACAGGCCTGTCTCTGTAAAGTTCTTTGCATGGAGAGCTCTATTTTCTGTCCCGTGTGTGTGTGTGTGTGTGTGTGTGTGTGTGTTTGTTTGTGTGAATAAGTGGGACTCCTTTATATAGGTTACTCACCAAAACAAAAATAGGACCCAAGGCTGGTGCCTAAAGAGACATTACTTTATTCAGTCTTTCGTGATTGGGTAAAGGATAATGGGTGAGAAGGGAGCTCCATCTGCCAGATTAAAAGCTGTAAACAAGAGGGAAACAGCATTAAAACATTTAAAATCTGAGTTCTACCAGATCTGTTATTCCAATATGCATCACTGTTGCTGCATAAAAGAGGATATGCACAAATATAGAGACAAGGGGAAGGAAAATGACTAAAGCAAGAAAAAGAAATTCTCTCTGCTTCTTAAAAAAAGAGAAGAGATTAGAAGGGGGAAATGAGTCCAACAGGATCTACAAACGCCAGGTGGAGCTTTGGTGCTATTCCTGGAAGTGCTGCCTTATGAAACTCCGCATCATATTCCTGGGATGAAAAGCACACCTAACCTGGGGCCCAGTCCTGCTCCCACTTCAGTCAACGAGAGATTGGCTTTTGACTTCAGTGGGGCATGAGAATGCCTCTGGAGAGTGCATACATGTGGGGAGATAGGGATGACCAAGGAAAAGCATTCTTTAATTTTGGTAGGGAGTGATCCTAGGCAAAATATTAGTGAATAGGCCCACAGGCTATGTGTGCTCCTTCCTTATGGACTTCTCTGTCTGTTTGAATAATTATGGAAGAAAAGGAGAATTGCAGAGCTGGGGCAGGGCCTGGCAAAGGAAAAATGTTGAGAAATTAATACCATAAATGAAGAGGCCTGTTCGGAATTAAAAGGTGTCATGTCATGTTGGATAAAATCCTTTCATGATAAATTTCAGCTACATGAGGGTCTCAACATTTGTTGAAATCATCAGTGGTTTTCATAAGATGGAGTGCAATGTATATGTTTGGCCTAATTCTCTACTGCTTTGCAGCAAATGTAATTATTTAGATCCTGATCCAAAGTCCACTGAAGGCAAATGGGAGTCTTTCCATTGACTTCATTGGGTCAGACTCTTAGAGCTGTATGAAATTTGTCTGTGTAAAGTGCTATTATCTGGTAAAGTGCTGATTTGGTAGCATGAATTCACTGTGCGTGGGTATAAATAACAACCCAAGGAGCAAGACACAAGAATCAGGCAACTGAAACATATTGGAATTATCCAGACTTTTGGTGTCTGCAAAACTCAGCTGATATTCTTACAAATATAGCTTTTACTGTGGTATTTCAGAACTTCTCCTTTCTCTGCTTTTCAGTGGGAAACCAGAAGTAAATTTTTTTCCCTAAGCCTTTCAAGAAACAAATCAAGAAGATACTACTGCATTTTTCCTTCCCCCACAAGCAAATTGTTTGTCACCCTGAATATTCGCTCTAGGAAATGTCTGGCTTTCTGTGCATTCTTGGGAAAAACAGGAAAAAAATCTTTAAAAATGTCTTTGATGTAAAATTAATAGCCCCTTCAACTTGATGCACTTAGGTGAACTTTTGAGCTCCATTTCTTCTGTTTGCACCCATTCTCTGAATTACCTACTGTCAGGGCTGGCTCCAGCGTTTTTGCCGCCCCAGTAGCGGGGAAAAAAAAAAAAGCTGCGATCGCGATTGGCAGCTCTTTGGCGGCAGCTCTACAGCCACCGCTTCATTCTGCGGCGGCAATTCGGCGGCAGGTCCTTCCCTCTGAGAGGGACTGAGAGACCCGCTGCCGAAGAGCCGGACATGCCAGGCCCTTTCCTTAGGCCACCCCAGCACCTGCTTGCTGCTCTGGTGCTGGAGCTGGCCCTGCGTACTATGGAGAAATGTGGAAAACATAGGACCTGCTCCTGGCCCCAATAAAACCAATGGCAAAACTCTCATATAAACATGACTAGACTCAAGTTTTATGCCCAGGATTTCTACCATTGTTAGGGACTATCTCCTCTGAGATGGCAGTGATTGTTTGTAAGAGTAGGGAAGTATTATTTTCCATGACACCAACAGTGGACATAACTCTTATTAGGATTGGACCTGCAGGTCTGACTGGAGGGAGGTGGGGACCCCTTCTCAATGTCACTGGGAGCTGGTTCTTTCTCGTCTCCTACATGCCACTTTTATTTCACATTTCTTATTGTGGATTTTTTAAAAAAGTAATTAAGAAGAGTAGGAACAAGAGTCAGGACACTCAGGTTACTTTCCTGAGTATTATGACTCAGTGTCATAAAATATCATTTTGCTTTGAGTGCGTAGTTGTTTGTTTTCTGCAGCTCATTTAAGTTGTCTTCCTTATTGCACTACAGTGAACAATAATGCGTTCTCTGTGAGCATGCTATCTTTACACTTTCAAGGCACAGCGCTGATTTTAGCCATATCCCTCAGCAACGGGAGCCTCATGACATGAAAAACTGTTTGTAACCAACCAACCACACACACACCCCTCTGTTACTAAAAAGTGAAAACTGTTTTACCAGCCTTTGGTAAGTTTATTGATTCATTTTCAAATTTATTGCTGAAATGTCAGTGAAATTTGCACTGTAATTTTTTTCATGAAATTCAAAGAAACATTTAATTTTTATCCAGAGTATTTTGCAAATGAGAAACAAATGATTTTCCTAGCTCATGCTTTCATTTTTTTTTCCTCTGAGGAAACCCCATTTGAAAGAAATACTTTTGTCTTCAGTCCAGATTTTTTTCTAGGATATTTGAGCAATAAGAAAAGGAAGCAATTGCAGTTATACCAAGTGTGTATAAGGTCCTGATCCTGCAAACACTTATGCATGTGTGCTATCTCAGGGTACTGGCGCAGTCCCATTAAATTAATATCCATAAGTGTTTGCAGGATGAATGCCAAAATTCATTATGCCTCTCTGCCTCACTCTTCCCCTCTGTAAAATGGGGATAATGGTACTGACCTCATTTGTAGAGCACATTGAGATCCCCTGCTGAAAAGCGCTATATAACAGTTAAGTATTTAATGTTAATATCACAAGTCATTCTGAAAAAAACCTTTTCACTTTCAAGAAGGTATCATCTTAAATAAAAAGTACACTTATTAAACTAATGTGAAAGAGGAATAAATACCTCTTGAAAAGGATTATCACTGCAAAAATAAAGAAAAAAGAAAAGAGGCTCTGGAGAAATGATTGTTAAATAAGATTTGAAAAGAGAGAAAATGTTGCTGAATTTGTCTTCAGCAACAGCACTGGGTTAATCATTATGTCCAATCTGTTGCCTGTTTAATTTCCTTTCCTACTGTACGTATGCACGACATCCAGTTTACTTCCAGCCATGTTGTATTCTTGATTCTCCAGTCACTCTGCTGTAAATCAGGAATAATTCTGCTGAAGCCAATGGAGTTACACTGCTATGAGAGGCGATTCAAGCCCTTATATTTTGCTGCATACTCTGTGAGTGAAATCGTGGCCCCACTGAAGTCATTGGGAGTTCTGACTTCAATGGAACCAGGATTTCACTTTCCATCTTTATGCACAGACTGCTACGTATTATATCTACTTTCCTTACAGCATATATCTTTCCTTACCTTACTATAGAGGATACATATTTGTTATATAGTCTACATTTCTTAAATGGATGATGTTCTATAATATGCCAAATTGCTATCCTGTATACCCCTACTGCTTTATCTGCTCAAGGAGCACTTCTGAGATCAATTCCCTGAATTTTGTCTCTTTGATTTATTTTTATATAAAACACTTTTATCTTACAGTCATAGTAAGAGAGATCATTTGGCAGCACACCAGGATTTCTTTCTTTGCTAGAGAATGGTTTACAAATGATTTTTTTTTTTATTTTTAACCAGATACTTTTTTTTTTTAAACTCCACAAGACAGTCTTAGCCTACTTCTTATGAACAGGATACTCCTTAGTCGAACAGTTTGGGCTCAATATGGCCAATTCATGCAAATTAAACCATTTATGAAAGACTAATAAATAAAGATAGAAGATTAAATGTTGTAAAATTATATTGCAGTGGATACATTCACTTTTCATTATAATATCCTTACCATAGTAAGTGCTTATAGTGCCACCGGCTGGTTGAGATAGGAACTGTTTTCAGCGTTTCTTTTTTTTTTATGCACATTGGGCACTAATAAAAGGAAATGACAAGCTGTGTGTGAGGTTGCTAACTTCTCTTCCTTTTGTTTTTAGTTGTTAAGAGAAACATTTCCAAGGCATCAGCTGTAATTGCCAACACTGGCATAGTAGTGTAATGCATAACTCCGAAATGGGGTACAAAGAATAATCTCGCATTTTTCAAAATTGTGAATATAAATCTATTTGAATATTTTTACAGGGAAAATACTCTGTTGTAACAATCATTTTTTTGGGATGGGTGTATGTGTGTACATGCATATATTATAAACTTCCCTACATATATTATGAATAATATTTTAGACTTTCAAATTCAAAGAATTTTAGAAATCTATTTTAGTTTTCACTGTATTGTGTGCTTTCTTTTCATGCTTCAGGAACCTTGGAAAATGAAAATTTTGTTTATAGTTTATAGTCAATAGTTTTGTTGATAGTCAATTTCACTTTCTGGTTTTTATTCTTTAGCACAATTCCATCACACTATGGCTGTAAATACTACAGAGAACTTTTCAAATCTTCTGGGATATGTGGATGAGCAAAGACTACAGGATCAAATCTGCAACATGAATACCTACCTTTTGTACCAAAAGACCTCTTAAGCTATCATCTGTAAAGGCCTGTTTGAGGATACATTTTCTAAGAAACAAGGCTATATGTATTATCATGTTGTTAATTCAATTTAATGTTTTTATGGGTGTCTTTATATTTGTTACCTTGTATAATGCTTTGTATTACTACTTTATCTGCATGGTGTATAGAACTGGAGTGCATAGCTGTGCTGGTACTTAAAGCTTTTGTCACTGGTACATGGCTGGTTGCCCCAAAGCCACTTTCTCTTTTCCTAAGTGATGGACTCAAGATTCATGCTCTGTGCTGGATCCCAGTGATTCTCCATTACCTGCTTCCTAGTAACTTGTTTTTAGCTTGCAAAGCATCCCATTGGCAGGTTGCTGTATGAACTAGGGGTTATGCCAACCCTTGGTCCAGTCCAGGATCCAGGAGGTGCAAAGGTGATCGTAAGTCATCTGTGCTGCCTCCTACCACTGTCTCAGACCCCATTCCCTAGTGCACTAGGACCTGGCAGAGGAGTCAATTTGGAACTTTTGTAACAGCTATACACTGGCTGGGACAGTCTATTCCCTGCAACCCATCTCAGCCAGCCTTCTTCCTACACATTGCTCCAGTGACATATGGGGGCAAATCACACCAGAGAATCAGCATCCTGGTTTGTTTAAAGGTTGGACACCTGGCATTGTTTCCCCTAAAGTTTAGAAAGGCTGTTATATTCCACTTGCTGCTGCCTAAATCTTCTGCTTTTTTTCTGTATCAAATGAGGGCACAAATAGGACATCCACCAAGGACCACAGTGGTGAATATATCACATGAGTAAACTTATAACGCAGTTATTCTTTAATATATTTCCTTTGAGCAACTATGCTCTGCAGATGCCATGAGTTATTAACTGTTCTATAGGACACTTGAGTTGAACATTTTCAGAGAGGGAGATTTTAGTAAACTACTCTCTGGTGCCAGGCATTTCAGTTTTAAATGCATCTGAGAGTCTACTGGCCTGCGATATTTCACATCCAATGGAAACAGAAAGCACATTGCTATCATTGTATTCTTAAGATTAGAGCTAGTGGCTGAATTACCTCACGATAGAATATTCAACGTTGCTGGCCTCCTTTTGTACTTGGGTTTCAACACAGCACACGAAAGAGATGAAGAATGGGCTAAAACTCCATTCCAACTGTTAGAGGTACGGTCAGTTTTGTTTTTCATTCAATATTATTTTAGCAAGCTTTATCTCCCTTAAAGTAATGTGGGTTAGGAGAAGTAGCAGCTTAAGGGAGGGAATCTCCCTTGTGATGTCAGTAATTTGACATGTTTGCCTTTGTGTAAGAGAAAATGTTTTGCTTCTATATGCTACAAGCACAGTGAAGATCCCTTCTCCAGCATTTCCCTCTTCTGTGCAAACATTAATTTGTATAAACATGGCTCACATGGTTTCCTTGAGAAGAAAATGCATAGTGACCTTTTGCTATGTTTTTCAAAAGGCTTTATGTTGCTAAATGTCATTCAGTTATTCATTACAGTAATATTTTCCCAGGGCCTGACTGGGCCCAGTCAGAAGAATATGGGAGAAAACTTGGCTGTCTCCCCAATGCTGCCCTGACCCCCTAGTCCAGAATTCACAGAAATCCATTTGGGGGTGAGGGGTGAGGGTCAGCGCTGAAGAGGGAATACATATCAGACTCAAACTACACAGAAAATCTGTCAGTTAACGCCATGGGGAGGCATTAATTCTGCCACTGTCCCCTCAGCCCTGAAGTGAGGTCCAGGGGGACAGTGTGGGAGGCTGTGACAGTGTGTATCCAATGGCAGGAGTGGAGGCCAGTGTTTGAAAGCTTGCTGGGAGCAATGAGATTTGAAGGAGAGTGAAGCTGTATTGTGCACGGGACCAGGGAAGATGGTTTCTTGGTTTAGCTCAAGTTAAAAGAAAAACGCAAGACCCAGTACTATCCTAGAAAGAGCTACAACTTCCAGGTGATGTTGCTAGAAAGGAAATAAAACCCCATACCCCTAAAAAGCGAGAGAATTGGGCAGGTACCACTTTTACATTGGCACAAATCAGGAGTATCTCCACTGAAGTCTGTGGACTTGATCAGGTGTAAAAACAGTATAAATAACAGGAGAGTTGGAGCCCAATATGTCTAAAAGGAGCTAAAGAAGTAGTGAAAGGAACTGATAACTTCTGCCTCCTTTCATCCGTATCTAACACGTCTGAAATATTGTGATCAGTTTTTAATCTCTAATGCCAAATTTGACTCTGGGTTGATTACAGGTTTAATATCACTCAAGTCCTTAACATCATTTTTTTCTTCTTTTTGCTTGTATTCGTCCCTTTATTTTTAAAGTGGGGTTTTCAAAGATGCTCAGAACGGGCCTAAATCTGGTGCCACTGACAGTGGGAATTTTACAATTGACTTCAATGGGAACAGAATTAGTGCACTCCTGCACACCTTTTGACAGTCCCTCCCTTAAAATAATTCTTCTTTCTTTGTTTCCAGATTGATTGGTTGCATCTTCATTCTGCAGCAGCATAATGATTTCAAAAGTTTGATTCCCAAGCCAATTCTATGGCTCCCATTACCATGGTATGTGAGCACCTCACAACACCCTATGAGGCAGAGAAGTTGTTTTATCCCCCTTTTATGGGGAACTGAGGCATAAAAAGACTAAAGCCCAGATCCTCAAAGATATTTAGGCTCTTAACTTCAACTGAAATCAATAGGAGTTAGGCCCAGAACAACAAAGCTATTTGGACACCTAAGTCCCTTGCCCAAGATCATACAAGTAGTAGAGCAGATCTCTGGAGTCTGAGGCTATTGTGCTAGCCACTTTGAACCTATCTTCCTTGGAACTAAGCATTAAACTAATGAAAAATGTTGCCCTACTATCTTCTTCCCTCTAAACCAACTTAGTGAGATGCAAAGGTTTTTTCAGTCACAGTTAAAGCTAAATAAAAGCAAACTTGGAGAACTCTTCTACATAGTTTGTAATAAGACCACCCATCTCATCTGAATGAGTGATTAGCTCTAATTTTACTCTGATCTCTTGTAAATGATTGCATATCCAGTAGTTAGTCTCATTCTCTGCACTCGGTGGTAGTATCTGAGTCAGTGATGGAAATCCCTATTCCACTTTAGAAAGCACTTTAGTCTGCCATACTGAATATGTTTATTTAACCATGTACAGTGATTACACCTTCATCTATTGTAAATCTACCACTATTCAAATTCTCTATGAATCATGACGGGCTTGCATCATGAAAATTGATCTAGATTTCAAAATCTAGATGGGGCAGGGAACATCTGTACCAAAATCCCAGATCCAGTCCATTATGGATCCCAAATTTGGGTCCAGCTGCTGGTTTGGTCTCTAAATCCCCAGAAGTTTAGAAAGTTTTGGAGCCAAGGTTTTGATTCAGTCCCATTTCTAATCATTAGCAGTGCTAGGAACATGATCAGATGAGAAGCTTCCACTTTTGGATTTTGACTTTCTCTTTTGTTTCCACTTGTAGTATTCTTAGCTTTTTGCCTGTGATCTGTTGTGCTTACCACATGGGAAATGACTCTTGGTTCAGGCCAAAGCAACATCATTGACTTTGACGGCATTATGCCAGACATTAATCTAGCCCTTTAAGCATAATAAAATATTTGGTTGTACCAGACAGAATTTAGATATAAGGACAGCTGGACACAATCACAACACTAGGATTAAATGCTTGAATTTTCTAACGAACTTCTGTGTTGACCATAAAGTGAATGTGAAGGTTTACCTGAAAATAGTACTTAGACTGGATACATTTTGCTTGATCTTAATATCAATATTTCACTTTAAAGAATTTGATCAGCAGAAGCAGAATCCTATAAGCAAAGTAACAGGAATTATTTAACCTCTCTCCATATCTTCTATCCCAAGGGTAGATCATTCATAGCTGCGCAAGTTCTCTGCTGTGAAAAGAGACTTCACCCTTAATCTAAAATCAACATTTCTAATAATATAAAGATGTCTTAATTATTCATCAGTTTAAGTCTATTCCAATTTTCTCTACAAAAAAGACAACATGAATATTAGACACTGGTATTGGGTGGAGAAGTGTAGCTCTTAAAGAAACAGAGTATGGAATGTCAGGAAAACCATATCATGGGAGATAGCGGAGGACAAACAAACAACCATGAATTTGTCATGTGATCATGTAATCCAAATAGTTTTCTTATGACACATGGCAAGTTTGTGCGACTTTAAAGGCATATACTAGACAAGACATAATAGAACAGAAAAGACTAAGGAGAGAATGTTGAATAAGGGGAGGGGCTGAAAATCTGGATAACACAGAATGGGAAGATGGAGGAGTCAGCAGATGAAAGACACCCAAAATGGGAGAGCAAGAGACAGCAAATGGGTGAGACCTAGAGAATGAGAGTCAGAGACCATGCAGATTTGGGGAGAGCAATAGGAGTGAGGGAGCTGAAGCCAAATGTGAAGAAGAGAGATGCATGTGAGGAAGAGCCATTTGGATACTGAGGAATAGAAGTAACTCACCGGAATTGGAAGATGCACTAAGAAAGCAATTTCATCAGGTGATCAATAGATGGGAGGTGCAACTAAGGAACCTGTTCTCCATAGAGAAATTCAACCCAGACAATTGAGGGAAGGTAGCTCCATTTAGTTATGAAACTTTCATCCATGGCTATGCCATCTGGAACTGGTTTGAAGGGAAGCACATAAAGATGAGGAGAGGATGAGACAGAATTTAGACTAAAATGCTTCTGCTGGGTAATTAAAAATAAAAAGCTTATTGCTTTAAAAACAGTGCCATAAATCATAATGTCACAAAGAAATGTATAGTTGTGATCAAGTCCTCCTGCTCCATAAAAAAGAGCTGACACAGATACTCTGAAGCACATTTGGTACTTAATGCTATGTAGAAAATAAAAGTAGTAAAAAGTATATCAGTCATCAAAGAGGAGGAGTGGATAAAGAAGAAAGGGAGTGCAGGGGAGAGTGATATAATCTGTTACTCATTGTCACTTTCAGTCAACGAGTTTCAGGAGAGATTTAGAGACCCCTGTATAGGCCAAAATAGGCTTTGACATATTGTATCCCTCTATAATGTCTTGTAATCTGAAGACGACTCTCGTATGTAGCTGTCTGATAAGATGAATATGGCCTTTCTAATTATATGGCCTTAGTAATTCTTAAGAATAATAATAAATTTGATCTCCTGTTTTGAAAATAAAACATAGGATCACTTTGGATGCAAATCCTATGCAGAGTAGAACCAACAAGGCTATCAAAGAATTAGAGGAGCATATCTTTCCTTTTCCCCAAGACAATTCTCTAAAATCTTATCTACCTTTGTTGCAAAACTATGCTCTAGTTTCCTAAATTATCTGAACGATAACAGTATGGCCATTCTTATGTTCTTATGGGTGTGCCTTATGTATTTAAAGTGCTTTGTAAGTGGGTATACTATACCTGACTTATAGTATAGTGGAGTCTTTTGGGACCATGAACCAGCATTGCCAACTTGTTCAATTTACTTGTCTGTCTGACACCATAGTATGGTTAAATGCAGAGGCCTCAACTTAATTTGAATCTATTACCTAACTGCGGTAATTACCCCAACCTACCTGGCAGAACCTAAACTGGCACAAATGGTTCCATGAACCGCAGCATGTGTTTGAAGGTCATGCTCCTTCTTACCCTTAGGTCTGCCAAAATACTTTGACTGGAAGGCAGAGTCCCACCCCCTGCAAGCAGAAGGTAGGGATGCTAAGGAAGGGGGGCACAAAGTGAGTGAGACATAAAGGCAAACCCCCACATCATGCATTGCTGTACTCTGGCCCAAGGCCTAGGCAGCCCACTGGTTTACAGGGACATCCACTGAACACTTCTAGCCACCCATTGGAACCTGCTAAATTAGCAATGATTGTAACTTTGACCTGCTGGATGCAAGGTGGAACCCCCCCCCCACGCAGCAGCCTGCCAGTTTTGCCATATGGAAGGTCCAGCCTCTGGCATCATAGGAGATCCAACAACTAGATTAAGGGAGGGTAGGATGGGACAGAGAGCCCACAATGGCTACCTCACCTAAGCAACAAACAGTTGCAACATCCCACCCCCTCCAGCGCTTCCAGACAGGAACCAGTCTTCCAGCACCCCCAGAGCCCCATGGCAGCATCAATAGATGGGACAGGGTCCGGCCCCACCCACCCCCCGCCACACACACAGCAAGAGGGAGGGGTAGCAGAGAGAGCACATGGAGCACTGCCCCAGCTGCTCCTGGTTGAGATCTCCCCCTGCCCCCACTCCCACCCAAGAGGGTATCTCCAGTGTGCCCAGCTCTGTCAAAGACACAGCCTGCCTACGAAGGTGAGCATTTGTAAAAATGGTGTGACTTTTAGGCCAATCTCATGATTTTTGAGGCCTGACTTGTGACTTTTGAACACTTGGGATTAGCGATGCTAATCCACTATAGAGTGTGAATGATTCTGGAGAAACACTGTTGGCCGGATTTTCAAATGACCTCTGCTGTTATGTAGACTTCCCCAATAGCACTGATCCCCAACCAGCTAGCGTGGGTATGGAGGCATTAAACTACATCTACACTAGTTTCAAACGAGACCAGTGAAGGGCTTGTCTACATGGAGAGTTAGTGTGTGGCAAGCCAGGGTTTAAATCTGCAGCTCACTACATCACTGTGTGGACCCTGCTACAGTGCCCCAAAAGTTCTGTAGTGTGCCTTGATGTACTGCTGTTTGAAATGGAGTATGTCAAAGCACACTGTGGAACTCTTAGTGCATATAGGCAGGGTCCACATGGCCATTTAATGCACAACAGAGACTAGTGTGCTGTCAATTAACACTGCCTGACTTGCCACACGCTAGCTTTCTATATAAACAAGCCCTCAGACATAATAACTAACATGATTTTTTTTTCTTAGTCTAAACAAGGCTTAATTGAAGTGGCCGGACCTTTAAAAATGCTTGGGATCCAGTGGCTTGCATAGTTCTTAGTGGGAGCTTCTGGGTGCTGAGCACTTTTGACAATCTGGCCACTTTATTTAGGTGCCTATGTGGGAGCCAATCTCTCTCTTGAAAATTGTGTGCTCTGTGCTGTACTATCTTTCCTATGGATATGGTAAACTGCACAGAGAATACAAAGGATACAATCTATGTCGCTTTTTATTTCCATCTCCACAGATGGCAAAAAGTGGGCATATGCTTTCCTGCAGGAATATAACACTGGGATACTCCTCTCCAACAGACACAGTGAGTCTACTTTGCACACCCATGTTGTCCCTTCCTTTCTGCTCTTAGCTCTACTCAGGTGCCTCGAAGGAATGAAAACAATATTTATCAGTAGTTTATTTGTGATTCTTCTCATGTTGTGACTCTGTTTTCAGAAGATGAGATGATGGTCACTTCAGATCACCGGCCCTTTTCTGTTGATGAATCTGTCCCACTTTTCTTACAATAATCTATTGTTCATGGTTTGAACAAAAAGTATTCGTGTTTGTTACTTTTGAATGTCTGATGTCAACTAACATGCTTCATTCATTGGCAAGTCTGTTCTAATTAAAGATTGAATTATAATATCTTAAATATGTGCCATGTCTCTCAAAATACAAAAAAAAGGATCATTGCTGCTAAAAACTATTAATTTTAAATGGAAAAGTAGATAAGTAGGGATGTCGATTGCATGTCTGTTACCCCTCCCCCAAACTGTTCTATTATGTCTCTGCTGCAATGAGGGAGGAATGAATCAGTTTCATGTTTCTAACAAAGTGCCATGCTTCCCCAGGCAGGCACTGGTTTCAAGAGAATGCCAGAGTAAGAAAATATCCTAACCCCATCTGATGGCATGGAGGGCCCAGGTGTAGCACAGGTGGTTTGGCCCTACTGTGTGTGTGCAGAGAACCACCTGAGAGTCAGCCCGGGGTTCACACCTCCTGTATTCTGCTCTACTGCGGCTTCCTCCTCGTTGCTGTGAAGCAGGGCTGGAGGGTGAGGTGGGCCATTCACTTCCCTTGTGTCTATAGGGGAGATTGAGGTTCCACAGAGGGAACTTCTGGCTGTTACAAGTCTTCCTCCATCTCTACTGCTTCACCCATTGTTAGGAATGGCTTGAAGCCCCAGAAACCCCTCAGTCAGTCACCAGCTCCTCCCTCCATAGGTGCTGAACTAGGGGTGCCGGCTTGAAGTGGTTTCCATAATATACAGGGTTTGCAGTTTTGTTCAACAGCTCTCAG